>NC_142874.1:138963902-139274994 GCF_051225735.1 Oryctolagus cuniculus
TTCAACTCTCCAAATTACTTGCAGGTAAGGATTCATTTTAGATTCGTATTTCCTGTGTGAAAGACCTCATTGCTTTTTGAGGGAAGGTAACTTCTGTGACAGCAGAATTATAATAAATTTGTAGCAATTGTTCACGTGTAGGGAGGTGGCTAAGAACTGATATAATGCAAAAATGGGACACATTTTCTATCAAATATTCTCTACTGCTTGGCTGGTATATTTTTCTACTGTGTTCTGCACACACACACACACACACACACACCAGTACAGCACCTAGTACATAGTGAGCACTCATTAAATATTGAATGCATAAACCAAGTTGCAGACATACCCTTAAAGGTGTAGATGCTTGGGCTGTATTTAGCACACTTGGCCTGGCTCCTGGACATCTTTTTAGGCGCGTGTTTCATGATAAAATCCTGACTGTGGTAGGAGCAATGCAACATATCGTGAATATGAGAGAACGTTCTGCATGACCCATGGGCCGTGTGCTCTGGCTGGGGGACCTGGGCTGCCTGTCTCCCCGTGTGCCACTTCGAAGTCATACTCATGCATGTTGATAACTGGGAAAACATCTCTTTGACAAGAGAAGAGATCCTTAAATTTGGCCTTGCAAACCCTGTCTGAGAAGGAAAAGTAGAAGACCTGGGGGCATCGATTGTAGATTGCAAAGTGCAAAAGGATGCCCCGTTCCCCTGATCCAGGGCAAGTTGTCAAGAAGTAGCCCTTGGGACAAAACGTGTAGCTGGTGCTGTTTCGATAGCTTTGCTAGCTCAAGACACATTCAGGTAGACTGTCCTCATTCTCACCTTGAAAACAAAGGTTGTTTAAGATCCCCAAAGATCCCACTCTTCTGGCAACTCTGCATGAAGCTGTCTTGGGTTCTGAAGAGGCCATGGAGTGGGCTGATGGTTGCAGCTTCCTGGAGATTTCAAGTTCTCTGAATGAAGGTGTTCTTGGTGGTGACTGTGCTCCTGGGAGCTGGTGGTGGAACGCTGCCGCGGGAGCAGTCTGTGTTTTGACGCAGTCCTTACAAAGTCCTCCAAGGCTCGCCTTCCCGACCTCACCCCTCACTCCCCTCAGTGCCCGCTCTGCCCTGGCTGTGTGGCTTCCTTGCTGGTCCTGATACCCTGGATGCTCCCTGTGCCGAGGGTTCGCGTATGCTGTTCCCCTGCTGGAGCACTGTGGTCCCTCAGAATCACGTGGCCAGCTTCGTCCAGAACCGTCCACTCTTTTCTCTCTCTCTCCTCTGTTTTGCCCTGCAGTCCTATCACCACCTTTAATACTTTTTGTTTATGCCCTCCAGTTAGATTAAGGTTCCAAAAAAGACATTGATTTTTGTCTGACTTGTTCACTGTTGCATCCCCAGTCCTTCAAAATGCTTAACACATAGTGGTTGCTCAAATCAATATGTTAACTCAATGAAAGCCTGAATTAATGGGAAACTCTGGAAACCCTCTAAGTGGGTTCTCAAGTGGAGTCTGTGGCTTTTTGTCAAATGTTCATCTAACCTGCCATTATTGGTTGAAGGGTTTCACTCTGTCTGTTGAGGAGTTTGCCCAAGCTTCAGGACCCAACCTTCTGTGTTCTTAGAACCAGTCTCATAGGGTAGCACCTGCCACAAACCTCCCTGGATCGATTCTTTCAGGGGCCAGCGGGAGTTGGACTGGCTCTGGCCCAACCATCAGAGCGGCTCCGAGGAGAGGGTGGAGGTGACAGAGTGCAGCGATGACTTGTTCTGCAAGACACTCACAATTGCCAAAGTCATCGCCAATGACACCGGCGCATACAAGTGCTTCTACCAGGACACCAATATGGCCTCTGTTGTTTATGTCTATGTTCAAGGTAAGTGTTGGACCAGAATTCATTCCCATCTTGATTTACTGGTGGCAAAACCCAATAGGCACAAAGAAGAATGGAGTCCGAGAGAAGTCTCGCTGTCACGCTGTTGGCCAAATGGATTGTACAGAACTCCCCTCTGCGACAGCCTCCTTGAGAAATGACTCATGGGTTAGTTCTGGAGCTGTCTCGCTTTTGCCCAACTGGTTTGATTCTCATCTCTGTGTCGAAGGTGAATCCGTGTTCACCTTTGGCTACAGAGGCTCATAAAAAGAGCCTTCTGGTACTTGCAAAAAGCTGGAAATCTTTGAAATCAAGGATGATTTGGAGGTGACTTGTGGGGAGGTCCCTGTGGTGAGATAGTTTATCTACAACAGAGAGGAGATTTTCTGAAGAATGTGTGGGGTAGGAACCGCGGGCTCTGGCGTTCTGCTGTGTGGAGGAACTTCTCTTCCTGCTTAGCCTTTGTGGAAACGGCAGTTCCCGTACTTGTGTGTCGATGGGTGAAGACTGCCTCCGAGGAGCCTTTGATGAGAGTGTCTCTCTCCTTCACTTAGATGGTCTAATTGGCCTTTAGATTTGGGGTTGATGCCAAGCAGGCCAGCTGAACATCAACACGGCAGTGTTGCCCACGTCCCGGCTTTGCGGTGCGGTGCATACTTTCTTCTGTGTTTTCAAAGTCTTACCCTACCCACCCCCCCATCTTCCTGTGAGAGCCCTACTCAACCAGGATACCAATCGTTCTGTATAACTGGGGGGAAAGTAAGTGTTGCACGTTGCATCATGTTTTGCTTGGACAGCCTAAATATTTTTCTTTTCCGTGAGGATGAACGTTTGAAGACATTTTGTTTAACCCTTTCTGTGCCTCTTCATTTCCCAGAGGATTTGAGGCAGCTGAAGAGGATTTGGACTTTTTTTTTTTTTTTTTTTTCCGGGATAAGAATCTCATCAGCTTTGAGAAACACACTCCCCTGTCTCCACTCACATTGCAGTAGTGCGATACGGGCCGGGCAGGGCAGCAGGACAGCCTGTGACACTCCTGGGTTGCACAACGCTTGAGAATTGTTTTTGCCTGGGGTGAGCCCATCCCAGACAGACTTGTGTGTGTCGGTGCCTGCCTCCCCCGGCCCCTCGTGCAGGATTCGAGAGAGGCAGGGCTGGGATAGTGGAGAATTTCTGGCTCCTTTTGATCTGGCAGCCCTGGGAGAGGAGGCTCGCTCAGAAGATTGCAAGGATTTCCTGCGTTCAGCCTGTCTGGAAATACTACGAGATCAGCCTCTCCCGCTGAATATGCTTATTTCCTTCTGCCCAAGTCAGGAAACCTGGAGGCATGAGAAAACTCATTCCACGAGTTACAGTAAACATTTTATTTTGAGAGGATGGGTGGTTGTTTGGGTTTCTTTTGTTTATTTCCTTTTTTGGGGGACACTGAAATAGAATTGATTTGCGGAATAGCTTTAGTCTTACGTCAAGGGGTTAATTTGGCTTCCAAAGGCTGGCTCCGTGTGGTAGTATTTCGTAAGATGAGGACGAACGGGAGAGAGTGTTAAGTAGTAGCAACCTCTGGCACTGTTTATTTGCGTACTACCTGCCTTTGGGGATAGCGTTAAGTTCTGCTTCCTGTCTAAGCCCTGAAGTTCTAAGAGTAGAGCTGTCCAGATTTCGGCCTGTGAAGTTTGACAATGGGAAAGCCAACACTATAGTGTTCCCTATG
The DNA here is from genome assembly GCF_051225735.1 of Oryctolagus cuniculus. Lineage (NCBI taxonomy): Eukaryota > Metazoa > Chordata > Mammalia > Lagomorpha > Leporidae > Oryctolagus > Oryctolagus cuniculus. Next base: position 138,967,456 of record NC_142874.1, read on the forward strand.
GATAAGACTGCACCGCCCCCTCTGCCCCCACCTTACTTCCTGCAGCCGTGGATGGAGCCGGGGAGCCAGCCCTGGCCTCAGAAGATAATGGCTATGGCATGTGGGGGCTAGATCGGCTGCTTCTCCGAGTTTTCCAGCTGGGAAGGAAATGCAGCCTGGGCTGCGGCAGGCTGCTAGCTGCCTCTGTTCCCTTTGGTTGGGTTAACTCTTTCCTTTGCCGGCCATCACCCAGTGCTCTGCAAACACTGGGGCACGGCAGTGTGAGAAGTTCTCTGAGATTTCCCGTGTGGCCCCCCAGCGGCTCGCCGACACCGCGTGGATGGCACCGGAACAATGTGAAGCCTCTTGGGTTTTTCTCTTAGCCTTCCCCCCCGCGGCTCTCCTCGTGCTCTGCCTGAGGGTGCTGTTGACTGTTGACCCTGAACTGCATGCAGTAACCATGTGAGGAGCATCCTTTACGTCCCCTCTAGTCTTCACAGCCGTAAAATGACCACTTAAGCATTCTCTTGCATAGTTGGGCAAATACTAAAAGATTGTTAGCTATTTTCTGTTAAAGATCTTTTGTGATCATTCATTTATCTTCATGACATTTATGTTAATTGCCTAAATAGATTGCAAATTAGTTTTTTAATGCCAGTAAAAGTTGCAGGTTAAGTATAGAGATTTAATATTAAATTTTCAATTAGATGTTTCATTTTAAAAAAATTGTACAGATCAGGATGTCAAATGTGATAGCTATAAAATATGTTGTACTTGCTGATGTTTCTTGCAGAAAAGAGTTACCCTCATTCTGGGAGTTGTCTTCCACATTTTTCATATACTCACACATATGCACGCACATGCATACACCAAGACACAGGTACACGCATTCACACAATATACCCACCCACCCACACGCATGCACACATGCACACACATACACACACAAATACACATACACATAAGCACACAAGTGTGCACACACAAACATGTGCACATGCACATTCACACACACACACAGTCACATGCATGTCCACAATGTGCACTGCACACACACACATGAACATACGTTCACACATGAACATACACACACACCACACAAGAACACACACACACACACATTGCACACATTCACATGCATATAAACAGCATGCACTGCATACATACAAATACGTGTGAACATACATACACATGCATGCACACACATGAACATACACACAAATGCACACGACACCGCATATGCACATACATGTATACACACATTCACATGCAGATACACAACACACATTGCATACATACAAATACATACATGAACACACATGCACATACACACCACACATACACACATGTATACACACATGAACACACATTCACATGCATATACACAACATGCACTGCGACACACAAACACAAACACGCACACACATGCACACACACGTGCCCTCCTGTGGCACATTGCTGGAGTCCCAGGTCCACTGCAGACCACCTGTGAGTGCCTGGCCTGTGTGAGGTTTTGAGCTGTTCCCTTCTTTGGGCGGAGTCTGCGCCTGACGGACAGCCAGGCCTTCTAGTAAACACTGCAGACTCACCGAGGCACTGATTTTCCTTCCAGATTACAGATCTCCGTTCATTGCGTCTGTGAGTGACCAGCACGGCGTTGTGTTCATTACTGAGAACAAAAACAAGACCATGGTGATTCCGTGCCTGGGGTCCACGTCAAACCTCAACGTGTCACTCTGTGCGGTGAGCCACACCTTCTTCAGTCTCTGCCTAGGTTTTATCAGATTTTTGAAAGATTTATTTATTTGAAAGGCAGAATTACAGAGGGGAGGGAGAGAGAAAGAGAGAGAAAGAGAGATCTTCCATCCGCTGGTTCACTCCCCAAAGGGCTGCCACAGCCAGGGCTGGATCAGACCAAAGCCAGGAGCTTCCTCCGGGTCTCTCAGGTGGGTGCAGGGGCCCAAGGACTTGAGTCATCTTCTACTGCTTTCCCATAGCAGAGAGCTGGATCAGAAGTGGAGCAGCCGGGACTTGAATTGGCGCCCATATGGGATGCCCGCACTGCTAGTGGCGGCTTCACCTGCTACGCCACAGTGCCCTAGGTTTTATCCTTTTAAGCTAATTTTAAGATGGGCAGCCTATTTATGATGCAGCATCCACAGTGAGCTACAGGTCCTTCAGCAACGCTGAGAACGACAGTAGATAAAACCAGCTTGTCTCCTGCGAGTGAAGATGAATTCTCTAGCGATCTTCAGTGTGCTGTGGCTAGCCCTGGATCACATATTTGATATATTTTCTTTTTTCTTTATCACCCAGAGGTATCCTGAAAAGAGGTTTGTTCCTGATGGGGACAAAATTTCCTGGGACAGCAAGAAGGGTTTCAGCATCCCCAGCTACATGATCAGCTATGCTGGCATGGTCTTCTGTGAGGCCAAAATCCACGACGAGACTTACCAGTCCATCATGTACATAGTCGTGGTTGTAGGTAAGACGGCCCTTCCCGTCTGTGTCGCGATACCAGACAATGAGGAGGCGGAGGATGAGGGACAAGGGAAGTTTATTAACTCAGCACGTGCTGTGGGGCAGCTCAGGACATCTGTTCGTCTCTTCCAAGTAAACCCACTTGCAGTTGAGTTTTTCTCCCTCCTTGCTAAGAACAAGGAGGAAAAAGAGTTGTTGCAGGGGCACGTGAAGAATTCAGTGGTGAGACCACTGCTTGACATCCGTTTAGTTTTTCTTTGTATCTGCTTTGTGGGCAGCTCAGCGGTCTACTGAAGGCCCCCTGACCACCCGAGCTGATTCCTTTTCTGCCCACTGGGCTGCAACATCTTTGAGACCCTATACATCTCTGGGCCATTTTCCTGGGTACCCGTAAAGCCTTCAGGGAAAATACGATGTGGCAGCTTTTAAAGTTGCATTATTAAGAAATAAAAATCTGTGCCAAGTTGTAGGTTGGCATTGCCTCTCACTTCAGATTGGTTTTTCAACCGATTTGCTTTAGGGTACAGGATTTATGACGTGCTGGTGAGCCCCCCTCATGGTGTGGAGCTGTCTGTGGGACAGAAGCTTGTCTTAAACTGCACAGCGAGAACGGAGCTGAATGTGGGGCTGGACTTCAACTGGGAGCACCCTTCTTTGAAGGTAACTGGCTGCCAGACCTGCGCATGCTTTGATAATAAGCCTCACGAAGTTTGCTGATGAGATAGGGGCTCTCTGGCCAGATAAACTATAAGGGTCTAACACCACCCCTCCCCCCCACCCCACACACACTTAAAAAGAATTGCACTCAGTGTAGAACACTCACAAAAAGACGCAGTGCAGAGAGCTCTCTCCACTGCTCCAGCCACGTTGAGTATTTGTTTTGTGTCATGATTACGTATTTCCACGTTGTATTTCGCTACTCTACAAAGATTTAAAAAAAAAAAAAAACTTTTATTTTATTTGTTTAAAGTCACAGAGAGAGAGAGATCTTCCATCCACCAGTTCACTCCCTAAATGGCCACAGTGGTCAGGGCTGGGCCAGGCCGAAGCCAGGAGTCTGGAACTCTGTCCAGGTCTCCCACGTGGGTGCAGGGCCCCAAGGACTTGGGCCATCCTCCAGTGCTTTCCCAGGTGCCTTAGCAGAGAGCTGGATCTGAACTGGAGCAGCCGGGACTCGAACCTGTGTTCATAGGGAGGCTGGCATCACAAGAGAAGGCTCAATCTGCTGCCCTAGAGTGCTGGCCCCTCCCCAGAAGATTTGATCCATTTTGCCTTTAAAGCACTTTAAGAGGTGGCGGGAGTCACAGCTTTTCTGAAACACAGCCCATGTTTGCTTGCCTTTCTGCAGTAGCACCCAGCTCACGCTCACTGTGTAAAGTGTATAAAACGGTCGGTTCCACTTAGGAGTGTTTTCCTGAAACCAACCACGTGATGTGAGCATCCCCCATAACTAGTGTCCAGCGACGGCAAAGACTTGATCTTGTGGGCTTCTAGAAGCTCCCGGGTCATGCCACGCCAGGCTTGGCAACACGATCAACTCCTTTTTTTTTCCCCCAGCACCCGCCGAAGAAAGTTGTGAACCGGGAGCTAAAGACACAGCCTGGGAGTGAGATGAAGAAATTCTTGAGCACCTTGACGATCGAGAGCGTGACCCGGGCTGACCAAGGGTGGTATATCTGTGCGGCGTCCAGCGGGCTGATGACCAAGAGGAACAGCACTTTCGTCAGAGTCCACGGTAAGTCACGGCCGACATACTTGAACTAAGTTACAGTTGCCTCTTTAAAGAAGTTTTACAGTTTTTATGCGATCCAAGGGAGAGAGGGAGAGAGAGGTGTTCTGGCTTTGTTTTGATAGGATTTCTCTGCTATAGGGAAGACTTTAGGGAAGTAAGGGCAGACCAGTTAGGAGGCGAAGTGCCACCACTGAGGGGCGAGATGGAGGAGGGAGGAGTGATGGATGCTGGCTGTGGTTTGGAGGTGTGTCCACAGGATTGCCGATGGGTTCGTTGGCCATGAGGTGCAAGAGGCAAAGAGAGGACGATGGCTTTGAACTTGAGCATGAGCAGATGGTGGCGTGACTGAGAAATGGAGGACTGGCAGGGGGTGAGGAGGGGAGTGTGGGGTTTGGGGAAACAGTGCTGGGTGCATTCATATGGAGATGTCCGTTAGACATACAATGGGGGTTTTATCATATTAACCTGGAGCCCAGAGACATCTGGCTGGAGGTAACTGGGGCTGGGGCTTTAACTCTGAGGTCGGAGGATGACTTAGAGCAGTCCTGTGGACCGAGTCCTGAGGCTCCCCAATGCGTGGCGGGGTACGAGGTATCGGGGGTAGGAGGCACCCTGGGAGACTCAGAGAAAACTGCCGAGAGGGGCAAAGGCTGGAACTGAGACCCGAGGAGCCAGGAGGCTGGCGAGTGCAGTAGGCAGCAGAAAAGCAGATGCTGAGGCCGGCCCTGGGGACGCTGGCGTGTGACCTGCACAGGGACAGGGTGGGGAATCCCAGAGCCACACCTGCTCACTCACAGGGCCTCCGGCTTTTCCCATGAAATAAGAAAGAATAACAATAACAACGATAACCAAGCCCAACAGCCACTCTCCGAAAGTTGACACCTATGAGAATAACGACTTTTGTTTTCTTCCAGAGAAGCCTTTTGTTGCTTTTGGGAGTGGCATGGAGTCCTTGGTGGAGGCCGCGGTGGGAGCGCGCATCCGAGTCCCCGTGAGGTGGCTGGGCTACCCACCGCCTGAAATCAAATGGTAACTACTGGGATGAAATAAAGAGTGTTGTTTCACAAGAAGGCAGATGCTTCCATGGCACTCATTCCCGGGTTTTTTTGCTTTTTTGGAATCATAGGTATAAAAATGGAAGACTCCTGGAGTCCAATCACACGATTAAAGTGGGGCACGTACTGACCATCTCGGAGGCGAGTGAGAAAGACACGGGAAACTACACCGTCATCCTCACCAACCCCATCACCAGGGAGAAGCAGAGCCACGTGGTGTCTCTGGTTGTGAATGGTGAGTCTGCTCTGTTCTCCAAGACTGACTTGAGGGGCGTGGTTTTGTCTTCCTGTGCCACTAAGCCACCACGGCTTTGTGTCCTGCTCCGTCACCCATATCATGACAGAGCCCGTGTACAAAACTGGCTGGGGCAGCGGACTTGCAATGAGATGTGGGACTGTGTGCTACCCTGCAGCCGTGTTTTGGCTCAAGAGGCCCTGTCCGTGAGCTGTTTGGTGGCCAAATGCAAGATTAAAGCAGATGGTTGGCTCGGTGGCCAAGAACGCCCCCAGGGACAGTGGTCAGCCTGGGCCGCGGGACCCGCGCTCCTGTCTCGTGGAGCTGCGCGCCTGGTGCACAGATGTCCGAGGCTCTCCTTGAAGTTCAAGGCTGCACTTGGCGTTTCAGGGGGGCACGGGCAGGTCCCAGCTCAGAGGGCGTTGGCTTGGTTGGAACTTTTACTGTTCTGGACGGGAGTACAGCATCTGACTCTGAGCTGGAGGGACGACAGTAAGTTTTTAATTTCAGGATGACTTGTTTTCCCACACTCAAAGGGCTAACGAAATGTTTGGGATGGGGAAGGAAGGGTCCAATGGTCACACTCGTGGGGAAGCTGCCCTGATGGTGTGAAATACATTTTGTAATTGCAGAACTTCTTGGGGTCTTCAAAATGCTCATGTGTGTGCCGTTCTCATGGCACTGAGCGTGGCGTCCCTCCTTTTTGCAGGGATGGGTTTAAAGATCGCGTGTTCTGAACAGGTGCTCGTGTGCAGTGAGGGCGCGGGGCTTGGAGAAGAGGCAGTGGCCGGAGCTGAGGCAGCGTACAAGAAATAAAGACGGAGGCACGGCAGGGAATCGTCCCCATTTCATCCATTCATGAAGTCAGCGCACATCTGATTCACTTAGCATTTGCCCTGCTGCATGGGAGAAGGGGGGTAATGGAAGTACCACCTGAGCCTTCTGGTCGACCAGAAGGACATAGTGCGATGCTGGCACTGCAGGTGGTGGCTTTACCTGCTACACCACAGCGCCAGCCCCTGTCTGCTTCTTAGGATGGGTATCACGGGACCTCAGGTGTCCTGTCCCAGCTGTCCTTTGAAGTCCAAAGTGGGCCCAGAAGCATAGATGGCGTTAAGCGGCAGAGCGCCCCAGGCCTGGAGGGGTGACTGTAGCTCACGGCACCTCAGTGTGCAGTGCCGGCAGCCCTGGAAGAGGGCAGGCTGCACACAGGGAGAAATGAAAAGGAAACGGAAGTGCCAAGTGCCTGGAGGCGATCAGCTTGCAGTGTAGGCACGTCTTACATAGCACACTGTTCCTGTAGTGCAGGCTAATCGCAGTTTAAAAACGTTAAACACAAAACAAAACAATGCAAAGCTCTCCTTTGGTCGGGAACGCCTCTCCTGTGCGACCCCCTGAGCTGACTGACAGTTCACGGATTCACTGTCCCGCCTCCAGTGCCGCCGCAGATTGGGGAGAAGTCTCTGATCTCGCCTGTGGACTCCTACCAGTATGGCAGCTCGCAGACGCTGACCTGCACCGTGTACGCCGTGCCTCCCCCGCACCACATCCACTGGTATTGGCAGCTGGAGGAGGAGTGCTCCGAGCAGGCCAGGTGAGTGGGCCTGGGGCCGTGCAGCTCCTTGTCACCGCCTTCTAAACCAAGACGGCGACCCCTGGGGAGGGGGCGAGGTCTTCTCCCGCTTCCTGGGGTTTTGTGTCAGAGCTGTCTTGGCTTGCTCGGGGGTCCCACTCTGGGACAAGCTGGCTGTCTCCTCTTGGGGCGGCCTGGGGCACACTTCTCCAATAGCAGGTGCTTCGCTCAATTGGATGATTTTCCACCTTGGCTTTCTCTCCGCCCAATCGGGGGCCAGTGCGCTGTTGCCTTCCGGTGGGTGCAGCCTCGGGCCTGGTTTATCAAGTTCTCACACAAGTGCGGACATCCTCAGGGGACAGGACAGGACAACAAGCAGCCCATCAGCCCCTCGCGGCTACTTCCTGTTGTTGTTTTCGCCATGGCCACGAGGAGCTTCTTCCGCAGCCGCTGGCCGGGGAATGAGTTTCACAAATCCAGTGGCTTGGAAGTTTCCCTGCCTTCCTTTGAACTGAACCAACGTGAATGTCTGTCGTCACGTTTATGAATGGAGGCTGTTCCCAAAATAGCTGCTTCCCTCCTGTATCCTGAGTGGGTCCGCCTCGAACCGTCCCCCCTCTGTCCAGGCCTATTTTTAATTGGCGCCACATCTCGCAGTGTGGCTGCCCTGACAGCTGTTTCTAGGAACACAGGGCCCGGGTCGGAGTCCTCTCCTTGCTATTGATCTGGGGACCGAATCCTACCACATACGTGACGACGGACCGTTCTTTTTCTACGTTCCGATCAGTCCTACGACCCCTCACTTTACAATATTAATTCCTCTGTTTTCAAGAGAAAGGTAACCTATAGGTGTAAGTATATAATGTCTACCCAGGAAGGGAGTGTGGTGAAACGTTAGCAACTGTTAAATATTACAGCTGAAAAAAATAGACTTCTATGAAAAGGGAAAGCCAAAATCCTAAGTGATCTGTTCGCTCTTTCTTACAGCCAGTCGGCCTTAATGACAAACCCATACACTTGCAAAGAATGGAGAAACGTGGAGGATTTCCAGGGAGGCAACAGAATTGAAGGCAGCAAAAATCAGTTTGCCCTGATTGAAGGCAAAAACAAAGTAAGCTTGAAGTCCTTTAATTCGAAAATTTCTCTCTCTCTCTCTCTCTCTCTCTCTTTCATGGGAGAATAGTGCAGTGATAGAAGGGGTCTTCCAAAAGTTCATGGAAATGAGTATTACAAAAAAAAAAAAAAAAAACAACACTATGCATGGATTTCAAAAACTTGTGCACCAAAATAAATTGATCTTTTAATTCCATTTTCCGTGAGCTTTTTGAAGCCCCCTTGTACGGGTGGCGTACTGAGAACGTGACTGTATGATACGATGCTAGTGTATGAAGGAGGCTAGGAAACACCACCGACTTCTAGCAGAGCCACTTACTTCCGAATAGCTCGTTGGAGAAAAGCGAAACGCTCGCCCCATTTCATGCGTCCGTCTGTTAGAAGGTGATCCTAAGCCGGCGCCGTGGCTCAATAGGCTAATCCTCCACCTTGCGGCGCCGGCACACCGGGTTCTAGTCCCGGTCGGGGCGCCGGATTCTGTCCCGGTTGCCCCTCTTCCAGGCCAGCTCTCTGCTATGGCCAGGGAGTGCAGTGGAGGATGGCCCAGGTGCTTGGGCCCTGCACCCCATGGGAGACCAGGAAAAGCACCTGGATCCTGGCTCCTGCCATCGGATCAGTGCGGTGCGCCGGCTGCAGCGGCGGCCATTGGAGGGTGATCCACCGGCAAAAGGAAGACCTTTCTCTCTGTCTCTCTCTCACTGTCCACTCTGCCTGTCAAAAATAAAAAAAAAAAAAAAAAAAAAAAAAAGAAGGTGATCCTGATTTTGCGAGCCCGAGAAGGGGAAGGTGTTGTATTAAAATACATCGTCAAGTGCGTGGTGTCCAGAGCCCTTTCTGTGTAACGTGTGAGCTCCGTGCTGGCGTGGTTACAATTCCGTGGCTGTGCGAGTGGTCAGTGGTGTAGCGAGAATGCAGTAGGCAGGGTGGAGACTCTGGGACTTCAGCCTGAGCACACACGGCCTGCTTTCTTTGTGACCTGGGGTTGTTTGCTCTCACAGACTGTGAGCACCCTTGTTATCCAAGCGGCGAACGTGTCGGCGTTGTACAAATGTGAAGCGGTCAACTCAGTGGGCAGAGGAGAGAGGATCATCTCCTTCCACGTGACCAGTGAGTACTGCTGTCGGGGGGCTGGCTGGGATCACTCACACAGTGCCTCCCCCCACGGCTCTGTCCTTGCATGGCTGTGAGTGGCGTGGCCTTGGGGAAGGGAACTTGGGTTGCTGATCGGCAGATTTGTCCGTATGTTCAAATGCCAGTGTGTCTGACGTCACTGCAGTGAGAATGATGTCACGTGAGCTTTAAGTCACAAGCTCTGTGCCATATTGATGGTGTGGGCACGAGACTGTAGCATGTGCGTGCCATATTGACAATCGATAAATTCTGCTGCCCTCGTTCAACAGTAGACGGGTTGGGTTTCCTGGAGGCAGTCGGGTGACGCGAGAGCAGATTGAGTTTGCAAATCAGCAAATCTTAGTTTGAGTTGTCTTTGTCTTAGTTTTATGGATAAACCATAGCTGACTGTGTAGGATAAGATATTTAGGCTGTGCTGACTGGTTGTGATAAACATAGCTCCAGTGCCAATAGGTGTTCTGCACTGGTGGGGAGCTAATTTTTCAAATTCTGTGTTAGGATTAGATACTGATGCCCCTTGACTGAGGCTGATAGGATCATCTCACATTGAGAGTTGATTGAAAATGCGTTTTTTCATAAGTTGAAAATACGTTGAATACTCCTACCTTCCAGAACATTATGGTTTGTCCCAGCCGATCTTGAATATGCCCAGAATACGTGCACCAGCCTACGGTTAGGCAAAGTCACCCCAGACAAAGCCTATTTTATAATAAGATGTTACGTAGCTCACGTGGCATATTGAACACTGTCCTGGAAGTGAGAAACAGAATATTTTCATGGATGTTCTTTCTCGCTGCCATAAAGTTGAAGAACCCCAGGATGACTCATTGCAAGTCAGGAGTCATCTAAACTCTCCCTTAGGCTTTTTTAAAAATCCTTTTTTAGGGAGGGAGAGGGTGAGGGAGAGAGAGATATCTTCCAATGAAATGCTCTCAATAGTCAGGGCTCAGACAGCCTGAAGCCAGGAGCCCAGAATTCTAGTTGAGTCTCCCACATGGGTGGCAGGGGCCCAAGAACTTAAGCCATTAGCTGCTGCCTCCCAGGGTGCATTAGTAGGGAGCCAGCTGGGAAGCTGAGTGGCCGGGACTCAAACTGGCACTCTGATGTGGGATGGGGGTGTCGCACATGGCAGCTTAGCCGGCTGCGTTGTAACACCTTAGAGCTCAAGGTAGAGACGTGATGAGTATCTAGGGAATTCATTGACATTTCCAAACAGTACATCTTGGCCACGAGGGACGTTTTGGGACCTGAATGGTGCAGTACATGATGTGGGGGCCCAGGGGCTTCTCTCCTTCGGGCCGGTCGCAGCAGTCCGGGGCCACCGAGAGGACAGTGGTGGGCCGTGCCAGGTCACATGGGCGCTCTAACTGTGGGCTTTCCATTTCAGGGGGTCCCGAGATTACTCTGCACCCGAGCACCCAGCCCACGGAGCAGGAGACCGTGTCTCTGTGGTGCTCCGCAGACAGGACCACGTTTGAGAACCTCACGTGGTGCAAGCTCGGCCCACAGGCCCTGCCGGTCCACGCAGGAGAGCTGCCTGTGCCCGTCTGCGAGAACTTGGGTGCTCTCGCGAGACTGAATGCCACCGTGTTCTCCAACAGCACCAATGACATTTTGATCACGGAGTTCCAGAATGCTTCCCTGCAGGACCAGGGCCACTACGTCTGCTTTGCTCAAGACAAGAAGACCAAGAAGAGGCATTGCGTGGTCAGACAACTCGTAGTCTTAGGTAGGGTGGGACTCGGGCTCATCCTGCCTAGTCAAGTCGATGCCTTAAATGCAGTGTCACTGGGTGCTGTGTGAAGATGGTTGTCTTCTTCAAGCTTGTGAAACAGATTGGTGCACACATAACTTATTTGTTTACAAATTGTCCAGGCTTACAAAAAAGCTAATAACGGTGAGGTGGTATCTTACAAAGCGATAATAACAGGATTGTTTCCAGTCTTGTGCTGGGGTAATTCACTCGTGTCTGCAAGGGATTTGCTTGTTCTGCCTTATTTTTGGGCATTCACGTATTCCAGTAGACACGTGCTCGTGGAATGCCTTCTGAGAGCTAGAGGAAGGCCAGAAGTTCGCAGGGGTGAATAGGATGGACAGGATGAGCACAGAGGCGCCCACTGGGCTCTGTCAAGAGGAAGGGGGCGTGTTTCCTGCTTCGTTCCCTGCCATAGCGCTAGTCATCGGACGTAGTGGTACAGACTAGGTGCTTGGGATCATCTCTGCTGCTTGCGGAGTGTGATGGTGGGCTGAGCTTAGGATCTAGACGAGCCCACAGGAAGGGTGCTGTGCTCAGCGCCTGTGCTTCTGGGTCAGCCCAAGTGGTCTGGCACAGTTCAAGGCCAACGGGATGATTTTCCAAGGAGGAGATTGTTGCTAAGTTTCCTGTTGTGTCACTCTCTGCACCTGTCTAAGTGTGTGTCTCGTGCACAAGCCCGCCAGCCAGGTCTCTGTTTCTGCAGGAAATCAGACAGATTTGGGGAGTCATTCTTTGCGCTATTTCCCCTCCACTTCCCACCTCCTTTCAACGGGATTCCCAAAATGTGTGTGTCCCCAGAGAGGGTCCTGCCCAGGTAAACTTCTCTCTACCAAACTTTTAGAGGACTAGCACCTTGCTCTGAGGCTTTGGCACGTTTCCAGGGCTAGCCTCAGACAGACGCTAGGTGACGTCGCTGGGTTTGGTGGTCAGCTGTCTGGAGAGATTCTTGTGTCACAGCCTCTCCCGGACCCTTCAAATCCCACTGCATGTGTGACCCCGTGTGCTCCGTAGACATTGCTGAGTGGTCTGATTCCAAAGCAGTGGAAGCATTCAAAGCAAGCGGCTTGCTTCTTCGAGGACTCCTTAGCTGTTTTCCTAAACTCTGTCCTTACAACGAGGCTGGAGTCCACTGCGTTTGCCTCGGCGCCAATGTAGAGGGTCGTGGAGGTCAGCTCCTAGTGCTGAGGGTCGCGTGGATTCTTTCAGCGTGACTCCCGTTGACGTTCAGTCGGTTTGGATGAGATATTCCCACAGCTGTCTAATGATGCGTGTAAATCACCCAAACATATCTAAAGGTTTGCCATGCGTTTCAACAAATGCCCTTCAATCCTGGACCCAGCCTTTGGGGCTTGCTGTTTTGTTTGTTTGTGGTTTATTGGAAACCGCACTGGACTGGTCTTTTCAGCTCACTGGATTCTATTATTAGTTCAACTGTTTACTTAGTTACAGGGCTTGGACAAGAAGTGTAACTGCCGCGAGTTGCAGCTATTTTGTTTGTGAACTAAGGCTGATTTAGCCTGTCTGTCATATCAAGTTGATAGTGAGGAGAAACAATATAATGAGTTTCGCCCAAGTTGCCAAGCGAATATAAGGCATTCTCTGTTTTTCAAATCACACCAAAGTTGAGTGCTTTCCAAATGGAACAAGGCAGAAATCTAGAACTTTCTCGGGAGGCAAGTTTTCCCCTGGGGAAACCTTGACTGATTAGAGGAAAAAATCTATAAAGGTGATCCTGGAACCTTGGCCTTGTGGTGTGATGACTGCTAGACCCACTAGTACGTGTGGCCAAAGGCACTCAGTAACCTGAACAGTCCTGTCTCACGTGCTTGGCGTGACTGTACTGAGGGCTCTGCGGTACCGTGGCCAGCTTCTGTGTGTTTGCAGCTAAGTAAATCAGCATGCTGCTGTTCTCTAGGTTTAAACTGTCTGAAAATTTACAGATGCCAAGAGCATTCCGCAAGTTCTGACCGTGTTTCAATGGCTTTCTTTCTCTGTGCACAGAGCGGATGGCCCCCGTGATCACGGGCAGCCTAGAGAATCAGACGACCAGTATCGGTGAAACCATCGAAGTTTCCTGCATGGCGTCCGGGAACCCACCGCCACAGTTCACGTGGTTCAAAGACAACGAGATGCTGGTAGAAGACTCAGGTGGTTACAACTTGTCTGCTGTCCTCAGTTTTCCCCGGGGGTGGGGGGTGTGACCAGAACCTCATATGATTTCTCGCTTGGATTCAAGGTGGGGAGGGAGCGGTGTTAGTGTTCGTGGTCTGACTCATGGCACAGCCTTGGGATCAGAGCACGAAGAGGCTGGGCGGATTCACCTGGAAACCCCAGACAAGATCAGTCAGCAGCGGCCCCTCCGAGGTAGATAAAGGCAGCGTTTACATTTTTTAGATTTTTCTGGGGAAACGTCGCAGAACACATCCTCCTGAGTCAGAGCTGCTGTTTTCCCCCCGGCTTAGGTATCATCCTGAAGGCGGGGAACCAGAACCTCACCATCCGCAGGGTGAGGAAGGAGGACGAGGGTCTCTACACCTGCCAGGCGTGCAGCGTCCTTGGCTGTGTGAGAGCAGAGGCGTTCTTCATCGTGGAAGGTCAGTGGGCGGTCTCGGGCGCGCCGGCTGCGTCTCGCACACACTCCACGCTGTGGGCGCACGGCCAGGGGTGGCTTCCCGTGTTCTTTGTATGAGGCCGAGGAGTCCTTGTCCAAAATGCTGGGGCCACCAGTGTTTCAGCCTGAGAATGTACTTGAACTTGGAGACGGCTGTGAGGGCGTGCTAGATGCTTTGGGACTGGGACCCCATCTACACGGCGTCCACTTCTGCGTCCTGTGCACTTTGTACACATAGCCTGCGAGTCCTAGGATACGATATTGTTAGTGCACCTGTATTTTTTTCTTTTTTAAGATTTATTTGTAGGCCGGCACTGCAGCTCAATAGACTAATCCTCCCCCTTGCGGCGCCGGCACACCAGGTTCTAGTCCCGGTCGGGGCGCCGGATTCTGTCCCGGTTGCCCCTCTTCCAGGCCAGCTCTCTGCTGTGGCCCGGGAGTGCAGTGGAGGATGGGCCAAGTGCTTGGGCCCTGCACCCCATGGGAGACCAGGAGAAGCACCTGGCTCCTGCCTTTGGATCAGCGCAGTGCGCCGGCCGCAGTGCGCCAGCTGCGGCGGCCACTGGAGCGTTAACCAACGGCAAAAGGAAGACCTTTCTCTCTCTCTCTCTCTCTCTCACTGTCAACTCTGCCTGTCAAAAAAAAAAAAAAAAAAAAAAAGAGAGAGAGATTTATTTGTTTTATTTGAAAGGCAGAGAGGCACAGAGTGAGACAGAGAGAGTGAGCGAGCAATGGTCCATCTGCAGGTTCACTCCCCAAAGGACACAACAGCCAGGTCTGGGCCAGGCTGAAGCCCGGGGCCAGGAACGCCACCCTGCTGTCCCGTATGGGTGGTGGGGGCCCAAGCACTTGCACCATCTCCTGCCACCTTCCCAGGTGCATCAGCAGGAAGCCGGCCTCGAACCAGCACTCTGATATGGGACGCTCGGTGACAAGTGGTGGTTTGATCCACTGCACCACAAAGCCAGCCCCTGCACCTGCGTTTTGACTACGATGTCCTCCTAAGACGTTAGCTGTGGATTTTTCCACTTGTACTATCATGTCAACACTCAAGATATTTCAATTTTTGAAACATTTTGGATTTTTTTTTACTTTTGGATTAGGGATGTTCAATCTTAACTTTGCAAATTTTTTATAGTATTTATTCTTTTAACCAGAAAACATAATTAATAGTGTCTTAATTCTGCTTACAGCAGTTCTCATTGTGGGAAAATTCTTAGCCTGGCGGGATGAATACCCTCTTCTCCCTGATTCTGTCTTTGTTTGAATGCTCCAATTAATTTATAGAAAGGACACCTCTATATTTATTTTGAAAAACAGTAGAATCACAGCCTATTCACGAAGGTCAGTGCTATCCAGAAATTCACAAGGGTTCAGAGTTCTCATTCGACTGGAGATAATTAAGATCCACTTGTGAACAATAGACCCTTGCTTTTCTCAAATGGGAAATGCTGGGTGGTTGCATAAATATGAAAGCAAGCTGTGTGTGTTTGCAGGAGTGATGTGAATCTGGCATTTTCTCAGATAGGAGAGGTAGCCTGTGACTTGTGCATATTTTATCTTAAGAAGTGGATTCCTGTGTCATTTTGTGGAACCCACCAGGGGAACAATGTGGCTAGGTTGGGAGTGCGAAGACATAGAAGAGGGCTTGGGAGGTGTCTGCGAGCTGGGCTGCCCTGGTTGCTCAAAGTCTGGATTTTGGTCCCTTTCATCCACCTCATCTACATTGCCAAGTGTTGTCCCTAGAGACAGGGACGTGTGTCCCAACCTGTGCGCAGATTATCAGTTCATAAGCTGCACTTGCAAATAGACATTTCAAAAGACATCTTGGTCTGATGGCTTCCTGGGGGAGTCATGCATTTGGGTGAATGCTAGAGAGACACCCAGCTTCTGTCTGGTGCCCTGCTCGCCTTTGGCGGCCGTCGGAGCTGGTTCCAGGTGCTCTGCTGGGGAGTGCTGGCCCAGAGCCTGCAGGGACTTCTTCTTTGAGGAAAATACCAAGAAAGGGAGCAGTCAATATATTCAGCACTCCTGCTAGGCTCTCAGATTTTTTTTTTTTTTTGACAAGCAGAGTGGACAGTGAGAGAGAGAGAGACAGAGAGAAAGGTCTTCCTTTGCCGTTGGTTCACCCTCCAATGGCCACTGCGGCCGGCGCACCGCGCTGATCCGATGGCAGGAGCCAGGAGCCAGGTGCTTCTCCTGGTCTCCCATGGGGTGCAGGGCCCAAGCACTTGGGCCATCCTCCACTGCACTCCCTGGCCACAGCAGAGGGCTGGCCTGGAAGAGGGGCAACCAGGACAGAATCCGGCGCCCCGACCAGGACTAGAACCCGGTGTGCTGGCGCCGCAAGGCGGAGGATTAGCCTAGTGAGCTGCAGCGCCGGCCCCCAGATTTTCTTACGGGAGTATTAACGCACAGCTTACACAGCCCATGGAATCTTTGGGCTTTCTGATTTCTTTGTGAGAGTCGACTGTTCAGTCTCTAAGCATAAGTAGAAAATGACTCCCGGAGGCCCACCAGAGAAACAAAATCGCCCCCCACAACCCCGCACCGGAGTTTTGCCACCCAGAGCGGGTCCTCTGGAGCCCTGGGCATCTACAGCTCCCCTGGTCTCTCCAGAGCTTCAGCAGACCATGCCCCAGGGGCGTCTCAGCTCCCTGTGCCTTGCGAGGGCTCCTGCGGCACTGGGGCGGGGAGTGCAGTGGCTAGTGTGGGGCGGGCCTTGTGGAGCTCTTGGCCAGACACTGCCTGCTCTTGCCCTTGATCGGTGGCTGGGTCTCCCTGACCTGCGTTTGTTCTGAAAGCTGAGGGCTGCTGAGGGCCCTCACGGGTGACACGTGTGAGGCCAGGAGGACACATGGCTGTGTGGTCTCGAGAAATTCTCCAGTCAGAAGGTCCTGTGTATTTCTCTATTTGATGTTTCTTTAAAAAAAAAAAAAATTTTGTTTGTTTTGGGCCAGTGCTGTGGTGTAGTGGGTAAAGCTGCCTCCTGCAGTGCCAGCATCCCATGTGGATGCTGGTTCGAGTCCCGGCTGCTCCACTTCTGATCCAGTCTCTCTGCTGTGGCCTGGGAAAGCAGTGGAAGATGGCCCAAGTCTTTGGGCCCCTGCACCCACATGGGAGACCTGGAGGAAGCTCCTGGCTCCTGGCTTTGGATCGGCACAGCTCTGGCCATTGCAGCCATCTGGGGAGTGAACCAGCGGATGGAAGACCTCTCATTCTCTTTCTCTCTGCTTCTCTGCAACTCTGCCTTTCAAATAAAATAAATAAATCTTTAAAAACATTTTTTTTGTTTGAAAGGCAGGAAGTGGGGCAGGGAGAGCAAGCTTCCATCTGCTTGTTCATTCTCCAAGTCCACAATAGCCAGGTGTAGGCTAGGCCGAAGCTGAGAGCCAGCAGCTTCAGCCTGCTCCACCCAAAGGAGTGGCAGGGCCCAGGCACCTGGGCCATCTGCTGCTGCCTTCCTGGGAACATTATCAGGGAGCCGGATTGGAAGTGGAGCTCCTTGGACTTGAACCAACGCTGGATTCGGACGCTGGTGATCCGTTTTCAAGCTCTGCACAGATCAGAATGTTGATGGTCAGCGTGAAGCCAGACTTTTATTTTCTTCAATGAAATTCTTTGCTTCTCTGTAGAACAGGATTGGTGTTCTCTCAGTCCAAAACGGCCCTTCCAGAGCTTCCTGTGTTTGTGTTGTAAGACAGCACTATTTCTTATTTTTTTTAAAGGATTTACTTTTTTATTTGAAAGACAGAGTTATAGAGACAGAGGGAGAGACAGAGAGAGGTCTTCCATCTACTGGTTTATTCCCTGAATGGCCAGGGCTGGGTCAGGCCAAAGCCAGGACCCGTGAGACTGGCAAGGTCCCGACCACTTAGCATCAGCTGTTTTGCCCAGGCCATCAGCAGGGAACTGGATCAGACGTGAACCAGCGCCCATATGGGATGCCGGCACACAGGCAGAAGCTTAGCCCACTACGCCACAGTGCCGGCCCCAAGACAGCAGTACTCGAACCCTCGGTAGCTTCTGCTTTCTGTGCTGAATGATGAGCCCTAGTTCACAAGCTTGGACTTCCCACTGAGAATACTGCAGACGCCACCGGGAGGGTGTGGTCCTCGGGGATTTCTCCAAGCGGGCGAATTTCAGGTCTTGTGTTAGCACGGCCCTGTGCCGCCTCCTGTCCAAGGTGTGTTTCCAGCGGTGGGTGCCCATGCACTTGCGTCTTCCAGGTGCCCAGGAGAAGACGAACTTGGAAGTCATTATCCTCGTCGGCACGGCGGTGATTGCCATGTTCTTCTGGCTCCTCCTTGTCATTGTCCTGCGGACCGTAAAGCGGGTAACAACACAACTTCCCTTCCGCCCACTGCACCTTGGTGTCTGTGATGGATGGAAGCTGACTGGGGCTCTTTGAGTATTCCTTCCCATTGTTGCGGGCTCAATGGGCACATTTTTATTTCAATACAATAACATTCTTGCCCACTTTCTTTGGCTCCACCACTGGGCTTTAATTGATGGAAGCTGCTAGAGGGGAAAAGGCTTGGAATGTCCAGTCTCATTAAGACTTGAAGATTTAATTCTGAGCCTGTTGCAGTGGGGTGGGGGGAATAAGGGACACTGGAGGCAAGAATATAATAGGACGACTCTCGGAGGCCACGCGTTTTATTGGGAAAGCAGAACTCGGGAGGGAGGCTCCTGTAAACAATAATAACAAGCCAGCAAACAACAGCCAAACCACGGGCCGTACGTGAGTGGGGGGCTAATGCTTTCCAGGCCAATGGAGGGGAACTGAAGACAGGCTACTTGTCCATCGTCATGGACCCAGACGAGCTGCCCTTGGACGAGCACTGTGAGCGCCTGCCTTATGATGCCAGCAAGTGGGAGTTTCCCAGGGATCGGCTCAAGTTAGGTAGGTTTTCGGTTGATGTGAATCTGGGTTGGCCAGGCCAGGCTGCCCTCCTTCAGGAGGATGGCAAATCCGGTCCCTTCATCTGTTGCATTCTAGTTCCGAAATATTCATGCCATTTCTTGGATGGGAGTAGTCATCCGTCCAGCCGCTTCGACGTGGGGTCCCTGGATAGTCAGCCAGACCTTTAGAGAGTGAAAGTGGGTTGTTAGATGACCAAGTCAGGTCAAGGACGTGCCTGCACTGTGATACGCTTGGGTGTATGAGAGCGGGCACCTTATCTAGCTGACACAGAGCTCTGAGGTCACTTTGGTGGTGAACTGAGCCACGTCCACTCTGGTGTTGTTCTGTTCGTTGACTCCAGGGAAGCCTCTGGGCCGTGGCGCCTTTGGCCAAGTGATGGAAGCCGATGCTTTTGGGATCGACAAGACAGCGACTTGCAAGACAGTGGCCGTCAAAATGTTGAAAGGTAAAAGCAAACTCGCGTAGGGATGCACCTGTCTGTCTCTGTTTCCCGTAGTTGTTAACCACGGCGCGGGCTTGTCTCGCTTGTCTCTGGCTGTGGGGCTAGCTGGCCTGCCAGCAAGCGTTCCTCCAGTCTGTGCAGTGCCTTGTATAAGGGGAAAATGATGCACCAGAGGGCGTGGCCTGGGGACAGGTCTCACCACTTGCCTTGGAGCCTTGTGTGGGGCTCAGCTTGCACAAGGTTACAGAGGAAAGAAAAGCACCTTTTATATTAAAAGTGTTTCTTAATATATTAAGGCATGAGATGATCATAAACCATCTAGAAACAAGGAAAGGAGTTTGATGTAAGTCAAAATAAAATGCAAATGCATCATGTTCTCTAGAATTTGACAATGTCAGAGGCCTTTATGAATAAGAGATAATTTGCAACACAAGAATGATTGTGCTAGGAAAGAGAGGATTTTGAGTGATTTTTTATAATTAAAAATTACTGGGGGTGGTGTTGTGGCACAGTGGATTAAGCTACCGCTTGCTACCACCAGCATCGCCTATCAGAGTGCTGGCTTGAATAGTGACCACTCTGCTTCTGATCCAGCTTCCTGCTAATGCACCTGGGAAAACATGGAAGATGGCCCAAGTCCTGGGGCCCCTGTCACCCACATGGGGGACCTGGATGGAGCTCCTGGCTCCTGGTTTTAGCTTGACCCAGCCCTGGCTGTTGTGGCCATTTGGGGAGTGACCCAGCCGATGGAACATTGCCCTTCCTCTTTCCCTCTGCCTTTCAAATAAAATAAATAAATACATCTTCTTGAAAAATGGAAAGTGGCTTATGCTAGTGGTCATGGGGTGCTGGTCTTGCCGTCTGTAAGTTGGGGAGGTGAGGCACAGGAAACTTTTGCTGCAGTGGTGGTGCACGTCCACTGATGAAGAGAACGCTGCTGACCCTTGGTCAAGAGGGCTTGTGCATGTCAGGGCTCTCTCCTTTTGCTTCGTCCCTTTTGTGGCCAAGGGATGTGTAATGATGAAGTGGCTCACTGGGGCCAGAGATGTGGACTGTGCCTGTCAACCAGGGAGCAGGTCCGGGGCCTTAGCCCCCTCGGCCTCAGATGGCAACCAGCCTTCCCAGTGGGTCCTTGTTAAGGTATGTGCTTGGCCCAGGCCGCCCGGCAGGTCAGGATGACCCCAAGTGCACGCGGGTATTTCATTCAGGGTAGCCCTTCCTTCGTAGGAAGCATTGAGATGGTGCGTCTCTAACCAGCATAGTCCCCCGGAAGTGTAAAACTCCAGTCTGGTGCAGGGAGGGAATCTGGCAGCGACTCCACTGCTGATGTGTTCACTGCACAAACGGCTGCGCGGTGAATCCCTTTAAACGCCAAGCATTCTGGGATCACGTAAAGGAGCGTAAAGGAGGACTGGACTCCTAATTGGAAAGCAGGGTTTGCGCGCAACTTTGGGGGACATGCACCTGCGCTGCGAATGAGGTTGTGGCTGCGCCCCCGTTGGGGCCCAGCTGCTCCCATGGAGAGAGAGGACTCGGCGTCCCCAGGTTAAGGCTGCCCTGTGTGATTTCCCTCTTGCCCCGTTCTTGCAGAAGGAGCAACGCACAGCGAACACCGAGCCCTCATGTCCGAACTCAAGATCCTCATTCACATCGGCCACCATCTCAACGTGGTGAACCTCCTGGGGGCCTGCACCAAGCCAGGAGGTGAGTGATGGTGGACGCTTCTCCCCGCCCCATTTGACCCACGCTTCCCCACTGGTGGTGAAGGGGGCACTCAACTCTAAAAGCCTTGATTCCCTAAACGTAGATGAAGGTTCCTGGATACACGGCAGGCCTACTTCACGGAGATTTAATGGGCGCCATGATTAAATTACTCCAAAACTCTTGCTGCGATAAGAGATGTCTCGTTGCTATGATAGTTTGCTCTGTGTGTGCTAGAGGGAGAAGTACAATTGTCCCAAAACTCGACAGTAAGGATCTTAAGAGGAGCTCCTCTTCTCTCCACTCCCTCCCCCAGAGGGTGTCACAGCTGATTTCATGGAAAGCCAAAAAAAAAAAAAAAAAAAGATGGGTTTCCTTTTTGAGTTCTTGATGAACTGTCTTGTGGAACTGCCTTTTGGAAAGAAGACAAGAGGGTTGGGAGCACTCGTCGGCCCCGGTCCAGTCCCAGGGGAAGATCGTAGCCGTCTGTGAAGGCATTTTGGGGGTCCACTGATGCATTTTGCCTAAATGTCGCATGCTTTGGTGAGCAACGTGGTGAAACACATCTTCCTCTCTCACCATGCCGTGCTGTGTGCAGGGCCGCTCATGGTGATTGTGGAATTCTGCAAGTTTGGGAACCTCTCGGCTTACTTACGGAGCAAGAGGAGTGAATTTGTGCCCTACAAGGTAGGTCATCCCCCAGCTCAGCTCTGGCCACGCTGTGCAATGGAGGGGGCATCCAACACGGGGCGGCTTTGTTTTCTGTAGGCCAAATGCAGTCAGGAATCTCACGGTACCCCTTGGCTGTCATAACTCCCTCTTCAGCCTCCCGGGGGGAATGTGTGCTTTTCACGGTTTCTTTCTGCGACTTGAATCTACCTACCTGTTACACTGAAGGTGCTGGCGGGGAGAGAACGTGGGTAGGACAGAGCGCAGGACAGCCCCGCGTTGTTCTCTCTCCCTTAGCCAGACCCGGCCCCATGTTCCCTCTGTAAAGAGCACCCTGACATCGGGAGGGGGTCTGAGTGTAAGCAGAAGGGGGCGTTCATCGCTGTATGCTAACAAAGGAGATGGTTTTATGGAGGAAACCCTATCATGGCTGCAGCATGCCAGAGCTTTCTGTCCAGAGGCTGCATGGTCCTGACACGGGTGTCTTTCCTGTCTGCCTTGTGATAGTTCATCTGTCTCCGTAGCTACGTTTTAGGACGCATTCTGTGTTCAAAGAGTTTATTCATTTGCTTCTCTGTAGACCAAAGGGGCGCGGTTCCGTCACGGGAAAGACTATGTCGGCGAAATCCCCGTGGACCTGAAATGCCGCCTGGACAGCATCACCAGCAGCCAGAGCTCCGCCAGCTCTGGCTTTGTGGAGGAGAAATCCCTGAGTGACGTGGAGGAAGAGGAAGGTAGCTGCCGTTGCTCGCTCCGTGCCAACACATCCTCTTGTGGGTACAGACAAGGTGACAGACAGGGTGTCGCGGGGAACTGGTTCATGGAAGGAGTCCAGCGCTGCCTCGAATTCGAAAGAGAGCCGGGTTTCCAGTCTGTGCAAAAGGGGAGAGTGGAGACTCTAAGCAGTGGGCTATCTTGGGAGGCCAAGCAGGGCTAGCCTGAGACAGCTGTGTAGCCCAAGAGTGCTAAGCAGTTAGCAGGGCTCAAGCCAAAACTTTAACAAAAAACACATTGGTTCAGCACTAATGAGCAGAAGAGGCGAAGTACTGGGTTCCGGCGTGCGAGCCCGGCCTCTCTGGTGGTTGAATTGCGTCTCGTTGCCCGGGATGGTTGGCACCACGCTGTGTTCCTCCCCAGCACGGCGCTGCCACCTCCTCCCAGCAGCCTAGGAGCCGTCTGTTGTGTCACCCCAGCCCCAGTGGCTTACTGAGTCTAACAGCCTCAGAGGGTCTCGCTAAACACACGGGTCTCTGTTCAGTTACCGTGCCAGCGCTCAGTGAGCCCCGGTGTAGTCCTCACTGCCAGGGCCTGCCCAGCTCGAGGACACCCCCTTGGAAGGAGCACGGGCAGCCCGTGCCTCCTGACATCGGGCTTCTCTTGAGGCAAGAATCTAGAAGAATCCAGGCAAGCAGTGTGCATCCAGTCATGCAAGAATCCCATCATGCAGCTGTGCGTGGTACCTGCTTCTGTTTCTTTGCGCCATGAGGCTGGAGACAGAGCTTAGATCTGACATCTTTGCCTGAAAGTCCTAGAAGAGGGTGCAGTGGGGTGTCCAGGCTCTCAGAACGGGACCGGGACCCGCACTGAGTGGAGCCCTCGCTACCCACTCTTCCCATCACAGAATGGCGGTCGGGGAACTGAAGACCTTAGGTGCTGGCTGAGCTGGTGCATCGAGGCAGAAGGGGCGCTGGCCGGGGATTTGGCCTGCAGGAAGTTGTCCTGCTGTAACCCAGCAAGTCATTGAGAAAACTGCTCCAGCCTCGTCCGTCCCTAGCGGATGGTTACGATGGCTGAGTTCTTGTTGACACTGGTGTTCGTCTCCAGGAAAGAAACTATAAGTCTTATCTCATCCACCAGAGTTAGGATTTCATCCCGAAACACCCAGCCCTGTCTCGGTGTGTGTTTGTGCCTGCCGCACTGCGGTACATAATACCAGTGCACGTAACCCCCTCCTGCTGCCCGTCCCTGGTGCCTCTCATCCACATCCTTGAAGGAAAAGGCACCCTACAGGCCAAGCTTGATGTCTTCACGGCGCTTTTGAAGTCTGAGAGCGAGAGAAGTAAATACATTTCTGGTATTTTTAGTTATCCGTTGTAGATTACAGCTCGACCTTTGCCCTCTGTCCCAGGACAAAGGCTGGAGAGCAGGGAGTCGATGACCCCGAATATTGTTCTTTTATTTTTGGACTTCTCAGTATGAAGCCATTGTTTATCCCACTGGGTACATGAAACACACACACACACACACACACACACACAACAAGGGCAATTTCAAGCAACAAATCTGAAAAAGTGTTCCCCGTTAACCCTGTTAGTTTTCCTTCCATTAGTCCTCCTGGATTTACTGGTTCAATTCAGCTAAAATGGGGGGGTGGGGATCAGTGTTTTCCCCAAGGGATAGGATACAGGCTAATCATAGCGGGACTAGGCAGATTTTAAGAAGACAGAGGCATCTTCTGTCTGCTCTGTTTCCGGAAAGTTAGCCTCCCAGTTTGAAAGGTCATCGCCAGAGGACAAGTTGAGTCGACCAGCGGGGCACTGACCCCCGCCTCCTGCCTCTTCCCACAGCTTCTGAGGGTGTGGACAAGGACTCCCTGACCTTGGAGCACCTCATCTGCTACAGCTTCCAGGTGGCCCGGGGCATGGAGTTCCTGGCATCGCGCAAGGTGAGTCAGGGTGGGGGAGGGAGGACAGGGAGGTCTCAGTGCCGGCACCACTTCTGGGCTCTGGGAAGAGCTCCGTGGGGGAGGGGCCCTGTGTCTGCTCCCTGAGGCTGATCTGAGAGTGGGGTAGGAGCCCGCTCTTGGTTACTCTAAGAGAATGCCCGAGGCAGCTGACTTTGTAGAGGAAAGATGTTTACTTTGGCTTCTGGTTCTGGAGGTTCACAGTCCAAGATTGAGAGCCCCCACCCCCATCCCCGGCCGACCTTTGGTGGCTTAGCATATCTCAGGGAACACGTGTCTGTCTCTGTCACTTGAAGCCACCAGGACACAGTCACGAGGGCCACGCCCCAGTGACCTAACCCAGGGTGATCACCTCCTGAGGGCCCCGCTGTAGTTGGATCCAGTTTCTGTCTCTAAGTGCCATGAGCAGAAGATGTTGGGGTTTCATGAGTTGGGGGCGGGGAGTGTGTGGGTGGGGGATGAACTGTGTTTAAATCAAACCACAGCAGGTGTTTAGGATTTTGTGAACTTAATTCATAGAATAAACACTTCTGGGCACAAGGAGACTTGGGGGCCGGGAGAAGGCAAAACTCTCAGGCTGGTGGAATTTAATGTTCTCGTGGGGGAAACAAGCCATCGCCAGTGGACACCAGCAAAATGCATTCGTCAGACTGGAGTAGGGGCGGGGGGCGGGGGGCTGAAGCAGGAGGGATATAGGGTGTGTGTGTGTGTGTGTGTGTGTGCGCGCGCGTGTGTGCTGGGGGGATCTGTATTCACGCACAATTTTGAACAAGGTGGCTGAGAAAGGTTTCCCTCCAAATGTGACATTCCAGCAATGGCTAGGAGACGGGAGACTCGGGGGCCTTGCAGACATCTTGGTGGGTGAAAGTCTATTTTTAATGTATTCTCCGTTTACAACCATCCATCAAAAACTATTTGTTAGTCGTATAATTAGAAACCAGGAAGGACCCGCTTCAGATGAGAGCGATTAAAAGAGCTAAAATTAGAAAGTAGGCCAAACAAAGGCAGAGGTGGGGACGTGACAAGTTACAAATATTCCGAAGGTTGTAAACACGGCGGGGGGGGGGGACCCCATTTCCCCTGCAAGGAGAAACACTGGGGTGAGAGGAGGAAGCCGGGCAGATTCCAGTGCTGGAGCAGGGGTCAGAGGTGCGGGGCTCCCAGGGACACAGGACTCCTCCGCTCTGCCTCTCTGGTCTGCCCGGGGGCTGCGGGGCCGCTGCAGGGAGTTAGGGGAAGGTTCAGGATGTGGCGGAGAAAAGGAGAGGCGAGCTCCGTAGCACTGGTTGGTGCACTGCACGCCTGCCTGACTTCCCGGGCTGTCCGTGCCTTCGTAGACCTTTACGACAAAACCACACTTTGCAAGCAAACAGGAACAGCATGCCTGGGGACTGTTCTATCAGTGTCAGGCCAGCCTCAGGTCCACAGGGGCTGGGGAGGTCCAGAGACAGCACCCCACCTGTGAGCACCCTGGCGTCTGATTTCTGTGCCTCCATTCACAAGAAATCCCATCTGCAGCCTCCCGTTCACCATATATGGCACCAGGCAAAGGGACGTGTGGCGACCAGAAGCACCGTCATCACACCCTAACTCAGTTATTTAACTCAGAGCCTGGGGCTGTTTATGGAATAAACAGATGTGCTCCAACCAAGTGCACCGACTTTTTTTTTTTTTTTCCCTGAAGTGCTGATAAAAGATTCTAGCCCAGTGCTTGTTCCTCAGTGGGTTTTCTATTGTGGGATTTTTTTTTTCCCCCGAAGCGTGAGGTCACGAGCCATGGGGAGGAGCTGAGCTGTGCGGGGAGCTAACACACGCACGATTCTCCTTGCAGTGCATCCACAGAGACCTGGCGGCACGGAACATCCTCTTGTCGGAGAAGAACGTGGTGAAGATCTGTGACTTTGGCCTGGCCCGGGATATTTATAAAGACCCCGATTATGTCAGAAAAGGAGACGTAAGTTGCAGAGATGGACCTGTGATGGCTCAGGGCGCAGAGGAGGCCCAGCTCCTCAGGACCGAGGTTGCTTTCCCCTCTGATGCTGGCTAACTTGGGTCCCCGTTCTGGTCCCCCACCCTTGCAGGCTCGCCTGCCCCTGAAATGGATGGCCCCGGAAACGATTTTCGACAGAGTGTACACGATCCAGAGTGACGTGTGGTCTTTCGGCGTGTTGCTCTGGGAGATATTTTCCCTGGGTAAGTGACGCTCTGTGTATGCCCCCCCTCCCCCCGGCTCAGAGTCCAAGGAGGCTGATGAACCTTAGCAGCCCCCCACCTGTCTTATCCTCTCCTGGGTTTCACCTCTGCCACGTGAAACTTGGAGACTTTGGATTGAAAATCTAAAAGAAAAAAAAAAAGTCGTATAGATGATAAGGATGTGGCAGCATCCTTATCCTCTTACAGAGGAAATCAAACCATCAGATAACAGCCCCGCCTGCGTGGATTTTTAGGTGCTTCTCCGTATCCTGGAGTGAAGATCGATGAAGAATTTTGTAGGCGGTTGAAAGAAGGCACGAGAATGAGAGCCCCTGATTACACTACGCCCGAAATGTAAGATTCCAGGAATGGCCCTCCCTCGTTCGCCCAGCCTCGCTTCCCGATGCAGCTCCCTCTGCCAGCACCTCCAGGGCCCAGTGTGGGTCCTGCCGTCCCCTTGCTGATGCCAGGCAGGCAGAGCGCTTGCAACCACGGCGCTCGGAGATCGCTCCCTGCCAGTTGGTTTTCTAGGAGATGCCGATTTGTGGGGTTTCCTTTTCTATCTGTACCTGGCTGCTGAGGGCAGGGGGGTGTGCCAAGCACAGTTTCTGCTTGGCCTTCGGTACGCACGCTGGCTCCTGGTCGGCTCTTCCCGGGGGTTCACCTGTTGCCTCTCGGTTCGCAGCTTCAGAGCCCGGAGGGCGGAGGCAGTCCGTGAAATCCGGTGTTTTGCTTCCGTAGGTATCAGACCATGCTTGACTGCTGGCACGGGGAGCCCAACGAGAGACCCACGTTTTCCGAGCTGGTGGAACATCTAGGGAACCTGTTACAAGCGAGCGCTCAGCAGGTTTGTGGTCCTCCCTCTGCAAAGCTGCTACAAAACGTGGGTGTCAAGGACACTGGTGCTGCCTGGCCCTGCTCAGCGTTGCCGTCGCATCCTGGGAGCCACGGGCTAAGGGGCGTATTCCCCCAGACCAGAACAACGATGCTTTTCTAAAAGCCCTAATTCCCCTTTCAGACAGAGGAGCCTTGCAGTCATGGCCTGGAGTGGGCGGCTCCTACTCCCACCTGCTTACAAGGGGGAACTTCAAAAAGCTCATGGATAAATGGAATTCAAAGATAAGTTTATCTTGCTACAAAAAATTTTTGAAGTCCATGTGCATAGTTCTTTATCACGTGCATTCTCCATGAACCTTTTGAAGACACCTACAAATGCTCTCCTAAAGTTAAGGGGGGAAAAAAAGGACCTAGTTGATCTACAGAACATGAACAATGAAAGGAATTTTCTAGAACTGTTTGATAAATTCCATAGGCAAAAATACACCCAAACTTTGCAAAATAGGCATTTTCTTTTCTTCTTCTTCTTCTTCTTCTTCTTTTTTTTTTTTTTTTTTTTTTTTTGGTAAAATCCCAATCCCATGGCTTCTACTAGCGGATTTTAGAGTTGTAGCTTTTACCATTAGAAAATAATTTCATCGTTAGTCTATGCCTCATCCTACAGTGAAAACCAGTTTCCTCCTCTGCTTCTGAGGGGCGCTGGGAAATAGGCAAGATCTGTTTTCATCCATCACCTTCCAAACACCTGGAGGCACCACACTGCCCTTGGCTGCATTCTCTGGAGAAATAATGTTGCATCGTGCACCGTCTTCTTGGAAGGCCCATTTCCCACCCACTCACCTGTCATCCCTTTGCCCGGTGCTCCACGTGCAGAAGTTCCACCTGGATGTGCTTGGCAGGGCTGGCCTGGTGGCCGGGCTTTGTGACGACCAGGGCCTCAGCTCTGCGTCTCTGCCTTTGTCCTTGTCCCACCTGTGACCAGAGCAGTTCTCTGGGGCTGTGGGCCCCCAGCCTCCTGGTCGGTAATGACCCCCTTTCCTGTTCCTTCTCACGCCCATCCTTGCTTTCAAGCGCCCTTCTTTGCCCAAACCATTTTGATTACCGTGCAGATATGAAAGCCAGCACACCCTATCACCCCGAGGCCGCCGTGCCCCTGTTGCCCATGAGAAGGCTCTTGCGGGACCAGCGCTGTAACGATAGATCTCTGTGCTGACGGTTTCAGGGTGGCAAAGACTACATCGTTCTTCCGATGTCAGAGACTTTGAGCATGGAAGAGGATTCCGGGCTCTCCCTGCCTACCTCACCTGTTTCCTGTATGGAGGAAGAGGAAGTGTGCGACCCCAAATTCCATTATGACAACACAGCAGGAATCAGGTATGCGTGTGTGTGTGTGTGTGTGTGTGTGGCCAGCTTCCCCTGGGGGTGGGGAGAGCAGAGCTTCACACCCATTCGGGGGAGGGGACTGGGAGGAAGATGCGGGCTGCATCCCACTTCCCCGGAACCTTGGCGCTGAGACACCTGTGTGTGTGTGTGTGTGTGGGCGGGTGCTCCTTGGAGAGGCACTGGATGGGTGTGCTTCCTCCCACCTGGAGCCCATGTTGCTGCCACGGACACCCTGCAGCTGTGAATAGCTGGAATGCCCCAGCTTGCTACCCTGCAGAAAAAGAGACCAGTTTCACAGAGACATCTGCATTTAAATTACCCCCATGTCCGCCTTTATCCATGGGAATTAACTGGCTTAGGAAAGATCCAGGCAGGGGGAGTCCTGTGCAAGTGTGAGACACACGCAAGGCGCTCTGCCCGCGGCATAGACCATCGTGCAGCTGTGGCTGGGGTCAGAGTGGATGCTGTGTCTTGCAGGCTCCTCCTGAGACTGGTTCTCAGCGTTGTATTTGCATAACGGGCATCTGGGCTCATCTGAAACATGTGTACTGAAGTCCATTCCTGAAGGCAGCTCGCTCCTTGCTCGGTCGCAGCATGAGGCCAGCTCCATTACCTAGGGCAGGACGGTGTGGTGGCTCAACATCCGGGCGTGGCAGTCAGCAGCCAAGCGACTGGGGCTGGGCGCCCAACCTCCCGCTCAGCTCCCTCCTACTCAGATCACACCCCTGACATGGATCCAGTCCTGGGCCCCTGACCAAGGAGGGGCCGTCAGAGAGACAGAGTCACTAAACAAGACCCAGTTTCCACTCCCACACTTGCGAATTCCTAGTTCAAGTTCAGCGCCGGCGCTGTCTCCTCCTCTCTCAGAGTCACTGCATCCTGAACCACCCTCCTGTGTTTGCGTGACTGGCTCGAGAGAGCACGCAAGCCGGCAGCCCATTGGCTGGCGTGGGAGTGCAGCACATGGACCAAGTAGGAGATAAAGCCATGGGTGTGCGCGTCATGCCCACAAACAGGGCTGCCCCTGAGATAGGAGTGTGAGCCTTTTCCCGCCTGGGTGCACAGGCCAAAGTGACGCCACACTCCCGGCATGCACCTGCCTGCTGTTTTCTGTCTGTGGTTTTTGAACTGGTCTCTTCAGCCTGATTTCTCTTTTATCCAGCCATAATTTGAAAAATAAAGTGGAAATTGGAATCTTTTATCTGCAGGTCTTCCCAACCCCCTCTAATTTCCCCCTTTTTGTAAAAATAAAACTCACAGCAGGCTTGTAATCATCTGGGTTACAAAGAAGAACCAAACGGAGGCCTCGACGCACTTGGTTTCTGATGCTTGTCTTGTGGTTTTGCTTCTCTGGGGAGACAGAGTGGAGGCGGCGGCCCCTCTCCAGAGACTTGTTCTGTCCTCTCGTGCGTTTCCAGCCAGAGAGAAAAGCTCTTGCTTCCGCCTTATGATTTTCAACGCATCGTGTTATAAATAGAGCCGGACGGAGGCATCGCTGTGGGAGCTAGCCTCGGGATCTCTTGCCCCTTTAAACAGTTGTCAAAATATTTGCGCAGCACGTATTGAGCGAGGAGGCTGGAAAGCGTGCGGGGTGGGGGAAGGCCCGCTCCTGTCTAGACTTCGCTCTGTCTCTGATTTTCCCCACGGGTCAGCTCTGGCCCCCAGGCTGCGTGCTTCCTGCGAGAAAGCGCGTATCCTCAGGACCCATCTTGCTTTGAGGACCGTGTGTGCGGTGGCTCCGTCATTTCCCCGGAAGTTTGACCTCCCATGCCAAGCCCCTGGTCAAAGACTGCATCGCAGTTCTCCCCAGAGAACAGCCTAGGTTCACACCGTGTCCTTCTTGGGGTGAATTTGCCAGTGCTAAGTGACCCTGGTAGAGGATGCATGGGGCAGCCTGCCAGGTGCACACTCGGGCTGGGGCGGGGGACTGCTGTCTCCACCTCTTGTCTGTTTCATTCCCCCTCTTTCTCCCAGCGCAAGGTCAGTGCACCCACAGCTGTGTGTGTCCCACACAGACGTGAACAACCGTGCCTGTCCCTCGCTCGCTCCTGACGCCCTTCCAAGGGAGTCGATGTGGAGGAAAGAACAAAATACTCCCTTGCCCAGGCTTTGAGTCATGGTCCCAGCCCCCGTTGGCTGTTTTTCCCCTTGGGCCTTGGCTTCCTGATTTCCAAGTGGGAAATCGTGGGGAGACCTGTTTGGTGGTTCCGTGAGGAGCGGCTGCCACGTGTTGCGGAAGTGCTGTGGCGGCTCTGAAAGACCGGGCCCCGCTTGAAGTCACTGGGCTCAGAATCCAGGCGCTTGCTAGGACAGCTGCCCTGTCACTCAGGCTCACCACCCTAGGGGACCCTCCCTCCCAGACTTCTCTGGACTCTGCCTGTCTGCAGCTCCCGTGGGTCTTCCCTGCCTTGCGCCTGGCTGCCTTCTGGTTCAGGGCGTTGTCCTTCCGGTGGGTCCCACTACCTCTGGTTGTGTCCATAGCCCAAAGTGAACTTTCTAAGGGCGCATCTGCTCATGTCAGTCCCATGCTTAAAATCCTCCAGGCTTTCTCGTCACCTTCAAAATAATAACGCTCTAGCCATGGGATTTCTCACGAGTTCCTTGACCTGCCCGTGCCTCAGTTTCCCCACCTGAAGAGCTGGGCTAGTAATGCCCGCTCCTAGAGCAGTAGCATTGTAAGGATGCCATATTGGCGTTGGAAGGGCACTTAGCATTCCCCGACGTGGGGGAGGCCCTCAGTGAGGGCTTCCTGTTGAGTGAGTGAATGGGTGATTGACATGGATGTGTAGGGCGTGTCGTTGTTGACAGCTCCACTGTTAGGGACCTTGCTTCTGGCTGCAGCTCGAGTCCTGTTTGTCGTGTGGAGTCTTGTGTGTGTGGGTCACTGGCAAACCCCATGTTTGTTCTCTTTCCTTGTAGGGAGAGGAGTCAGCCTCCTTGGTGGAGGAGGGAGACTTGGTCTCCATTCTCCTTTTTTTTCTTTTAATTTTTTTTTTTTTATTTTTTGACAGGCAGAGTGGACAGTGAGAGAGAGAGACAGAGAGAAAGGTCTTCCTTTTGCTGTTGGTTCACCCTCCAATGGCCGCTGTGGCCGGCACACCACGCTGATCCGAAGGCAGGAGCCAGGTGCTTCTCCTGGTCTCCCATGGGGTGCAGGGCCCAAGCACCTGGGCCATCCTCCACTGCACTCCCGGGCCACAGCAGAGAGCTGGCCTGGAAGAGGGGCAACTGGGACAGAATCTGGCGCCCTGACCGGGACTAGAACCCGGTGTGTCGGCACCACAGGTGGAGGATTAGCCTAGTGAGCCACGGCGCTGGCCAGGTCTCCATTCTCCTTTGCCCTGAGGTGTATGGGCATATTCCAGCAGGCGGCCTATGGGAGGAAATAGGTTGGGAGAAGAGTCTGTTTACTGTCTCTCTGGGCGCTTCCTGCGACAGGGACTTCCCATCCCCCGACTTGGGCTGGGTGTGGTTTTGGTAGGATTGTGTGGCCTCGACCCACAGGAGCACTCCCCAGGGAAGAGGTGATTGGCGCCTGACCTGACTTGTTCTCTGCGGGAAGCTCCTGATGGAAATGGGCTTCTTTTGGAATTCGAAGGAGAGGAGCGTGCTACCTTCCTGAGAACGCCAAGCCCAACACCTGCCACTTCATTCACCTTCCCGACAGCTGTGCGCACTGGGCAGCGGGGCAGTGAACGGCCAGCGCAGCCACAGCTCAGAAACACTCACGGGGTCTCAAGTCAGGGTGGGCAGTGGGAGACTCTGACATGCGCAGGATACGGCCTTTCCTGAGACAGGCGAAACGGGGGCTCTTGAGCCTCAGCCCGCCTCCTGCCCTCTATGGAAACTTCTAGAAGGAGGAAGGTGTCTGCAGCTCCTCGCTGCGTTCAGTGTGCTTTAGGGACGCCCACAGGTGCTTCCTCTTGTCCAGGTTGCTCTGTGAGTGGTGTCTGGAAAAACTGGCCCAGGCTCTGGGCCCAAAGATGTGAGTGGGATACCCAGAGTCCCTCAGGGTTGCCACGTGCATGCAGGAGGCCAGCAGTCTGCTGGGGTTGTCCTTAGGCCAGCGCTGGACCTCAGAAGTATGATTCAAAGGAACCAGGCTCCCCGGTTACATTATACTTTTAAATGGACTTTTACAGGAAATGAAGCCTTCAACGTGTGCTAGCAAAGATTTTGTTTTGTTTTGTTTTCTTTCTCCAAAGGATGTTTGGAAGGTCGCTGCTCAACTGTGGTTGAAAGATAATGAATTTAGGTATCACTTGTGGTATCTACAGCCAAATATACCACCACTAAAATATAAATATTTGTTCTCTTGCAGTCAGTATCTGCAGAACACTAAGCGAAAAAGCCGGCCTGTGAGTGTAAAAACATTTGAAGATATTCCGCTGGAGGAACCAGAAGTCAAAGTAGTCCCAGATGTAAGTACATCTTTTAAAAATAGTCTTAGAAATAATACGAAGGCTGAAACACTAGCTACACAAATATTAGCCTAAGCTTTAGAGTCTTGGAGCCCCATCGTAGGGCTGTGCTTGGTGGTATGTGCCACGGGGTCATTATGGGGATGGAACTTTGGTTTTTCCGTGAAAGAAAGGCCCCAGTCCAAGGTTCAAGAGGGACTAACTTCGTGCCCAGTTTCACTGAAGTGCAGAGAGTGTCACTGGGAGAGAGGGCTGGGAACGGACCTCCCAGCTGCTCCGTGCCTCCTCTCTTCCCCACCCTGGGCCTACCTGTGGGGAGCACCTGCGCCCTCCGCTAGCTTGCGCCGTTCCAGCTGCGACAGCTTCGCCTTCCCCTGCAGGACACTGGAGCGTGTGCTCTGATAGAGGAGTTGGGATCAGGTGAAGTCAGTCGCGGGTCCCTGCCTGCGCGCAGTCAGCCGAGCGTCTCCTTGTCTCTTACGCAGGACAACCAGTCGGACAGTGGCATGGTGCTTGCGTCAGAAGAGCTGAGAACTTTGGAAGACAGAACC
Source organism: Oryctolagus cuniculus (assembly GCF_051225735.1). Classification (NCBI taxonomy): domain Eukaryota; kingdom Metazoa; phylum Chordata; class Mammalia; order Lagomorpha; family Leporidae; genus Oryctolagus; species Oryctolagus cuniculus. Next base: position 139,000,929 of record NC_142874.1, read on the forward strand.
AAATTAGTTCCGGCTTTTAGGTAAGGCTCAGCCAAAGGAAACCAATTTCAGCAGGAAATTCTGAAAACTGTTAAGGGGGGTTTTGCCTGTTAGTGTCTTTGTTGGTGGGAGAAGCGAATGTCCTTAATTAGCAACCCAACAAAGACTGGAACAATGAAATTGACAAGTCAGAACAAACAATCCGAGGTAAACGAGAGGATTTGGCTAATTTGGATGAGAATTTGTGAGTGCTAGGAGATTTCTGAGTGTATTTACCTTGCCTCTTAGTTTGTGTGATACTTGCAAAATAACAAAAATCTCACAGGTTGCGATCCCTAAAGCTACCGATAGATTAAAATCATCATGGACATAAATGAGTGACTCTTCACTTAGGACGGATGCTATGTGAATAAACCACACCTATTTATTTGAGATGCTTCAATACTGCTGAATTCTTATGTACTTAATTGTAGACAAAGTGTTACATTTGGTTTTGAATATAATCTCTCCCATATGACTCAACATAAACTTGTAGTTGCTTTGAATGCCTGTAGTTGCTTTTAACGTAACAAATACATGGAAATCTGTGTTCATAAGAATAATAGGGCCGGCACTGTGGCTCACTAGGCTAATCCTCCACCTGCAGCGGCACCAGCACCCCAGGTTCTAGTCCCGGTTGGGGCGCCGGATTCTGTCCCGGTTGCCCCTCTTCCAGTCCAGCTCTCTGCTGTGGCCCGGGAGGGCAGTGGAGGATGGCCCAAGTGCTTGGGCCCTGCACCCCATGGGAGACCAGGAGAAACACCTGGCTCCTGCCTTCGGATCAGCGTGGTGCGCCGGCCACAGCGGCCATTGGAGGGTGAACCAACAGCAAAAGGAAGACCTTTCTCTCTGTCTCTCTCTCTCACTGTCCACTCTGCCTGTCAAAAAAAAAAAAAAAAAAAAAAAAAAAAAAAAAAAGGAGTGGATTGAAGGAAACATTCCATGTCTAGTCTTTGGAGTAACTTTTAAACATTTATTAACAGAGTTGGCAAACCTCTTTTTGAACTTTTGTTTTAAAGATTTTATTTATTTATTTGAGAGGTGGAGAGAGGGAGAGACAGAGAGAAAGGTCTGTCAGCCACTGGTTCACTCCCCAGATGGCCGCCACGGCCGAAGCTGGGCCGATCTGAAGCCAGAAGCCAGGAGCTTCTTCTGGGTCTCCCACACGGGTGCAGGGGCCCAAGGACTTGAGCCATCTTCCACTGCTTTCCCAGGCCATTAGCAGAGAGATAGATCAGAAAAGGAGCAGCCAGGACTTGAACCAGCGCCCATATGGGATGCCGGCGCCACAGGCTGAAACAGCCGACTGTGCCAACAGCACCGGCCCCTTTTTGAACTTTTTAGCCTGAGTGATTTGGGCGCAGCACTGATGAAGGGGAAGACTCCTTAGAGAGGCTTGAGATGTCAGTCATGAAGGCTTCGGTCTGCACGGTGCGCACTGCCCGATTCTGACACGGGTCCAGTCTGTCGGGGTGCCAGGCCACTGAGCCCGCGCTCTGGCTGGGGCTCCGTCCTTCCAAGGAATGTGGGGTTGAGGAGCGAAAAGCGGTTTGTGACACCTGATCTGTGTGCACTCACATCTCAAGGGGGTACAGTTTCCAGTTGTTCAAAACTCTTATAACCCCCATACCTGTGCCTGGTCGTACCCTCACAGAGAGAGTGTGGAGAGCACTGGTGAACGTCGAGAACATCCCAGTGTCCCTTTGGTGTTTTTTTTTTAAAGATTTATTTATTTATTTGAAAGGCAGAGTTACAGAGAGGCAGAGGCAGAGAGAGACAGAGAGGGAGAGAGAGAGGTCTTCCATCTAATGGTTCACTCCCCAGATGGCTGCAATGGCCAGAGCTGTGCCGATCCAAAGCCAGGAGCCTGGAACTTCTTCCAGGTCTCCAATGTGGGTGCAGGGGCCCAAGCACTCAGGCCATCCTCTACTGCTTTCCTGGGCCATAGCAGAGAGCTGGACGGGAAGTGGAGCAGCCAGGACTTGAACTGGTGCCCATATGGGATGCTGGCGCTGCAGGCCAGAGCTTTAACCCACTGCGCCACAGTGCTGGCCCCTTAATTTCCTTTAAGACCACCAAAGTGGCCTCTTGGCTCCTGTCCGTGTATACACACTTGGCACTCTGCAGGGCCAGAAAGCCACTCCCTTGGGTGGCAACTTTGCAGAGCCCGGAACTGCCTTTCCTTTGAAGGGAGGCTTCCGCGACTTGCACCTGGACGGGGAGACCACGCTGCAGCCACTGGTTCACACCAGGACCTGAAAACAGATACTGTCCCAGTCAACCGGACACGCGGATTAACGACGACTGGGAGAGACAGGGTGGCCGGCGGGGTCCCCAGGGAGATGACAGCCCACGTGGAGCTGGGAAAGGGCTTAGGACGACAAGCAAGCACCCTGTCTTCCCTCCGCCCACTCACTTGCTCTCCGTTTCTTCCACAGTGGGATGATGTCCAGCAAGAGCAGGGAGTCTGTGGCATCTGAAAGCTCCAACCAGACGAGCGGCTACCAGTCCGGGTACCACTCGGACGACACAGACACCGCGGTGTCCTCCAGCGAGGAGGCGGAACTTTTAAAGCGGGTGGAGGCTGGAGGGCCGGCGGGCGGCCCGGCCCTAGGTCTCCAGCCTGACTCTGGCGCCCTGCTGAGCTCCTCTGCTGTTTAAAGGGAGTGCCCGCGTACCCCACTCCTGGAAGTCCCGGGAGAGGCGAAGGTCAGCCAGCCACTGCCGCCACCGGGAAGTAGCCACATGTGACTTTTGTTTCCATAGAAACCAGAAAGGACCTCGGACTGCAGGGAGGAGTCTTCCAGGCGCTTCCCAACATGCTCGTGACCCAAGAATGTGTGTGTGTCTCCTCCTGTGCCGATCTCCCCTTCCAGCGGTTTCCAGACTGCCTCTCACGCCCCCAGCCGGAAGAAGCGGCCGGCCCTGGGGAGCCACCAGAGCTGGAGAACTGGGCGGTGCTGCCCATGCTGGGGGTGGTGAGGCCAGCCACCACGGACAGGGCCCAGGCCAAGTGCACGGCGCTGTGCAGGCTGCGGGGCCTGCCCGCGCCTCGTGTTGGCTCCTGCGAAGGTGGCCCCTGGTCTCTTAGGAAAGGCCGCCTGGGGTTTCTGGCTGGAGGAGTTTGCGTGCTCTGGGCAGTTGGGCCAAAGGAGAGTCCCTGGTGCGCTTCCGACCCCTGATGAGAGGTCCTTCCGCACCCTGACGTGGCTCCTGGCCGAGTCCCGGGAAGGAAATGACGCAGGTCTGGCGCCTTGTCTCCCGGGCCGATCTGCTCTGCAGAGCGCCGAGAAGGAAAGACACTGGGCCCGAGGTGCCCTGTCCCGGGCAGGAGTCTGACCCTGCAGGCGGCTTCTAGAGCGTCTGGCTGAGTGTACACCTGGCCGACCTGGTGGCTGGTGTCTGGGACTGACCGCAGCAGGTGTCAGCCTTGCGCCCCTTCTCCCCCCTCCCAGCCCCACGCCCTCGCCCCCACATTGGTTCTTTGGGGGCCCTCCACACTCCAGTAAGCCCAACTCGATTTGTTCACTCTCTTGACTGTTAGCTTTTTGTTTTTTTCAAAATTACTTTATAGCCAAAGTTATAATAACATCTATTGTATTATTTAGACTTTTAACATATGAAGCTGTTTCTTCTGATTTTTGTCCTTGTTCTGTTCTTTTCTTTAAAAAAAAAAAGAAGAAACTATTTTTCCATTGGTTGGTACCATAGTGTGAGATGCTGGGAACAATGGCTATAAGACATGCTATGGCACACATATTTATAGTCTGTTTATGTAGAAACAAATGTAATATATTAAAACCGTATAATATATATAATGAACTTTGTACTATTCACCCTTCGTATCAGTATTATGTAGCATAACAATGGCCATCGTATTTCAGCAATTGTTGTCATTTTATTAAAAAAAGCATTGAAACCTTAAAGGATTCTCTCCTGTACCTGCCATTTCTTTGGTTTTTCAAAGGGAGGAGGGGGAGTTAGACATAGTATGACTGTTTTGCATTTTTACTGGTGCCTCTCTTCATCTCATAAAGGATATTTTCATAAATGTTCATCTACTTTGTAAGCAATAAAGATATTCATAGTAAAAAAAAAAAAAACAAATGGTATGGTACTATCACAGCTATTTTGAGAACAAGTACTCCTGGCTTGAGTTGTAATTGTTCATTGCACAGAGAATTCACGCGCGTGCACACACACACACACACACACACACGATCGTATTTGTAACACAGACCGAGATCCGTGTTTCCGTGTCCTGCCCATGGACCTCATGTCTCAGAACAATCACTGGCACTGATGAATCTCCCTACTTTTGTTGTGACTTGTTACACGGGATTTTGCAATGTGTCACATATGCCTCTTTCGGTGGCTCTTCGGTTCTTCATGTGATCGAGGAAGGTCTTCCCAATCCTAAAACAACCCCACATTCTAGGTTTGCCTCTCTGGTTGCACTTGAGTCCACTTGGGATTTATTTGCACACGTGAGGGTCAGGGCATCGCCACCTGCACTTGCGCCCCCTTTTCCCGTGGTTGTGGAACTGCCTCCCGTAGCGTCTGTCAAACCTGTCGTCCCACTGAGACCTGCCCAGTTTTATGACGGAGAAGCGGGTGGCTGTGTGGTGGCTGCTTCCCAAGGACAGCACTGAACAGCTGGGCCAGTTGGCTGGGGTTGGGGGATCTGGGTCTCCTGCCAGACCTTAGCCAACCAGGGCTCAGGCTGGCCCTGAAGATGGGCCCTCCCCGGCCCCTGCTGTCACAACCTCTCCCCACCAATGAAGGGAAGCAGAGTCTAAGCCACTCTGGATATTTTAAAACACAGCGCTTTGTCATTGAGAAAAGATTGTCTCCCCAGTGGCTCCTGGCATTGGCCTCCCTGCCAGGAACTTGGACCCAACTGGACCCTCGCAGTGAGTGCAGAAATGTTTGTGGCCCTGGGGCAGCGTGGCTGGGAGGTGAGGCCCGGCCTGCTCCTCCCTCTCTCCTGTGTCGTGCTCACCTCCAGTCCTGAGCTCCTGTCTCTGCCTTGCCCTGCAGTGAAGACAAATGCGTGGCTTTCTCAAGAGAGCTGCCTGTAGGCTCTAACCGCAGGGCTTGGGATGATTTCGGCAAGGCCTCCCTCCTGTGCGTCTCCCTGCTCTCTCTGCACTGCTCCCCGGGAAGGCGGGAGCTGCAGGCAAGGTCAAGTTCATGACCCCTGGACGAGGTTTCCCTAGCAGCACACACATCCCCTTGACGTCTTTGGTGCGGCACACACAGCTTGTAGATGCTCACTTAACCCGAGTTCCCTGTCTCCCCGTCAGGTGTCTCTTTCTGAAGACATTTAGCAGCAGGTGATAAAATGCAGGCAAACCCAGAAAGCTAAATTCCTTTTCCCTTAGAGACCACTGGTGTGTTCGAGAGTTCGTTAGGAAGCACAGCTCAAAGGGGTCTGTTTTTATCAAGCTGGGCTTTGTAAATGGACATCTCCCACGTTAAAGTTAGGACTTCAGTAAAAATCTGTGTTGCAGGAAACTTTAAGTGCAGTTTTTGGATAAGTTAGAGAATATTCCAGAATGTTTAAGAAGTTGAAATGGCCAAGTCATGGACACTGGCTTGGATTGCAGTGGAGGGAAGTGACAGAAGCTGGGGACAGCAACCCAGGGAGAAATGGAGCAGCCAAGGGGACCTGAAGTCCTGGAGCTCAAACAGACCCACGGCCTTGGAGAGACAGGGCGCCCCGCCCACCGCGCTGACGCCAGCCCCGTGAGGGTCAGGAGACGTCAGATGTTCCACCCGTCTTTCTTGGTGGCCCAACGTAAGGCTGCATCCTCACTACCTGTAAACCAGCCTTGAGTTCAGTAATTCACTGTAACTTTTTAGTTGTTTTTTAAAATTAATTTATTTATTTGAGAGGCGGACTTATAGACAGAGAGAGGGAGAAATAGAGAGAGGTCTTCCATCTTCTGGTTCACTCCCCAGATGGCCGCAATGGCCGGAGCTGCGCTGATCCAAAGCCAGGAGCTAGGAGCTTCTTCCAGGTCTCCCACGTGGGTGCAGGGCCCAAGCACTTGGGCCATCTGCTACTGTTTTCCAAGCCTTAGCAGGGAGCTGGACGGGAAGTGGAGCAGCCAGGGCTTGAACTGGTGCCCATATGGGATGCTGGTACTGCAGGCATACCCACTATGCCACAGTGCTGGCCCCAACTTTTTAGTTTAAAAATAAGAGAATGCACCTGCTACTCCTGTCGGGTCCTTCAGAACATCAGTGTATGGTCCTCTAAGTCCAAGGCTCAGATTAGCCAACTGCAGTCAAGTCTATTTTTGGAAATCGCCTCTGTGCTGGACACATCTGGACCTTGTTCTCTTGTCGTACCCGAAGCAACACAGTGTAACAGCGATTTCCTAGCATTTGTGTTGTAGTAGGAATTACGAGTCACCTAGAATCGACGTGTGGTGCTCTGGGCAACACTACGCGATTTTATGGGAGGGACTTGAGCATCCATGGACTTGGCTGTTGCCGGGCTCTTGGAGCAATGCCCTATTAGGTATCAAGGGACGGATGGCTGTACTAGCCCCAAACTGGTGACAGGCTCTCCCCAGATCTGAGCTGTTGTTGGGAGCTCTCAACTTTGACGTCGTTGCAATAGCAAAAGGGCAGAGAGGAGCAGTTATCAGCCCAGCAGTTAAGAGGCTGCTGTCCCACCTGGGCTGCCTGCAGCTGCCTGCCAGTGCACACTCGGGAGGCAGCGGTGCTGGCTCAGTGATTAAGTTCCTGCCACCCACGTGCGGGAACTGGACTGGGCTCCAGGCCTGATTGTTGCAGGCATCTGGGGAATAAGTCAGAGTCTCTCTGTCTCTCTCCCTCCTTTTCTGTTTCCCGAATGAAGATCTAAGTTGAAAGAGAGCAGGAGATGAGAACACTGGCGTTTGCTCTGGTTCTGCTCCCATTGTCCCTTCTTCAGGAGGCTGCATGGAGTGAGAGCACTCGGGGAAGTGGGGTGTGCCCCCAGTTGAAGTCCGCCTCCCACTGCGCAACTCTGGGGCCACACAGAGCGTGGCGGGGGGGGGGGGGGGCGTGACTCAGCAGGAGCCCTGGGAACCGGGGTTGCTAGGGCAGGTTTATGGGGGTCCTGGTGCTGTGTGCAGGGGTCTCTTTAAGCTCAACTGACTTATCCTGACACAGGGGATGGAACACATTGCATCCATTGTCGCAGAGAGAACACTGCTGGGAATGCGAGCCCAGAGAGGAGGCAGAGGATTCAGGCTGGATGGGAGCGGAGCACTCACGGCTCACAGCTACTGTCCAGGCTGACAAGAGCAACCGGCAGACGGGATCCTGGAGCAGACCCTGGAGGAAAGCGAGGCCTCCATTGCAATCAAGCGCCAAGGATTCTGCCCCGGATACTAACCTTGAAATGATAACCTTTTGTTTGTTTACCTTTGACTGCATCTATAAAGTGCTTACAATGTGCCACATAGTCTTCTAAAAAGTTTATTTATGTGAACTCATCAAAACCACAGGGATCCTTCATGAAGTAAGATACAAGCGTCCTACCAGGTACTGGTCAAACTTGTCTCCCTATCTGTATGGGCTGAGGCTATCAACAGAACACCAGAGAGAAGGAGCTGCACTTTCATACCAGAACTCTCTCCGTATCTTTATGGTCTCACCTTAATAAACTGAGCACGGTTCTCCCTGTAGGCCTGGTCACCCTTTGTTCAGTCTTTCTTGGATAAAGACCTGCCTTCGAGAGCCCCATTAAGTATCGTAGGTTCGCCATGGAGACACTCTACTTGTTTTGCGAGCCAGGAGTCTCCAGGGAGAAACCAGGTAAGAACCTTCATATGGAAGGCTGAGGAAGTCGGGTTTCCTTTCGCCTGTCTCACTTCATGTTGCCCAATGGGCATCGCGCTGGCAGAGTGAGAGGAGCAAAAGGAGACGACAGAGCCCCAGGAGAATGCCACCTTGCAGGGGTGGGCGGCGCCGCCGGAGGAATCGCCCGTGTCCTCAGAAGTCGCACTGTTCTTTGTGCTCCTGCTCTGTGTTTTAAGCTTTTCCAGTGGATGAAAATCCATCGCGCAGGGAGAATAAATTCTATCATCATCATCAGATTGGCTAGGAATTCTTTAATAGGGCATGTTTCACATAATGATCTTCCTTTGAACATTTAAAAATACTGTCAGGAGCCACATAGCGTTTTGTAAAGGAATTCAGCTCGCAGAGCCAAGTACCGTCCTGGATGAATCGCCTCGCGAGTCTTTGAAGCAGCCTGGACTTGGAGGCACTAGACATGACTTTGCCTTCAACTCAATCATCGGGGATAGATCAGGATATATCGCAGGGCCCTGCCTGCCCCCTCCCTCCCTCCTTGCATAGTGTGGCTGGCAGATTACCTTGGAGATCTGTCCCGAAGAGAGAAGAGAAGGCTTGGCATTGTTCCCGTATCGCTGACCCATCAGCGACTGTCCGCGTTCTGCCCAGTTTTTGTTCCCGCGGTTTTCTGGACAGGAGGAGCGCTAATTGCTTCCTTGACGGAGGAGTGACATGCCGGAATCCATTCCCGAGCTAGATCTCACACGATTAGCAAATAACACTTAAAAAAAAAAAAGTGTCGCTGAGCATTAATTTTGGATGGTGTAGATATTAGGGCGAGCTTAGTGATGGTTGTAGTAGGACGTCTAGATACATATGTATGATAGATTTACTTTCCACTGTGTTTTGTCATTTCTAACTGATGGCCCTTTAAGTCACTCTGTGGTCACTCAGACCTGAGGGGTTTGCAGGGAACTGGCAGGGATCGTCCACCTGTGGCAGGCACTGAGCCTCGAAGCCTGGCCGCGGCGCTGCCATCACCACGTCGCAAGTGAGGATGGGCAGGTAAGGGCTGACGCCGCCGCACCCGCGGCCATGCCTGGATTGAGTCCGGTCCACTGAAGCCCTGGGGCATGTTCTCACTTGGGAAAAGACCCAGGATGGCAACTCTCCTCTTCGTGGGAGGCAGCGAGCGGACCCATCCTGTAATAAAGCAGCCCCCCGCAGGAGAGTGCATGTTAAGGGGACCTGGCACCTCCAGGAGTCTTAGTATGGCTGGCATTTGACATTCTACTAGGCAGTGACTTAACACGGGGGCCCTGTGCTGCAATCAGCATTTAAGGCCCGGAGGAAAGAGAGTGTGTTCCGTCCCAGCTGTGTGGCTGTGGGCGAGTGACTGGCTCACTTGCAGCCTCAGCTCTTCACTGGGATGAGCATGAAATGCGGAGTGTGAAAAGCACACAGCGTGACAGGTGAACAGTGCCCAGTCCAGGCTGGCTGTTGTGTATTCTTAGAAGATGCTGGTGACAGTAAAGTTAGGAAGATCTACAGCTTGTCCAGTGGTACTTCTCAAAGATGGTCGGGTAACTTCCCATCCTCACACTGCACCAAGGTCTCCAATGGGATACTCTCTCCGGTCTGTTTGGCTTAAAAACTTGTACGAGGACTCCTGTAGTTTGAAGAAGCGGCTAGGTGGTGTACCCAGGAAGACTGCGACACAGGCGTGCTGAAGGGCACAAATCAAATACATTCCTTTGATTTTTTTCTTTTGCACAGTTTTTGGGATGGGGCAACAGGTGTAGCGGCAGCTGTGAAGTGGTTAACACAGTGCTGGCATGTTTGTGGAGCAGCGGGTTAAATCTCTTCCTGCCACACGGGCATCCCGTATAAACGCAAGTTTGAGTCCCGGCTGCTCCACCTCCAATCCAGCTCCCTGCTAATGCACCTGGGGAAGCAGCAGAAGACGGCCCAAGTGCTTGGCCCCTGCACCCGCGTGGGAGACTCGGATGGAGTCCCAGGCTCTTGGTTTCGGCCTGGTCTGGCTTCACCTGTCCGAATGCTGCTTGGGGAGTGTGTTGTGGGTGGAAGATCTGTCTCTCCCGCTCTACCTTTCATATAAATAAATCTTTTTTAAAAAATTAACAAATACTATTTTGCCAAAAATAATTAGCCTGTGATCAACTTTCTAGAAATCAGTTTGCTCAATGACTAAATCATCAAATTAAATTTATCAATAAACTGAAATTCTGGAGAATTGCTTATCAAGTCTGCAGGAATTCCTGTGAGGTTCTGAGGGGCTGGTTTTCTCTCTGTCTTTATGGCAGCGTTTTCCGGGAGCTTCAGGTTTTCAAAACCTGCAGGACAGAGGTTTGAATCTCCCGTGAGTAAGTACTTTCAATCATTTTCAATGGGTCGCCCGAATTTATCAATTTCAGCACAAAGCTATACTATCCATCTTCCACGCATGTAAAATTCTGTGGAAAGACCCAGAGCAATCACGCCACATGAAATACAGCATTTTTCTCACCGGTTTCTAGGAATGCACACTTGAGGCTTATGCGACAGTGGAGGCTCATGGAAAGAATGGAGAAGTTCCCTAACGTTGGAAACTCCAAAATGACGTTCGACAGGAGTCGGAAGCTCTGAAAAGTGGCTGCAGCAATGCCGGGACACTGCGATGCTCTTGTCTGTTTCGTTCACTGCGTTATCCGAGTGCCTGAAGATAGCGGGTACCCAATAAATATTATAAATAACCAATGAATACATCAATTATAACATACATAATATATATGATATAATATATATAAATAATAAACACATAAATTATAATATAATATATAATATATCAATAAATAGATATAAACAATAAATATATAATCAATAAATATTATAAATATTGCTTCCCTGAATCCCGCCCTGTAAATGGCCATTCTTCCACTTGCTGAAATGAGGGAGGGAGGGAGGGAACAGTGAGGACTCTTGGGGTCCTAGTGATGCTTGTTCTTTTTTTTAATACATCTTTTTTTTTTTTTTTTTTTGACAGACAGAGTAGATAGTGAGAGAGAGATGGAGAGAAAGGTCTTCCTTTGCCATTGGTTCACCCTCCAATGGCTGCTGCGGCCGGCGCATCGCGCTGATCTGATGGCAGGAGCCAGGTACTTATCCTGGTCTCCCATGGGGTGCAGGGCCCAAGCACTTGGGCCATCCTCCACTGCACTCCCGGGCCACAGCAGAGAGCTGGCCTGGAAGAGGGGCAACCGGGACAGAATCTGGCGTCCCGATCGGGACTAGAACCCGGAGTGCCGGTGCCGCAAGGCGGAGGATTAGCCTAGTGAGCCGCGGCGCCGGCGCTTGTTCTTAATTTGGATGTTAGCTATGAGTGTGATCGGATGACAAAAAAACCCTCATTTATCTGCATGCTGATGTACCTGTTGGTACGTGCACTGTGTTTCAAGAAAGGGTTTTAAAAAAGAGGGGAAAAAAGGGAGAAAAAGGAAGATATTCTGACTTCAGATTGAAGCATTTAATAGCAGGGAAATTAGCTAAGGTGCCCAGCGACACCCCTCCGTCACCTGGTGAGTGCGATTGCATCCCATCGCCCGCCAGCAAAGCGGTGCTCAGCATTTGCCTCCGCTGCTCTTGGCAACAGAAAAGCAAAAATCCTCACGGGACACTTGCTGACGGTGCTGTCAGGGCACGCTGGGGTCTCCAGAGAACCAAGAGGCTTGGATCTGTGCAGCAGACACTCGGAGGAAACAGGGGCACTGGCCCACTGTCTCCCGGCGCCCCGGATCCGCTCGGCCTGGAACCACGCTGAAGAGCTGCTGACAAGCCACAGCCCACGCCGACGAGGCTGCCCGGGGTGGCTTCCAGGAAGAACCGCTGGGAAACGGGGGCAGTACGGGGGATGATGGAAGGAGCGCACCGGGGCTCCCTTTCGGCACCCGGGAGCTCTCCATGGCTTCCTTTTCGTCTTGGGTGGGAACTGTGCGAGTGGCACTCCCTGGGTCACGGGTTCCCCTTGTGCCTTGTGGATTCTCCCCGCTCTGGGCCAAGGGGAGATTGTTCTGTGAGTGGCTGCTGGAGAGGAGTGAGGTGTTGCAAGGAGTTAAGGAATCAGAGCGGCACTTGGGCCAGCGACTTCCATGTTCTGCTTCAGCTGCGCCCGTTAGAAAAACCCAGACGCTGAGCTCTGGTGTGAGACAGACCTGTGTTTGGATCTTGACCCCAGCGTTCTCTGGCTGGGTGACTCTGTGCAAGTTATTCAGCATCTCTGAGCATAAATCTCCTCCCTCATAAAACGGAGATGATGATGGATGCAAAGCCTGGTGCATAGTAAACTCTCAACAATGAATCAAGAACTTGGGGCCAAGGCTGTGGCGTACGTAGCAGGTAAAGCCGCTGCCTGCAGTGCCAGCATCCAATATGGGCGTGGGTTCGAGACCTGGCTGCTCCTCTTACAATCCAGCTCTCTGCTATGGCCTGGGAAAGCAGTAGAAGATGGCCCAAGTCCTTGGGCCCCTGCACCTGTGTGAGAGACACAGAAGAAGCTCCTGGCTTCAGATTGGCGCAGCTCTGGCCGTTGTGGCCATCTGGGGAATGAACCAGCAGATGGAAGACCTCTCTCTCTCTCTCTCTTTCTCTCTCTCTCTCTGCCTCTCCTTCTCTCTCTGTGTAACTATGACCTCCAAGTAAAATAAATTAATCTTAAAAAAAAAAAAAACTGATCAGCCTCAACCAGTTAAAGTTAGCACATCCAAGAGCTCACCAAGTTTTTCTGAGGGCAGGAAAGTTAGTTTTGTTTTCAAAATAGCTGCTTCCACAGATGACGCCCAAATATATACACAACGCTGCAGCCTTCGCCGCGGGCTCCAGACCTCGGCTTTGTTCAGGGGTCAGGGCGGAACGGACGCAGGAAGAGGAGCTGAGACACCGTGGCCAAGGAGCTGGAATCCAGGCTGTGCCCAGCGGAGAAGTGACCCGGATCCATGAGTCAGGCTGCAAAGCCCCTGCAGCCCCGAGCTCCCGTGCTCTGCACGCAGGCAGGCAAATATTCAGGGCGTTGTGCAGTGCACCTCCCCACCGGCCCCAAGATGGCGTAAGATGAGGTCTCCAAGCGGCCAGGGAGTGCTTTGCACGTCTGTATGCAAGGCTGGGACTGGTTGAGGGCGCCTGAGACCAGCTGGCTCATCGGCTGGGTCCTCCCTGGCTACCCCAGCAGAAGGAAGCTGCCACGTGGACTTGTTTCCTTGGGGCCGGAGGGGCTTTGAGTTGAAAACTGAAGACGTCTTCTTTAACCGCACGTGCTTCTGCTAAAACAGGCCGCCCCCAGCACCCCTGGACGGAGCCAAGCTTCACTTCGGCCCAGGCTAGCGTGGCCCCCAACTCTCAAGGTCAACGCAGCAGGCACTGGTCACCTGGGGAGAGGCGCTGATGAGTGGGCATCTCGCCCAGACAGACCCTCGGACTCTGACGGGTTTATGGTGGACAGAAGACAGGAAGGACCCCACCCCCACCCCTTGCCTGTGGCTTCCCCACCCACTGCTTCAGGCCCCTGCTGCAGACTGATTAGGCCCTAGAGGCTTTCCTGGGGTCACTTGGAAATGGCACAGGCCCTGGAGCATATGGCCGCTGATAAGGATCTCCCTGGCAGAGATAAAGAGCTGAGTCAGCTGGGGCTGGGTTCCACAGAGCTGAGCAGAGGCAATGAGCTGTTAAGCCCAGGAGGCCAGTGGGCCGGGGGTGGGCTGCTCTCCCGGCTCATAAATTGCTGCCAGCGCCCCTGCCCTTGTGCAGGGTCCCCCCGTGGAGGGTAGGGGTCCCTGCAGCTGCATGGTGGGAAGGGCAGCGGGGCTGGAGCAGGAGCAGAGCTGCCGGTTGTCCTGCAACCACTGGGCTCCTCAGGAGGCAGGATGGGCAAGCGCCCTGGGGTCTTGTGTCTCTGCAGAGGGAGGCTTGGAAGAAGTCACAGTGCGGCTCAATGTGGCGGCGGCTCACGTATGTTTGCTGCTAACTTGAGGGTTTGACACTGGGATGGAAGCTGCCTGGGGGCGCCGGGGGGCAGGGGGGACTTGGGGAGGCCCTTGCCCTCCAGGAGGGCCAAGTGGAAGCCAGGTGAGGCGTTAAGGCTGTCAATACTAGGTTGTCGGAAGAGAGAAGTCTAAGTCTCATTTCTACTGAACAGCCTTCCCACCGTGTGACAACGACAGCTCCCTATCACTTCCATTGATTGGATACGAATAATAATCTATTGAGCACTTGCTCTCTGCTAGACAAACAAACTCCCAAGCAGTTATGTATCTACTATCTGTTTTCTCAACACTGGTAGGAGCTAGGTACTACGTGTATCACCGGTTAACGGTTGAAGAGACTGGGGTCTAGACAGGTGGTCTTAGCTGTCCCATACAAGCTACAGAGATGCCCAGACTGGGCTTATAACCACGTGCCCTGCTCTCTGCCCTCTCTTGGCCTGGTTCATCCCAGGATCCTGCAATTCTCTGGGGCTTTGCTGTCGCCATCACCTGTGCGCTGTCTGGGATCTTGCTCAGATGGGCCAAGGGCAGAGCGGGCAGTGGAGAGCCCTTAGGATCGCATCCTTGGGTTTCCTCGGTTGTGTGCTAGTGGGGCTTCATAAGCGAATATCCCGTAATTGGGCTGGGATGCCGGAGAGACCGTTGCAGGTTAGCGTTTGGGATTTTTAAGTCAACTCTCGAGGAAGGGCTGTGGTAGGAAAGCTCTCTGCAGAGTGCGTGAGCCTGGACGGCGGGGGCTGCTTTGGGACACGTGGCTGGTGTCTCGCCTGCCTCCCTGCAAGCTGACATTCTCCTCTCCGGGGAACCTTCCAGCGAGAACTAGGCCTGCTCTATGGATTCCTTTGCACGCACTGCAGACGCAAACGTGTGACGTCACCGATGGATTTAAGATGCTCACTGGGTCTTGAGTTTCCTGACATGCGATGGAAACTTCCTGGAAATTCACTCACTCTTCCTGGCAGCCTGGATGACCTCTCTTCCGTGAAAAGTGATTCCCCTGCCAGCCACTGAGCTGGAAAAGAGAGCCAGAGCGTTCCTAGCTTCTGTGGTTTGCTGGGGTCTTCGCAGACAAGAGCGATGCCCTGTCTTGCAAAGCACTGAGGGCATAGCACGACTGCCTTGAACATTGCACACACCTAGTGGCGGAGTTTGCACAACTGATGGAGGATGGCAAGAAAGTACAGCGCTTGGAGATCAAGAAGGACCAGGTAGGAGTGGGGACAGGAAGTGCCCAGGTCAGCCAGACAGAGCCCGCAAGAACACACAGCTTTCTCCGTGTCTTATCAATGGCCATTCGGTGTGATTTAAAGCAGCCCAGTATTACATTTTTAAAAAGACTGTTGGGGGTGGGGTGACCAGGCATGGATGGAAATCTTCTAAATGCCTTGGGCTCATTACCAGAGCCTTCGGGAGATAACGCCCCACCAGGAGCCATGCGGGGCACTTAAGAGTCGCTCTGCCCTAAAGCAAAATAATGATCACAAAGCAATCTTACATTTTCTGATAAAGCTGTCCCGAGTGCTTACCGGAGAAGCTGATGCGCACGGCTCTGGGAGCAGCAGGGAGCGTTGACATAAACCACCACGATTATGAACTTAGTTCCTGCTTAATGGTACAGAAACCATCAGCAGAGTGGCAGGCCTCCCTGGCTTCCCACAGCGGTCTCACTGGGTTTCATGGGCAGCCCACAGCTTTCGGTAATTGTACAGCCGGGACTGGGGAAGGCTGGGGTGGCAAAGGAGACCGGGGTGCGTCTTGGTGCTGCGCCCAGGCTTTGAGGCTGGATGGATTAAACAAGGGCTTGCTGAACCCCTCTTGTAAGGAGCTCTCCAGAGAACACTGTCCTGCTAGGCACAGTTGGAAGACGTTCTTTGCTTCAATAAAGACTCTTCGAAGCTTGTTGGCAATTTACAGATTCAGCAAGTAAAGACCTCAGAGGCCTGTGCCTTTCGCCATGTCCCAAGTCAACCCAGGAGGTTGAAGTATTGTACGCATTTGATACAGTGTATTGTATGCATTTGATACAGTGAAACGCACACTCGACACTTTCCTCATTATAGGAGGATACTCAAAAAGTTCATGGGGCAATGGGGTTCATCGATGTTTATTTTGGTGCAAAAGTTTTAAATCCTTTCATAATTTTTTCTTACTATGCATTTTCTACAACTTTTTGCAACACCCTCATCTATCTGATTATTTTATACTTGTGTTTTATATTTGTATTTGGTTTTGTATATGTGTTGTTATAAGCAGATATTAATATTAATAATGCACATAATAATCTTGTGTGTATATAGAACATACACATATATACACATATACTTCCAAAAGCTTGTGACAAATGCATATTATGCATGGATTTACAAAGTTTTTACACCAATCTGAACTGACCTTTTAATTCCATTTTCCACAAACTTTTTGAAGTCGTTTCTTATATACATACATATGTATGTATGGCTATCATGGGATTATAATAAGCATGATGTTTTATAAATCTGCTTTTTCACTAAAATTATGCTGTGAACATTTCCCTATGTTACTAAACACTCTTTTAAATCCCAAGGTTTTGGTAGTCACATAGAATTCTGTTGTTAGGGGCTGGCGCTGGGACATAGCGGGTAAAACTGCTGCCTGCAGTGCCGGCATCCCATATGGGCGCCCATTCTAGTCCCCACTGCTCCTCTTCCGATCCAGCTCTCTGATATGGCCTGGGAAAGCAGTGGAAGATGGCCCGAGTCCTTGGGCCCTTGCAACTATGTGGGAAGACCCGGAAGAAGCTCCTGGCTCCTGGCCTCAGATCATCGAAGCTCTGGCCATTGTGGCCAACTGGGGAGTGAACCAGCGGATAGAAGACCTCTCTCTCTCCCCCGCCCCCCTCTGCCTTCAATTAAATAAATAAATAAATCTTTTTTTAAAAAAAGAGTTCTGTTGTTAGGTGTACCATAATCACGTGGTCTCTGTTCTTGGACATTTCTTTCTCTTTATATTCTTTATTATAACTGGATTGGATCAACATTCATTGTGTTTTTTTTTTTTTTCTCCCTTTTTGGCAATCCATTTCCAGAGCTGGAGCAGCCACCTTAAAGTTGAGAACATTTTCAAAACCTTTGATAACTGTCGGCTAATCAACTAAGATGAACAGCATAACAGAGCATATGTTTGGCCAATTGTTTTAAAAGCCATAAAAATATGTACAGATGGGGCCGGCGCTGTGGCGCAGCAGGTTAAGTCACCATGTGCAGTGCTGGCATCCCATGTGGATACCAGTTCAAGTCCCGGCTGCGCCACTTCCAATCCAACTCCCTGCTAATGCGCCTGGGAAAGCTGCAGAAGATGGCCCAAGTACGAAGGCCCTGCACCCACGTGGGAGACCTGGAAGAAGCTCCTGGCTTCAGCCTGGCCCAGCTCTGGCCATTGTGGCCATTTGGTGAGTGAATCAGTGGACAGATCTTTCTCTCTTTCTCTCTCTCTCTCTCTCTCTCTCTGAACTCTTTCAAATAAATAAATAAACCTCTTAAAAATACCTCTATATACTAACTTCTATTCCTAGTAATTTATACTGCAGAGTTGATCTGAAATTTGAAACAGAGTAGGAGAAGGCTATGTGCATCATTTATAATTAGAAACTTCCAGAAACCATCTGAATGCTTTAGGAACATGACTGGAAGCGTTCTTGGAGATCATCAAACCCTCATTTTCAGGTGTGGAAAATCAGCATTCAACAGTTCGAGTGTCTTTCCTAAGACAGCCCAAAAGATGGAGGTATGGAAATTCCGATTCCAGGTTATGGCAGGTGACTGCGAAAGGCTCACGCTTACAGCCCTCACAATGCTACCAACTTCCTCATGATGAATATCCAGGTCTTAACAGACTAAATTTCCTTTTTGGAGATGGAGAGATTTTTTTTGAAAGATTTTATTTATTTATTTGAGAGGTAGAGTTACAGACAGAGAGAGGGAGAGCAGAGAGAAAGGTCTTCTGTTCCTTTGGTTCACTCCCTAAGTGGCTGCAATGGTGGGAGCTGAGCCAATATGAAATCAGGAGCCAGGAGCTTCCTCCAGGTCTCCCATGGGGTGCAGGGGCCCAAGGACTTGGGCCATCCTCCACTGCTTTCCCAGGCCACAGCAGAGAGCTGGATTGGAAGTGGAGCAGCAGGGACATGAACTGGCATCCATATGGGAGGCCAGCACTGCAGGCAGAGGCTTAGCCTACCAAGCCACAGCACCAGCCCCAGAGAGCTTTCAAAATATCATTTAAATAATTTGCATGAGTATGAAGTATTAAACATATATCAGTTTTATAAATTTTAAATCATCAGATACTGACATTGAAAAATCATAGATCCTATTTGAGTTTTATTGTACAATGATACATGACGGTTATTTTTAAAGTTAGAAAATAAAAAATACCTTTTATATAAAAGGTATGCTTAAATACAGTGTAAGAAAAACTACCTGTTGTGAACAAAATAAAAATTAGACAATATTTTAGCATCTTCTCAAACAACACAGGAATCTAGGATGTATTAACTTTAAACTGTCCCCATCTCAATCTTCCGTGTTAACCAGAGTTTAAATTCTTCAAAATCAGTCTTCTTTGGAAAAAAAAATTAGGAAGTGGAGCAGGATGGCAGATGAGTGAGCAGTTCCAGTGACTGTCACTCCACGGAGACACCAGCACCAGCCAAGCCACCTTCCCGGGAGCTCAGGAAGCCGGCGAGAGACCACAGTGCCCAGCTGAGGAAGTGGAAGAAAAGAAGGAGTTGCCTACGTGACCCCTCCCCCGACACCAGCCACGCATCATGCAGATGGAGCCTCCTTGAAAGAGGGCGAGGGAAACACATCTGGACCTTGGACCAGAACCGGGCCGACCACAGTGCGAACCGGGGCCAGATGGGGCCCACGACCCCTGCTCCCAGCACAGAACCTGCAGGTTGAGTCTCCAGGCCCTGCTTAGGCAGGCAGTTAAGGAGCCGCCCCCACTATCTTGGACAGACAGCAGAGCAGGACTGGAACCCCTGGAGAGCAGGATGGGGACGTGAGTCTGGGACTTGGCCTTGGACTTTGGTCCAAGGTCTGCACAGTAAGACCTAGCCCCAGGTAAAGCACGTAGACCTGTAGGCCCGGGCCAGTGCTTGCAGAGGGAGCCTCTCTACCCGCCCTGGCATCTGGCGGAGATCTGTGTCCCTGTGAAATGGACTTATAGTCTGACCTGCATGCGTTACTGCCCGCTGTTTGTGGGCCTGGGGTGCGCTCCCGAGACTGCTGGATCCTGTAGTTGTGAGCATCAGCTGTGACCCAGTGTCAGCTTGGGTAGCTGGAGAACAGCTCCTACCGCCCACCTTCCAACCATGGGCACACGACGAGGAGCAAGACTCCAGTTCTCAGGAATAGAGCAGAAATTGAGTGCAGGGCTTTGTCTTAGACCTCAGGGTCGGGTTAGAAAAACCCAACACTGGGCACATCTAATAGTCCCTTCCCCAAGCCAATACCTGCACGTGGAGTCTCTGGGCCTGCTCTGATGCCAGACAGCTCCAGTTGAGGGTACGTGGACTCCAGGTGGCTGTTGTTGGCTGCAACAGCCTCAGGACGTGAGCCCGCCTCTGCAGCAGGTTGCACATATCGGTCCTACCCCTGTGCTGCACTGGTCTCAGGGCTCTGTGGTTTCCAGGTGTAATTGCACTGTGTCAATGGAGGCTTTGGGATTGCCTATCCCAGTCTTGTGTCAACTCCAGGTCCCAAAGCACAGAGAGAGTAACTGTGCACTGAGGGAAGACAAGGGAGGCGGACAAATCACTGCATGGAAGCTCTTTCTCTACTTCTCTACAGTGAAGTCCAGGGCTGGGTGGCTCACAGCGCCTGGTCATGGCTGGTAACTGTGGCCAAGGCATCTGGGAAACGCTAGCCCCGGTAGAGGATTGCAGGGATGGATCACCCTTTCTGGACTCTTCCCCAGTTCACAACAAACAATTCGCCAGTTGTAGGTTTGGGACAAACCTGGGCTTGAAGCAGCCACAACACACCAATTGTGAACTCATGACAACATGGACTTGGGCCACCATCTGGTGCTGCCATGGCGGAGATCAGCCCAGACTCAGACAGAACAGACTGCTTGGGATTCCTAGAAGGACAGGTGCAGGCAAAGCCAGACATCCTGAAGTAAATAGCTAACTCTTCAATGCGCAGATAATGTCATACATCAACAAGCATTAAGAATTTTTACAGCCTGACGACCTCACCTGACAGAGTAAGGCCCCAGAAATCAACCTTCCAGCAGTAGATACCTGCAAACTCTTGGAGCATCTGAAGGGTCTGTTTTAAGAAAATTCAACGAGCATTAAGAAATCATGGAGGGCCGGTGCTGCGGCTCACTAGGCTAATCCTCCGCCTTGCGGCGCCGGCACACCAGGTTCTAGTCCCGGTTGGGGCGCTGATTCTGTCCTGGTTGCCCCTCTTCCAGGCCAGCTCTCTGCTGTGGCCAGGGAGTGCAGTGGAGGATGGCCCAGGTCCTTGGGCCTTGCACCCCATGGGAGACCAGGAGAAGCTCCTGGCTCCTGCCATCAGATTAGCGCGGTGCGCCGGCCGCAGCGGCCATTGGAGGGTGAACCAACGGCAAAGGAAGACCTTTCTCTCTGTCTCTCTCTCTCTCACTGTCCACTCTGCCTGTCAAAAAAAAAAAAAAAAAAAAAAAAGAAAGAAAAAAAAAAGAAATCATGGAGAAATGATTCAACACTCTGTAAGAGAAACTTTACGGGAAGATTGAAGTTTTTTTTTTTTGTTTTTTTTTTGTTTTTTGTTTTTTTTTTTTTTTGACAGGCAGAGTTAGACAGTGAGAGAGAGAGAGACAAAGAGAAGGTCTTCCTTCTGTTGGTTCACCCCTCAAATGGCCGCCACGACCAGCGCACTGCACTGATCCGAAGCCAGGAGCCAGGTGCTTCTCCTGGTCTCCCATGGGGTGCAGGGCCCAAGCACTTGGGCCATCCTCCACTGCACTCCTGGGCCACAGCAGAGAGCTGGACTGGAAGAGGAGCAACCAGGACAGAATCTGGCTCCCCAACCGGGACTAGAACCTGGTGTGCCAGAACTGCAGGCAGAGGATTAGCCTAGTGAGCCACGGCGCTGGCCAAGATTGAAGTAATTTTAAATAATGATACAGAAGTTCGTGAGCTGAAAAATACACAAAGTGAAGTAAAAAATGTGATAGAAGGCATTGATAGCAGAATGAATCACATGAAAGGCTATTTGAAAACATGCAGTTGGAGGAGATAAAACAACCAAGAGGATTGAAGAAAGCTTGTGGGAGCTTGGAACCAGAATTAATTTTTTTTTCCTCTTTTATTTTTATTTTTTTGACAGGCAAAGTGGACAGTGAGAGAGAGAGACAGAGAGAAAGGTCTTCCTTTGCCGTTGGTTCACCCTCCAATGGCCTCTGCGGCCAGCGCGCTGCGGCCGGCGCACCACACTGATCCGATGGCAGCAGTCAGGTACTTATCCTGGTCTCCCACGGGGTGCAGGGCCCAAGCCCTTGGGCCATCCTCCACTGCACTCCTGGGCCACAACAGAGAGCTGGCCTGGAAGAGGGGCAACTGGGACAGAATCCGGCACCCCGACCGGGACTAGAACCCAGTGTGCCGGTGCCGCAAGGCGGAGGATTAGCCTAGTGAGCCATGGCGCCGGCCGTTGGAACCAGAATTAAAAGAGTAAATATCTGACTTTCGGGCGTTCCAAAGGTGCCTAGGAAAGCCAAAGCGGTAGAAAGTTTATTCAAAGAGATAAGAGAAAACTCCAAGCCTAGAGAGAGAACTAACTCAGCAAGGTGGGTGGTAGGGCTCCAGTCATGTGCAGTTCAATGAAGTCTACCCCAAGACACATTCTAATTAAGCTCTCCGGGGTTACAGATAGAGGACTTTCAGAGCAAGAGAAGAGATCAAATAGCATCCGGGTTCCCGGATCACCTGCTGCAGGGTTCTCAGCAGAAACCTTGCAGGTCAGGAGCTGGTGGGATGAGGTTTTCACAATCCTGAAGGACAGAGGCTGCCATCGAGAATACTCTGCCCAGCAAAGCCAACCTTCAGATACAAAGGGGAGGGGGCCAGCACTGTGGCGTAGTGGGTAAAGCCACCACCTGCAGTGCCAGCATCCCATATGGATGCTGGTTCAAGACCCGTCTGCTCCACTTCTGACCCAGCTCTCTGCTATGGCCTGGGAAAGCCATAGAAAATGGCCCAAGTCCTTGGGCCCCTGCACCCATGTGGGAGACCTGGAAGAAGCTCCTGGCTCCTGGCTTTGGATCAGCGCAGCTCCAGCCACTGTAGCCATCTGGGGAGTGAACCAGTGGATGGAGGACCTCTCTGTCTGCCTCTCCTTCTCTCTCTGTGTAACTCTGATTTTAAAATAAATAAATAAATAAATAAATATTTTTTTATTTGACAGGTAGAGCTATAGACAGAGAGAGAGAGAGAGAGAGACAGAGAGAAAGATCTCCCTTCCGTTGGCTCATTCCCCAAATGGCCATTATGGCTGGCGCTGTGCTGATCCGAAGCCAGGAGCCAGGTGCTTCTTCCAGGTCTCCCATGTGGGTGCAGGGACTCGAGCACTTGGGCCATCCTCCACTGCCCTCCCGGGCCACAGCAGAGAGGTGGACTGGAAGAGGAGTAATCGGGACTAGAACCCGGTGCCCATATGGGATGCCAATAGCGCAGGCGGAGGATTATCCAAGTGAGCTATGGCGCCGGCCCCATAAATATTTTTTTTAAAAAAAGATATGAAGGGGAGATAGAGACATTCCAAGTCAAAAGCTGGGAGAATTTATAACCACAATCAGAGTGTCTGACAAGAAATACTAACGGGAATTATTCAAACTGAAGGAAAGAGATGCTAACTAGGAAGAAAAAATATTGAAGGTAGAAAACTCATTTACAGTTACTATACAAACTATAGAGGAAATGTAAAATAACTATTCAGAAAATTTAGACTGTGCCACATTGTAAATATCATATATAAACCACTCAGTAAAAAGGAAAACAATCAGAAATAATATAACTACATTAATGTATTAAGAAAGGAAGATATGAAATGAATCCCAAACAATTCAGGAGGAACAAAGAGCAAGTATAGAGTTTATTTAATATTTTTATCTTTTTGTTTATTTTCCTAACTTTATTATCAGTGTTAAGTTATCACTTCAAAATACCTTGTTATAATGAAAAGATGTTCATCATAACCCTGATGGTAACTGCAAAGCAAACATTTATAATAGAGACACCAGAAATAATAAGCAAGAAATCAAAACACACTGTCAGAGAAAAGTCACTTAACCACAATGGAAGATTGAAGAGAGAGAGACAGAAGGAAATGAACTACAATAAAATTAGAAAACAGTCGTCAAAGTGACAGTAGGAAGACTTTGCTTAAATGTAAATGGATTAAATTCTCCAATTAAAAGACACTGGGCCGCCACTATGGCAGAGTAGGTTAAGCATCTGCTTGTGGCGCTGGCATCCTATGTGGGCACCAGTTCAAGTCCCGGCTGCTCCACTTCTGATTCAGCTCTCTGCTAATGGTCTGGGAAGACAGCAAAAGACGGCTCAAGAGCTCAGGCCCCTGCACCCGAGCGGGAGACCTAGAAGAAGCTCTTGGCTCCTGGCTTTGGATCTGCTCAGCTCTGGCTGTTGCGGCCATTTGGGGAGTGAACCAGCAGATAGAACGTGTCTCTCTCTCTCTCTCTCTCTCTCCCTCTTCTGTCTGTAACCCTCTCAAGTAAATAAATAAATCTTTAAAAAAAACACACATTGTGATTGAACACATAAACAACAATGAAAACAAGACCCAAATATAGCCTGCCTACAAAAATTCATGCCGCCTCTAAGGATATATAGACTGAAAGTGAAGGAATGGAATAAGATATTCCATGCAAGCAGAATCTAAAAGAAAAGAAGACTAGCCACATTTCCATTTGGTAAAATAGACTTAAATCCCATGCAAATAAACATTATGCGCCACATCAGCAGAATGTCAGACAAAAGCCACATGATCCTGATTTTCTCAATAGATGTTGTAAAGGTATTTGATAAAATTCAACTTCCTTTGTGATGAAAAATGTTGAGCAAACTAGCTACTGAAGGAATGTACCTCAACATAAAAAGCCATCTGTAACAAACCGACAGCTAACGTCACCCTGAATGGGAGACAGCTGACTGCTTGCTTTCTAAGATCTGGAACAAGATAAGGATGCTCGCTTTGGCCACGTTAACTCAAGATGGTCCTGGAAGTCCTCGCCAGAGTAATTAGTTAAGTGAAAGAAGTAGCACCCAGATTGAAAGAGGGAGAAACATTGTCACTGTTTGCAGAGTGAAACGATCACAGATAGAAAAACCTAAAGATTCAACCCAAAACTCTTAGACCTGACAAATTCAGAAAGATCCAAGATGTAAAATCAACAAATAAAAATCAGCAGCAATGCCATAGCCAATAGTGAATTACTGGAAATGAAAATCAAGAAGTCAATCCCATTTTCAACAGCTAACAAATAAATTAAGACGATATCTAGGCATAAAGTTAACCAAAGATGTGACATATCTTACACTGAAAGCTACAAAATATTGATGAGAGAAGTTGAGGAGGACCGCTTGTTTTCTGGGATTAGAAGAATCAATATTGTTAAAACGTCCATACTGCCTAAAACAATCTGCAAATTTCATGCAATCTCTATCTAAATACCAAGGATATTCTTCACAGAATTAAAAAGACAAAAAAAAAATCCTGAAGTTCACAGAGTACAACAAAATCACCAAATAGTCGAGACAATATTGAGCAGAAAGAACAAAGCTGGAGGCATTGCACTACTTGAACTAAAGCTGTATTTCAAAGCTATAGTAATGAAAACAGTACTGCATGAAAACACAGATCCATGGGGCCAGCACTGTGCTACAGCAGGTTAAGCTGCCACCTGCAATGCTGGCATCCTGTGTGGGTGCAGGTTCAAGTGCAGGCTGCTACACTTCTGATCCAGCTCCCTGCCAGTGCACCCAGGAAAGCAGCAGAGGATGGTCCTGACACCCATGTGGGAGACCCGGATGGATTTCCAGGCTCTTGGCTTTGGCATGGCCCAGCCCCAACCACTGTGGCCATTTGAAGAGTGAACCAGTAGGTGGAAGAGCTCCCTCTCGCTCAGTCACTCGCTTCGTAATTCTGCCTTTCCAGGAAATAAGTACATCTTTTTCAAAAAGCAAACAACAAAAAACAAAACAAAGAGTCAGAAAATGCACATATAGAAATTTAATTCTGTGGTATGTGTTGGGGATGGCGCTGTGGCACAGCAGGTTAAACCAGCACCTGGGACTCTGGCATCATACATGGGAGTGCTGGTTCAAGTCCTGGCTGCTCCACTTCAGATCCATCTCCCTGCTAATGCTCCTGGACAAACAGCAGAAGATGGCCCAAGTACTTGGGCTCCTGTGGCCCATGTCAGAGACCCAGATGGAGTTCCTGGTTCCTGGCTGTGATGTGGCCCCGCCCTAGTCATTGTGGCCATTTGGGGAGTGAACTAGTGGATTGGAGATCTCTCTCCCTCTCTCTTTCTCTCCCTCTCTCTCTCTGTGACTCTGCCTTTCCAATAAATAAAATAAATCTTTTTTAAAAAATGATACGTGTTTCCAAGAGTGGCAGTCTGGTTTATAATACTGAACCTCCGTGACCCAAGGGTTTTAGGAGACTCTTGCAGAAGCTCGGCATTTTGACTGTGGGTTATTGTGGGCCCAGGGTCACAGGAATCCACTTCTCAAGGTCGTTCTACCTTGAGAGGAAGAGCTCCACAAGGTGGACCCTGAGGGGAGAGTGGGGGGCCAGTGCTTCTTCCTGACCCAGGTGGGCTGCTGCGCCCTGCCCCTGCAGGCACTGAGATCCTGTCTGCTATTCTGTTGCACAGGACAGGAGCGCGCGCACATCCAGGGTTTGGTCAGGGCTCCCCTGGCGACAGGAACAAGTCTCCGGAGTGCCCGCCCCTGAGAACAGATTCAGATAAACAGCGCAGAGAATGAGAACGCCAGGGTCGCTGCCTCTCCCAGAGGTAGAGGAGTTTCCTGGTTCGCATGGCCGAGGGGGTGAGGAAGGGAGAGGTTAAAGGCCAGAGAGGATGTGCTTCCTTCCTGCTTTTAATTGTTTCGGCAGTTACTATACACACGCGCACACACACACACACACACACACACACCCTGGTGTGCAGTCTCCATACACACAGGGGAAGACGCAGCCTCGCTACACAATAGCCTTTCTCGATGGATTCCCCCGTCACAGTGCACAGAGCCTGGCTATCATGCACTGGGCGGGATGCTGTGCTCATGAGGTGTTGGCGTCAGGTAGTCCACACTTACATGCTAAGGTCCTAGGAGCTGTGGATCCTTTGGTAAACTCCTTGCGGTGCCCGTTTGTAGACCTCACCCTCTCCGGAGGCCTCCTAGCCCGAGGGCTTCTGGAAGCAGATGCTCGGGGCCCGCCGGTATCCCTAGTCCCATCCTAATCGGGCCAGCAGCCACGAGCGAGCTGGCAAATCCAGGCACGGAAACCTCCTACGGCTTCAGGAACCCGGGTACTTCCGACACACTCTGGAAGGATGCTAAAACCTCTTAATATAGATATCCTGTGAAATTCCAATCTCCCAAGAAGTTTGTTTACTCAGAGTTTGCAGAAGCGTTTCTTGTGTCTATAAAACGGGAGTCACAGCAAAGAGCACGGAGCTGCTCCCCACCTTCCGCTCCCTGTCCACCCTGCTCCCTTCCCTAAACAACAGTTTGGCCAAACTTCCGGTGCGAGAAGTTTGCATTTGATTACAAAAAAGCTACGTAAGCTATAGCACGGTTGAAAGGATTTCGCAGTGAGTATCTATACCCTCTCCTGGGATCCAACATTAACATTTATCTGTATTTGCTCTATCATTAGCTTATTTACCATTAACCTGTTTATCCCTCTGTCAACCCAATAATTAACTTTTGCTTCTTGCAAAATGAATGATGGATATCAGTATGTTTTCCTCTAAATATGCCAGCTTACATAACATTAAGTATAATATCGGTTGTAGTTTTTTTCTTTTTCAAAATAGTTATTTATTTTAAGGTAGAACAGCAGAGAGAGACAGAGACAGAGAGAGAGAGAGAGAGAGAGAGAGAGAGAGAGAGATGGATCTTCTGTTTGCTACTTCGCTCACAAAATGCACACGACACTCAGGTCTGGGCCAGGCCGAAGCCAGGAACCAGGAGCGAGGAGCCCTCCCGGGCCTCCCACGTGGACGGCAGGAACCCGACAGCACGTGCTGCACTCCCGGGTGAGCGTGCAGGGAGCTGGACCCGGAGCAGAGCAGCCGCGCCAGAGCAGCCTCTGACAGGGGACGCTGGTGCATCAAGCAGCGGCACCACAGTGCTGGCCCCTGTAGTTCTTTCTTTGCATGTGAAATTTACAAAAAAGAAAATGCATGCATCATAAGTGGATTTTTGCTGATTTTGACAATTCATGCACCAGTAGAACCCAACCACTTAGGCTGCAGACTTCTGCAGAGCAAGCTGTTTTATGGACTTCCCACGTCACAGCCCAGCATAGGCAACCACAGTTCTGATTTGTTTTTCTGCCATTGATTAGTTTTCCTGGTTCTAGAATTTTGTGTACCTGAAATCACATGGTATATACTCTTTATGCACAGCTTTAAAAAAAAGAATTATTTATTTATTTGGAAGGTAGAGTTACAGAGGAGAAAGAGAGAGAGAGGGAGAGAGAGAGAGAGAGAGAAAGAGAGCTTGTCCATCCACTGGTTCACTCCCCAAATGGCCACAATGGCCGGAGCTGTGCTGATCCGAAGCCTGGAACCAGAGCTTCTTCTGGGTTTCCCATGTGGGTGCAGGAGCCCAAGTAGTTGGGCTTCCTTCCTTCCTTCCTTCCTTCCTTCCTTCCTTCCTTCCTTCCTTCCTTTCTTTCTTTCGATTTATTAATTTTTTGAAAGGCAGAGTTACAGAGAGGCAGAGGCAGGGAGAGAGAGAGGTCTTCCATCAGCTGGTTTACTCTCTAAATGGCAGCAGTGGCCACAGCTGGACTGATCCGAAGCCAGGAGCCAGGAGCTTCTTCCAAGTCTCTCACGTGGATGCAGGGGCTCAAGGACTTGGGCCATCTTCTACTGCTTCCCCAGGCCATAGCAGAGAGCTGGATTGGAAGTGGAGCAGTTGGGACTTGAACAGGTGTCCACATGGGATGCCAGTACTGTAAGAGGCGGCTTTACTTGCTAAGCTACAGTGCAGGCCCCTATATACAATATTAATCCTAATTAAGTTCGTGTGAATATATTAATGTTGGGCAAAGGAGACTTCAAGAAAAAGAGTATCATTAGACATAGAAAAGATATGATCATAATGATAAAAAGGTCAAGTCATCAAGAAGACAGAACAAATCCTAAATGTGTGTGTGCTTATGCCTAGTTTCACAATTATAAAGCAAAAATTGATAAAGGAAGAAATAAAGTTTTTTTTTTAAGATGTATTTCATTTATTTGAAAGATAGAGTTACAGAGAGAGGCAGAGACAGAGAGAGAGGTCTTCCATCTGCTGGTTCACTCCCCAGATGACTGCAACGGCCAGAGCTGTGCCGATCCAAAGCCAGGAACCAGGAGCTTCTTCTGGGTCTCCTACGTGGGTGCAGGGGCCCAAGGACTTGGGCCATCTTCCACTGCTTTCCCAGGCCATAGCAGAGAGCTGGATAGGAAGTGGAGCAGCTGGGACTCGAACCGGCACCCATATGGGATGCTGGCGCTTCAGGCCAAGGCGTTAACCTGCTGCACCACAATGCTGGCCCCTAAACAAAGTTACAAAAATGGGTAGAGACTAAAAGTCATTCCTTAATAATTGATAGGCTAAATGGGTAAGAATAAGGAACAGTATAAAATACTTGATCAATGTTATTAATTAACTTAAGCTAATTGACATTTAGAATGCTCAAGTTCTATATGTTACCCAGCTGCATTAAAATTTAATCAGAAATAAATACAAGTGGGTGGTAGGACAGGTATGATGGGAAGAATAACTATATTCCTAAAGTTGTACTTACAAAATTTGTATTCCTTAAAGGATAAATAAATTAGTTAATTTAAAAAGTAAGCAATACCAAAGCATGTCTAGAAAATTTCCCAAATATTTGGAAATTAAGCAACACGCTTCTAAATAACAGAGTCAGAGAATAAATCCCGAAGAGAACTGGGAAATGTTTTAAGTAAGTGATCCTGTGAATACAACAGAGATCAAAATTTACGGAACCTGTCTGAAACAGTGCTGAGAAAAATCCTATTGTTTAAAATACATTAGAAAACAACAAAAGTGAAAATAAATCAGTTAATCTTCCACTTTAGGAAACTAAATGAAGAACAACCAAATTAAACTCAAAACAAGTAAAAGAAAGGAATGGTAAAGACGGGTATGAAAATCCGTGAAATAGAAATAAACAAAAAATACAGGAAATCAACGGAGCCCAAGTTTGTTCTTCAGAAACCTGAGAGATTGAAGCAGTCATCAGATGACCTGGGCTCTGACAGACAAGGGTGCCGATGCCTGGTGGGGAGCAGCCACAACTCCAGTGCGTACATTGTGAGTCTTGGCAATGGCAGTTCACCAGGGAAGACGGGTGCCAACATCTTACACGTGTACACACACACCTCACTCTGACTCAGCCACTCTGACTTCTGAGTATTCACCTCCAGGGACTTAAGAATGTTCACAGCAGTTTTGTTTATTAAAGCCAAAACCCAAACCCAAACAGAAGCAAACTGTGGCACGTTAGTAATACGAAATACTACCCAATAATAAAGACGAGTGAACTACCGAAACACAAATGGATCTTAAAAGCATTACATTGAGATTTTTAAGAAAGGTTTTATTTATTTATTTATCTGAGAGGTACCGTTAGAGAGACAGAGAGAGGGAGAGACAGAGAAAAAGGTCTTCCTTCCACTGGTTCACTCCCCAAATGGCCGCAATGGCCCAACCTGAGCTCGATCCAAACCCAGGAGCCAGGAGCCAGGAGCTTCTTCCAGGTCTCCCACACAGGTGCAAGGTCCCACCTTCCACTGCTTTCCCAGGCCATAGTGGAGATCTGGATCAGAAGAGGAGCAGCCGGGACACCAACTGGCGCCCATTTGGGATTCCAGAGCCACAGGTGGGGACTTAGCACACTGCACAACAGAGTTGGACCCTACAATGAGATTTTAAATGTTGTCTATAGGGGCCGGCACTGTAGCTTAGCAAGTAAAGCCACCTCCAACAGTGCTGGCATCCCATGTGGGCACCAGTTCATGTCCCAGCTGCTCCACTTCCGATCCAGCTCTCTGCTATGGCCTGGGAAAGCAAGTCTTTGGGCCCCTGCACTTGAGTGGGAGACCTGGAAGAAGCTCCTGGCTCCTGGCTTCGGATCAGCCCAGCTCTGACCATTGTGGTCACTGGAGCAAGTTATTCTGTGGACATCAACAGTTTCTAAAGCTTATGTGCAGAGACAAAAGGCCCAGAATAGGCAACTCAATATATTTTTTTAAATTTATTTATTTATTTGAAAGAGCTACACACAGAGAGGAAAGGCAGAGAGAGAGAGAGAGAGAGAGAGAGAAAATCTTCCATCCACTGGTTTGGTTCACTCCCCAGTTAGCTGCAACAGCCAGAGCTGTACTAATCCGAAGCCAGGAGCCAGGAGCTTCTTCCAGGTCCCCTACACGGGTGCAGGGGACCAACAACTTGAGCCATCTTCTACTGCTTTCCCAGTTTTGTTTCTGCCTTTCCAATAAAATGTGTACCTTTTATTTCTTTTTCTTTTCTTATTGCATTAGCTAGGATTTCCAGTGCAATTCTGAAAATCATTGGTGAAAGGGGACACATTTTTTTTTCTGTTCTCAATAGGAAAACTCCAAGTTTCTCACCATTAAGTATGATTTGGCCACAAGATTGTTTATAGCTATTGTTTATCAAGTTGAGGAAATTCTCCTAAATGTGCCACGAGTTTTATCATGAATGGATGTTGGATTTTTCAAATGTTTTTTTTCTGCATCTATAAATGTGATCATGTGATTTTGTTCGGCCTGTTGATGTGATGGGTTCTATGAACTAGTTTTTGAATGTTGAACTCGTCTTGCATACTTGGAATAAATTCCACCTGTTCATAGTGTATACATCTGTTTACATGTGGTTGGATGTGGTTTGATAGGTTTGGTTGAGGACTTTTGCATTTATGTTCATAAGAGATATTGGTTTGAAGTTTTCCTGTAATCATTGTCTGGTTTTGGTATTAAGGTAATACTGACCTCCCTAAAATGAGTTAAAAGCCATTTCTTATTTAATATATTCTGAAAGAAGCTGAAAAATAAAGGTTTAATTTCTTCTTTGGACGTTTGATGGTTATCCCTAGTGAACCCATCTGAGTTGATGATTCCTATTTTAAATGCTATTAATTATTAATTCAATTTTTAATAGGTATAATCTACTCAAACTACCAACTTCATCTTGTGTCAATTTTGGCAAGTTGTATCTTTCAAGAAATTGGTACATTTCAACTATGTTATTCAATTTGTAGATATACAGTATTTCAAAGTACTCTTTATTATCTTTTAATGTCTATTGGATCTGTAGTGATGCTCCCTGTTTCACTTCTGATATTACTAATTTTTGTCCTCACTCATCTTTCTTAACCTAGCCAGAAACTGATTTTTTTCAGAGTAAGTTTTGATTTATACTATTTCTGCTCTGATTTATATTATTTCTTTTCTTCTTACTTTGGATTTCATTTCATTTTCTTTTATCTAGTTCGCTACAGTGGGAACCAATATTGATTCTAAGTGGTTTTTTTTTTTTTTTTTTTTTTTTGACAGGCAGAGTGGACAGTGAGAGAGAGAGACAGAGAGAAAGGTCTTCCTTTTGCCGTTGGTTCACCCTCCAATGGCCGCCGCGGTTGGTGCGCTGCGTCTGGCGCACCGTGCTGATCCGATGGCAGGAGCCAGGTGCTTCTCCTGGTCTCCCATGGGGTGCGGGGCCCAAGCACTTGGGCCATCCTCCACTGCACTCCCTGGCCACAGCAGAGAGCTGGCCTGGAAGAGGGGCAACCGGGTCAGAATCCGGCGCCCCGACCAGGACTAGAACCCAGTGTGCCGGCGCCGCAAGGCGGAGGATTAGCCTAGTGAGCCGCGGCACCGGCCTAGAACCAATACTGATTTAAACCTTCTTTTTTTTTTAAATAAAGATTTATTTATTTATTTGAAAGAGTTACACACAGAGAGAGGAGAGAGAGAGAGAGAGAGAGAGAGAGAGAGAGGTCTTCCATCCACTGGTTCACTCCCCAGTTGGCCACAACAATTGGAGCTGTGCTGATCTGAAGCCAGGAGCCAGGAGCTTCTTCCAGGTCTCCCATGTGGGTGCAGGGGCCCAAGCACTTGGGCCATCTTCTACTGCTCTCCCAGGCCATCGCAGAGAGCTGGATCAGAAGTGGAGCAGCCGGGACTTGAACCAGTGTGCATATGGGATGTGGGCACTGGCCCCCAATGTCTAGTCCTAATTTGGGGGAATTCTCAATCATCATTGTTTCAAATATTGCTGATTTCTTATTTCTTTCCTTCCTGTAGTCCCATTTTGTGCATGTTACACCTTTTGCAGTTGCCCCACAGTTGTTAAATCTTCTTTTTTTCCAGTCCGAAGTTTCTCTCTGTGCTTTTCAGTTTCAGGGGTTTCTATCGCCATACCCTCAAGCACAGAGCCCTTCGCTCAGCCCCGCCGTCTCCTGGTGATTCTATCAAAGGCATTCCTCCTTTCTGTCACAGTGTTTGTGATCTCTAGCATTTCTTCTGGATTCTTTCTCAAGATTTCTCTCTCTCTGCTGATCGTCCACTTTCCCATTAAAGCTCACATCGCTTTCATTATAACTTAATTAAAGTTTGGATTGATAATTCCAGCCTTCCTGCAATATCTGATCTACTTTGATATCTGTTGTTGAGTCTCTTTAATTTTTGTTTTTTATTTTTTGGGCTTCTAGTATGTCTTTTTATGGAAAGGAAGGAAGTGCAGTAAATAGGCATTTCCTTACATGGTGCTGAGCTGGGGGTCGGGGGAATGCTCTGCACTCCTCTGCTCAGGTCTGTCTGTGGGTGGGGTGCCCTGGACAGCAAACCCCACGGCTGCACCTCCCCCCGTGCTCCCACTTCCCTGCAGCAGGGTGGCAAGAGGGGGCCGAGGCTGGGCGTTTCCTTCTCGGAGTGAGAAGCTGCCTGGAGCTGGCGCTGCACTCTCACGTATTCAAGAAGAGTTCCTTTCCCTCCTCTGTGCCAGCTAGAAGCACAGGGAGCTTTTCCCCAGCACTACCCGGAGGGCCTGGGAGGACTCCGTGGAGTAGGACTTGCAGAAGTCAGAAGCCTCCCATGACTGAGTCCCTCTGGGGCTCTCATCTCGGAGCTGCTGGCCTCATCTCTCATCTCGGAGCTGCTGGCCTCATCTCTCATCTCGGAGCTGCTGGCCTCATCTCTCATCTCGGAGCTGCTGGCCTCATCTCTCATCTCGGAGCTGTTGGCCTCATCTCTCATCTCGGAGCTGTTGGCCTCATCTCTCATCTCGGAGCTGTTGGCCTCATCTCTCATCTCGGAGCTGTTGGCCTCATCTCTCATCTCGGAGCTGTTGGCCTCATCTCTCATCTCAGAGCTGTTGGCCTCCAGCGCTGTGTGGATTGTGTTTTAGATGCTCCCACCCCAGTGTGAGCTCCCACGGCAGTCCCTTCTCCTGGACTTCTGCTGCACTCTGTACTCCGGGGTCTCTGTCTCCTAGTTTGGAGGCTCACAGGAAGAGTGGCTGGATTCAGTTTGCTCAGCTCTTTCACACAGCGGGGACTCTAAGCCCCTTGCACTCAGACCAGGAAGTGGGAACCCATGGCCATTTCCTCCCCACATGTCCAGGCTGCTGTCTAGCACAATTTCTCTTCAGTCTGCAAAACGCGTTTAGCATTTCTTGTAGGCAAATTCTACTTGCAGGAAATTCTCTCAGCCTTCTTCCATCTGCAAATGTCTTTTTCCCACTTCGATTTGTGAAACACTTTTAAGGCTGGATATACAATTCCACGGTAGTTTAATTTCATTTAAAGATGCAGTTCCATCGTCGTCTTCTATAGTTCCTGATGAGAAATCAGCCGTCCTCCACATCCTTGTTGCTGGTGTCCATTTCTTTATTTTTGATGGCTTTTTAGATGTTCTCGACTTGACTCGTGATTGGGAGCTGTGTCCTCTGTACTTATCTGGCACAGGGCTTGTTGAACATCTTGAGTCTACTGGCTGATGTTTCCATAAAATTTGGAAAGTTTTAATCATGATTTATTATTCCATCAAGTACTTTTTCTGCCTGATTCTCTTTGTCCTTTCTGAGACTCCAACTACACCTATGCTTGAAACTTGATGTTATTCCATGGTTCTGGCTTGTGTATTTTTCTTCTTTTCTCTCTTGCACTCAATTTGAATAATGTTTGCTGCTTTATCTTGCCATTCACGAATCCTTTCTTCTTCTAAAAATACCGATTCTCCTAGAATGTAGTTTTTTCGTTGGTTGCAGAAAAACTCCAACATGATCTGAAAAGTTGGTAAAGTCTCTCTTCTGGCCCAGAGCTTACTTAGAGGGTAGAAGATGGCAGAACCCACTGGGGTGGGATCGGAGATACCGGAGGTGTTTGATGGTCCTAGACATCTGCCCAGTCCTGGCTTTTAAGTGTAAGACATGTTCAGGATTGGGTTCTGGACCCTACCTTCCTTTTTTTTTATTTTTACTTTTTCTTTTTGACAGGCAGAGTTAGACAGTGAGAGAGACAGAGAGAAAGGTCTTCCTTCCGTTGGTTCACCCTCCAATGGCCACTACAGCCAGTGCTGTGCCGATCCAAAGCCAGGAGCCAGGAACTTCTCCTGGTCTCCCAGGTGGGTGCAGGGCCCAAGCACTTGGGCCATCCTCCACTGCACTCCCTGGCCACAGCAGAGGGCTGGACTGGAAGAGGGGCAACCGGGACAGAATCCAGCGCCCCAACCAGGACTAGAATCCGGGGTACTGGTGCTGCAGGCGGAGGATTAGCCTAGTGAGCCGCGGCGCCGGCCTGGACCCTACCTTCTTTCCACTCTGTGTACTTCCGTTGCGTGATCTATTCCTATCCATTCCTGTAACTTAAGTTACCTTCTGAACACTGATGAATTCCAGACCTGTGCCTCTAGTCTAAACCTTCCTCCTGAATTCCAGACACACATGTCCAGCTGCATACAGTTCCACTTGAAGATCATGAAGTCACTTCCAACTGAGACTATTGAAAGCTTAACACAGGTAAACATTCTTTGTCTTTTCTGGTAAACTTTAGGTTTCCAAAATAAAAATTTATCAAATATGGCATATGCCATTATCTACAAAATTTTCCATGTTTATTAAAAATATTTGAGTGCTGGGGCAGGCACTGTGGTGTAGTGGGTAAAGCCGCAGTCTGCAGTGTTGGCATCCCATATGGGCACTGGTTCGAGTCCCTGCTGCTCCACTTCTGATCCAGCTCTCTGCTGTGGCCTGGGAAAGCAGTGGAAGATGGCCCAAGCCCTTGGGCCCCTGCACCCGTGTGGGAGACCCAGAAGAAGCTCCTGGCTCCTGGCTCCTTTTTTTTCTTTAAACACCCGTGGTTCTACTGAGTGGCAACCAAAAGGACTGGTGGCCATTTGAGGCTAAATCTAGGCATGGTTAAACAGGCTAATAGAACAGGGGAACTTGCAAAAATATGCTGAAAAGTCGTGTCCAGACTCCTCTTTGACATCTGTGCTCTTCTACTTTGCATCCGTAAGTCAGTTTAAATTTTTTCTCACTACTTATTTGAAGGCCAGAGAGACAGAGAGAAAGAGACATATCTTCCCTCTGCTTAATCACTTCACAAAGGTCCCCGACAGCTGGGACTGGGCCAGACCAAAGCAGGTGCCCAGAACGCAGTCCAGTTACCCCACATGGCAGCCAGGACTCAAGTACTCGGACCATCGGCTGTTGCTTCCCAGAATTCTCAGGAACAAGAGGCTGGAATGAACAGCAGAGCTGAGACGCTGAGTCCGGCACTTGAACATGGGATGTGGGGGTCCCAAGTCTCAGCGACTGTACCAATGCCCACCTGCTGTTTTACATTCTTATTCTGAGCAAAACAGCAAAGACTTGGAGTTTGTCTCAAAAATACCCCTAGGAAATGGTAAGCCCTACACCTGGGCAATGTCTTAACTTTCTCTCTGTCTCATCAGACAATGCGATGTGCGTGTATCCCTGTGGAAGCGAGCCCAGGGGCCAGACTTAGCACCTGTGTCTCTGGAATGGGCTCACGGCAATGCTGTATTTTCACATGGGTCACTCTGGACTCAGAGGGACCTGTATTCAAATTTCTGTCCAATACCTATTTGTTGTTTTGAACTCATGGTGAAATCTGGTCCCCCGTGTCGCAGTTTGAGGGCTGGAGGTTCCTACGAGACATGATTAGGTCATGAGAGGGTGAGTGCCTTTCTCTTGAGAGCAGGTGTTCAGAGGCTCATCCAACCCTCCCGCGCTGGCTTCCCTTCCGTTCCCCACCACGTTATGGAGCAGCACCCGACCTCGGACTCCCCCCCGCCAACACTGTGAGCTGAAGAAGCTCCTTTGGGCAACCACCCAGTCTCTGGGAGGGCTTTTGGCTCAGCAGCAAGGATTCTGCTTGGGACGCCTGCCTCCTGCCTCCGCATCCCTGGGTTCGAGCCCCAACTCTGCTTCTGGTTCCAGCCTCCTGCTAAAGCGCCTGGGAGGTAGTGGTGATGGCTCTCGTACTTGGGTCCCTGCCATCCGCATTGGAGACCTGGATTGAATTCCAGGCTTCTCGCTTCGGCATAGCCCAATCCAGGCATTTGCAGGTTTTTAAGACAGAAAACGAATGGATGGAAGATCTCTCTGTGTCTGTCTCTCTGCTTTTTGAGAGAGAGAGAGAGAGGAAGAAAGAGAGAGAGAGAGGGAGAGAGAGAGAGAGAGAGAGAGAGAGAGCGAGCAAATTGCCCAGGCATTCTCTTGTAAGAGAAAATGTACTAAGGCAGTTGGGGAACCTTAGATAACTTCTTGCTTTCCCTTCCCAAGAAAAACGAAAATGATAAAACCTTCCATGTGTGGTTGCTGTGGTAACTAAACAGAGACGCTACCATCTGATACTCAGCTGTTGCTCTTTAAGCCCTGGTTGCTTCCCCATTACCTTTCTCTTCAGGTGTAGGGAAGTTAAGTCAAGAACAGTTAACATCATCAACTGTAGCCACAAAGAGGTTAGTGAAAGAAAGGTTGGGGAAACAAGTACTGTGCACGTTTGTATTTTGCTTACCCATTTTTTTTCACAAAGCCTACAGTTTGGTG
This sequence comes from Oryctolagus cuniculus, assembly GCF_051225735.1. Taxonomy (NCBI): domain Eukaryota; kingdom Metazoa; phylum Chordata; class Mammalia; order Lagomorpha; family Leporidae; genus Oryctolagus; species Oryctolagus cuniculus. Next base: position 139,038,171 of record NC_142874.1, read on the forward strand.
TGGAAGGAGAAGATAACTAGATTCTCCTACGAAGGTGGCTCACTTTCAGCAGAATCGAATCGGTTTTGTAAAATCTGTCCGAGCAGAGAGCAGCACCTGCTCCTACTTCTCCACGGGGTCCCCTGAGCGCCGAGGGCTGGCTCCCTGCAGGGAGAATTGACTTCCGGAGGCTTCCGCTGCACCCCAGAGCATGGAGCCCAGGAAATCCTCCTGGGTGAATAGTCAAGTGCCAATGCCAAGGATCTCGCTCGCGGTGCCTGGGGCTCCGCTCGGCAGCAGCCTCCGAGGGAAAGAGACGCTGCATGAGAAAAGGCGAGAGAAAGGAAGCAAAGAGGTTCCGGTAGTGATTTGCACATAAGCTCCCCCCTGCACCCCAGTGGTCTCCACAGAAACGAGTTCATTGGGTTTGCACACATCTGTGGACACCCACACAGCCAAGCAGCAGTGGCCCGGAGGATGGCTCTCTGGGGTAGAGCGGAGCGCAGCCCTGTTCCTGGCACCTGATGGTTTCCATGGAGCGCACACTGCCATTCTGGCCAACTACCAGCTTTCAACATGACGTCACTGAGCACGGCGCTGGAAGGAGCCCAGACCGTCAGCTGGCTTGAGCCAGTGCGGGCTGGCCCTGCGCAGCGGGGGCTCACTTAAGCGCGTGTGTAAGGATGACAGCGATTGGCAAACAGAACACTTGCTGAAAGCAGACATCACCAAGTTCTGGGATTCACTGCCTCTCCTCTACGGCCTGCATTTGGGTTATTGTCTCGCCAGCTTTTCGCAACGGCTCAGTACATCTCAGCACAGTGGTCTCCAGACCCCGCGGCTTCACAAAGACTGCCGTATTCCTTAGATTTTGAAAAGGAATGCGTGTGCATTTTATTACCTGGTGGCTGGGGCCCTTGGCCACCTGCCCCACCTCCTGTGACACATTCCTGAAAGTGCTCCAGGAAAATAATTGTACAGCCCCAGCTGTCAACATTCTCCGATTGCGCAACGTCCGTCCCCAGCAACCCCGTTTCCCAAAGGCAGGACTGGGGTGCGGGCCGGCCCCCGGGGGAGTCGGCACAGGACACAGGCCGGTGGTGGACTAGCACAGGATCCGCTGATGGGAGAAGCAGCCTGCGCGTCTTACGCATTTAGAGAAACTGAAAGGCCACTTCCACTCTGCATTGGCTTCACAAGATTAAGATGTCGCCTTTAGAACGGCATTGTTAAAATTCAGCCCGAGGTGCTGGGGTTTAGCTTTGTGGTTAAGACGCTGGGGAAGACACCCTCGTGTCTTTGGTGACTTGATGTCCCTGGACACGCCCTTCTAGACTTCGGAGGCACTCGGAGGACCTGGCTTTGTTGCCTGGCTCTGACTGTTGGTTACAGTTTCCTGGGAGACCTAGCGATGCCCCAAGGTGTTGGGTTCCTGTCACCCAAGTGGGAGACCTGGGTTGATTTCCAAGTTAATGTGGGTATTTGGGAAGTGAACCAGTGAATACGAATTCTATCTCTGTTTGCCTTTCTCTTTTTGTCTCTCTCACCGTCTTTGTGTCTTGTTGCCTCTCCAATAAAGAAATAAATAATTCAACCTAAGAGGTCTACTCACAGGCTAACCCCTTTACTTCCGTTGGTGTGGCTAATTTCTGTGATTTCCAACTTTTCCTTTTTCCAGCGCAGAACACCTTATCAAAAGACAGTAGATAATGATAAAATGAAGATAAAAGAGCCAGGGCCGGCGCTGTGGCGTAGTGGGTAGAGCCGCTGCTGCCTGCAGTGCTGGCATCCCATATGGGCACTGGTTCAAGTCCCAGAGGCTCCACTTCTGATCCAGCTCTCTGCTGTGGCCTGGGAAAGCAGTGGAAGATGGCCCAAGTCCTTGGGTCTCTGCACCCATGTGGGAGATCTGGAAGAAGCTCCTGGCTCCTGGCTTTGGATCGGCGCAGCTCCAGCCATTGCGGCCATCTGGGGAGTGACCCAGAGGATGGAAGACCTCTCTCTCTCTGCCTCTGCCTCTCTGTAACTCTGCTTTTCAAATAACATAAATAAATCTTAAAAAAAAAAAAAAAGGAAACGAGCCAGTTGGAGGTTTCCAGTTCCCCTAAGAAACCTTGCTGGAGGGACTGAAGACCCATCCTTGGGCCTCTCTAGCGTTGTGCTGGGTACTCTGGAAAGCACTCAGACCATGTTCGGCTTCAGAATGGAAAGCGGCACCTGCAAGGATGACCGCCGTCGGCCGTCTCGTAGTGGGAAGGACAGTCAGGCGTCGAAGGCGCCGGGGGCGCTTCCAGGGAGAGCCGCAGAGGGGCAGGCAAGCCGGCCTGCAGCCCTGGTTCTCACCAACCCCACGGAGTCCTCTCCCGCTCCCTGCTTCCGCTCTCATGTCCAAGTTTTGGGTGCTGAAGACCTCTGTCCACTTGGGGTCATCTTCTCGGGGTTCCGTGTGGTCTTTATGTGACGTCTTGTGTTTGGGGAGATTGAGAAAGAGCACCGAGAACCTGCCCACCCAGGAGGTGGATGGTAGAGGCTTTGAACGGGAGCTGAGCCTTGTTGGGGACATAACTCACCCACAGAGAGACAGGAAATGTCAACAGAGGTATGACCATGGGTTAAACTTTATGACCGAGTTCTAGTCCCAGTTGGGGCGCCGGATTCTGTCCCGGTTGCCTGTCGCTCCCCGTCTTCGTGGAGGAACGACACTAAACCCTGCGCTGTTCTTTTGTCTGCTCGGCCCTCCCCGGGTTTGCTGCTGGTTCTTCCCAGGTTGGCTACCGTCCCTTCCACCTCCGTGGAAGGGCGCTTCCCCCTGCCACTTTCCCCACTTCCGCGGGGCAGCGGCACACCGCCGGCCGGCTCTCTCTGGGGCTGCACAGGTGTTCCCCTTAGATGTTCCTGGTGCATGTTGTCTCTCTCCTCCTTTATAGTCCTCTTCCACCAATCCCAACTCTGCTACCCACACGCCGAGTACGCTGCTCTCCTCCAATCAGGAGCAGGTCCTGCTGTTTATTGGTTGAACTGGAGGCAGCTGTGTAGAAGCTGTTTCCTCCTCTCCCAGCGCCATATTGTGGGAGAGCAGATGCATAGAATAAGTCTTAATTCCAGTAACTTAGTCTAGTTCGAGTTGCTCCCCACAGTTGCCCCTCTTCCAGGCCAGCTCTCTGCTGTGGCCCTGGAGTACAGTGGAGGATGGCCCAGGTGCTTGGGCCCTGCACCCCATGGGAGACCAGGAGAAGCACCTGGCTCCTGGTTTCAGATTGGCACAGCGCCAGCCATGGCAGCCATTTAGGGGGTGAACCAACGGGAAAGGAAGACCTTTCTCTCTGTCTCTCTGTCTATAACTCTACCTGTCAAAAAAGAAAATCTCAGGAAGAACTCAAAAATCCTTGAGCAACCCTCAGACCACCATCTTTATTAGGTAAGTGAAGGTGTCAGCAAACATTTAAGTCACTAGGTGTGTTCAGTGAAAACTGAGCGAACTCTCTCTCTCTGTCTCTCTGTCTCTCTCTCTCTCTCACCCTCTCTGAGAGCCTGGTGGCTTTTCTCATTGGGAGCTGATAAGAGCTTCTGTGTGATCACCCTGTGTTAGGCAAGAATTATTTTTTCTGGTTAAAAAACAAAAAAACTGTTTTAACTGGGGCATAATACAGATAAAAATTGCTCCAAGCAATATAGTATAATGGTATTTCACAGTAAAAAAATTAACTGGAAAACAAAACAAATCAAAAGAAAAAAAATCCCAAAAACCTGGAAGGTCTCCTAGGGAGGAAGAGAGGAGGTTACTTTTCTAAATCCTCCACTTCCGGTTGAGTTCTCTTCTGTCCCTGGAGAGCAACTTTGCAAATATGATTTCATCTGCTCCTCACGGGGACCCATGGATTCTTACAGTAATATTATTAGAAGGATAAAAATACCATGGATGATATTTCTGTACAATATGTTACATTATAGAATACATACAAGTAAAATAATGGAGTACATCAATAACTAGAACTAATAATCCGATACTACGTAGCGTTGTTTCCCCTTTACAGAGAGCACTGGGAGAGCAGGTGGCACCGACGTCCTCCACGTTAGGGGAGGGTCTTGCACTTTGTCCCTGCCCGGCGAGATCCGTCGCTCTCCCCAGCTGTAAGTCTGTGCAGCGACTGAGGAAGCCTCCGTCAGCTCTGGGGACCCAGTCACGGGTGCCAAGTGCACTAGCACCGTCGGGACTTTCAGAGGGACACTGTCCTCCGAGCAGGCTCCGTGGGCTCCTGGGTGCCGGGTGCTCTCAGAGGTGTGATCTCACCTCCGTACCCGAGGCTGACAGAAGAGGAGATGTCGTTCAACTATCAAATGCCCATGTAATTGTTCCCATAGCTGAGGCGTCCACATTTCAAATGAAACCTTTTAAATTACACTGGCCCACTCCCCAAAAGCATTTCCTCACCCACCTCCGGGTTCCTGCCACACACAGCTTATTTAATGTTTGTTGATTAGGGCATCATTGTAAATCTCACACTTTTATTTATTTATTTTAAGGTTTTAGTTATTTGTAAATCTCACACTTTTATTTATTTATTTTAAGGTTTTAGTTATTTATTTTAGAGGCAGAGTTATAGATAGAGAGAGGCAGAGGCAGAGAGAGAGAGAGAGAGAGAGAGAGAGGTCTTCCAACTGCTAGTTCACTCCCCAAATGGCCACAACGGCCAGAGCTGTGCCAGTCCAAAGCCAGGAGCCAGGAGCCTCTTCATGGTCTCCCATAGGGGTGCAGGGGCTCAAGGACTTGGGCCATCTTCCACTGCTCTCCCAGGCCATAGCAGAGAGCTGGATCGGAAGAGGAGCAGCCGGGACTAGAACCGGCGCCCACATGGGACGCGGCGCTGCAGGCAGAGACTTAACCTCTAACACCACAGCGCCGGCCCCCATTGCGCACTTCCAGTCTTGGAGAGTCTAGTCCGCAAGGCCCCCAGCTGCTCTGCTTCTGGAGTTCTTGTGTCCTTCCTGCTTCTCCTGGTGCCCTACCCTTAAGGGTCTCTGCCGCCCCTTCTGCTGGGCTGATTTTGCGTGTCCAGATCTGCACACTGATGAGGCTCCCTGCTCCAGCAGGAGCGGGCAGGTGTCACTCAGGCCTGCGGAACCCGTCCAGGCAGAAGCACTACGTTTGGGGTGGGGGCAGGGCTTCGAGGCCCCGGCCCCTCCCTCAGCCACGGTGGCACCAGTGGGACCAGTGACTGGCCGCCACACCTTCGGTGACGGCCTTTCATCTACAGGAGCTGCTCCACCCGAAATTCCTGGGAAGTTGATTGCCCATCTGTGGGCCAGCGCCGGGCCAGCGGCTCTTACAGGGGCCGTGGAAGCCCGGCCCCTCCCCTCGAGGTTGGGACCACGTGTGTGACATTTTCTCCCCTTCACAGTACTGCAGGGTCGTCGCAGTCTGCTCAAGTTCACGTAGACCATCCTGATTCTGAAGACTCTCGGATCGCTTTGAAGAAAACAGACTTTCCTGCCGCACAGCCTAATTCCTGCCTTTGTCTGTGTGTTTCCGAATAGCAAAACAACAGCAGTAAAAAGCGCTGCTGGGACAGTGAGCGAACGCGGCCAGGAGCTTTGCTGATGTGTATTCCTTTTGCTTCTTCAAACTCAGGCTGGAGACGTTGTTGTCACTCATCCACCGTGGAGACGCAGGCTAGACGCGGCGCAGAACTCGCTGGGAGTCACACAGTGGGTGAACGCCAAGCTCACGGCCACCTGCCGCACTCCCACCCGAATACCCAAACCCCTGTGGCCTGTGGCTTCCCCAGCCACTGCCGTCGGCTGCTCCCTCTACCGTCTCAAATGCTTTTGTCTGGTTTGAGGGTCCTTCATTCCCTGTTGGGGTGGACATGGGCAATTTGGATATTTACAACATCATCCGCTGACCCTAGAGAATCATCAGTGTGAAAATGAGCCTGCCGTCGGTGTCTTGAATGTCACCTCCTGTCCATGACGGCTTTGGCACGGCCAGACCCCTTGATTCTATGGGTCTCCTGTGACCCACAGGCTGATGCTCCACACCCCTGCTAAGCAGTGCTATCCAACACCTTCCACGTGTCTTGGGCCCCATCCCCCATGGGACTTTCCTGCACTGATTTTCGCCCTCCAAATAGGGAGCAGGTGTCATCATGGGTAGATGTGCACTGTGCTCTAAACATTGTCAACGGCTTTTGCTTCCTCTCCCCGCAGATTTTAGGCAACGGCCAGGCCGCGATCAAGTCTCCCAAACACACAAAGGGTGGGCTGCAGGCAGGAAGCCCCTGCCATCAGAGAGAGGAGCCTCGGGCTGGCGGCTGCATTTGAAGGAAGGAGAATTGCCTGTGTGGATCTGATAAGGCACCAGCGACAGAGCAGAAGAAGGTGCCCTGTTGGCCGAGGCCAGCTCTGTTTACCGTTTCAGTCCACAGAAGCAAGCCAAGATAAGAGTCGCAGCGCCCGTGGACAGAAGTTCATGAGGATCACTGCTGGACAGCTCAGGGTAAAGGTCTCCTTTCCAAATAGGCGAAGGGGCAGGAAGCGTGCGCACCAGGTGTCTCGTGTTCGCGGCTGCCTGGGCGAGATAATTCTGTCCGCTTGCTAAGAACACCGAGCTCCACACATCAGGTTGTTTTTTTCCCACAGCTGCTTTGTGTCCCCGAAAAGGAGTGTGGCCGGCTCCCAACTGTTTCCCACAAGTCCCCTGGGCTGCAAACGGTCACAAAGGTAGCTTATATTTATAAAAAGTTGTCCTCAGAAAAGCTCAAGGACCCAAACCCAGCTTGTTTATTCCTATCTAAGAAGTGCCCAGATAATCCCCAGGAGGGAACAGAGCCCAGGGTGACAACTGAGTTTGGAATGTTGTCGTTCCGGGCCAACAAAGCAGAAAAGTAAGGCCCTCACACATGTCATAACCAGGACAGCAAGTTCCTCTTCTCTACTTCCTGAGCCGGGACCACACTCCTCAGAAACCTGGAGGACTTGGGAACCCGGAGTGAGGACCAGAGGGGACAAGGTTGGGAAGGCGCGGTGCCTTCTCTCGGCCTGCGCGGCCATGGTTGTCACTGGTCAGCAGTCCACAGCTCCTGCCGTGGGTCCCCTCTTGTCCGCTGCAGAACTCAGCCTGGAGAGAACTTGAGTCACCCTCCCGGGTGTCACATGCACTTGTCAGCTAAAATGGAAGATTACCAAAGCCAGTGACCATCAACTGACCAGGCAACCGACCGGAACCAACCCCTCTTACCAGAGTGCAGCCCCAACAGCGAGTTCCACAGATTTTTATACTATTTTGTGCACTGAGCTCTCAAAAATGTAATCTTATGCATGGAGTTTTACTGGTACATGATGGGGCTTTAAGATAAGCAGGGTTGGGTTCAGCCTGAAACATCTGGGTCGTGTCCCAGGCTGGTTCCTGGAATTTGGGCCCACAAGTTACACCCTTAGCCTTTAGCAAGCAAAGCTAATGTGTGCAGAAGCGAGAGATCTGCAATTAGCTGTCCCATTCTTACTCTATGAATGTAACTCTACATTCCCCCTTTTTTAGACACCAACCCAACCTTTGATTCATTTTTTCAGTACTCTAGGGGTTCCATATTTGTCTTTAGGACCATTAGCTTTACTGCTGCAATTCTTTCTCTATCATATCTAGTAACACAGTTTATAATGCATGGGCCTATAAGCAGGGCTAGGAAAATCAGAATGACAGGGCCAGCCAGTGCCCACAGTAGAATAGTAAGCCATGGTGAGCTGGTGAACCAACCCTGGAACCGTCCATAGGTGTCTTGTCTAGTTTGTTTTCTGCGTCTTATGGTTGTCTCTTACCAATGCTAAGGTGTCTCTGACTACACCTGATTGGTTGGCGTAGAAGCAACAAGTTTCACCAAGAGCCATACACAGTCCTCCTTCCTTTATCAAGAGTAGATCCAGTGCCCTTCTATTTGTACAACTACTTCGGCTAATGAGTCCACCTCTTGTTTTTTTTTTTTTTTAAGATTTTTTTAAATTTTATTTGAAAGGCAGACTTATAGACACAGAGAGGGAGAAATAGAGAGAAAGGTCTTCCGTCCACTGGTTCACTCCCCAAATGGCCGCAACGGCCAGAACTGTGTTGATCCAAAGCCAGGAGCCAGGAGCTTCTTCCAGGTCTCCCATGCAGGCGCAGGGGCCCAAGGACTTGGGTCATCTTCTACTGCTTTCCCAGGTCATAGCAGAGAGTTGGACAGGAAGTGGAGCAGCCGGGTCTCGAACCAGCGCCCATATGGGATGCATGCAGGCAATGCAGGCGGAGGATTAACCCACTGTGCCACAGCGCTGGCCCGCACCTGTTGTTCTAACATGGATATAGAAGATTCTAGATATCCCAAATCCAAATCTATCCGTTTACTAAATGCCTTAAAATTTTGGTCCCCATAATCAAATCCACAGTTCCTACGGCAGTGGATCTTGCTAGTCCCAATCCTACTAAAAAGGATATAAGTACAGGCACTGCCCTCCGTTGTCTTGATGCAGAGCCTGTAAATGTCCCCTTCCTGCATCTCCAGCACACAAGTAGATCTGCGGCAGCACACGGACCCGTGCCCAGAGTTCGGGCCCGACTGTTTCATTGGAAAGTAGGCCACAATACAGGTAGTGAGGCCAGACGTGCCAGCAAAGCAAGCACCCTCCAGTGCGGCAAACACATAGATGCCTTCGGAACTGTCAACCAGGGATGAGTGGGGAGTAGTAGTCTCATTGCAGTTTATTCTGTAGGGGGAGCTACTCAAGGGAAAGGCAGATGATTTTAAACATAGCCCTTGTCCTTGTCAATCTCCCAAGGAGAGCCTTGGGTGCGTGGTGCCCCAGCAGTCGCAAAAGTTGGGGTTTTTAAGGAGCCTTACTCTTTTTCTTTTTGATTTCTGATTTCTTCAGGCACTGCCAGACCCACATAATATGGCAGTTTGGGATCCACACAACATAACCAGCAATCTTTGGTTACACTGGGTCAAGTTTGGTTAACCAGCTGGTACGTAGACTCTATAACAGACAGCCAATGTTCGATAGGGGGCTCCTCTCCTGGATAGGTGGGTGTCATAAGGTCATTAGTAACTGGAGTTGTTGGGGACTCAGCTGTAGACTTGACTGGTTCTGTTAGAGGTCTGTTAGGCCCGCGGGGGTTCAGGGGGGTGACTCTTTTTTAGTCTCTGAATGGTAAACAGAACTCCCGGGTTTTGTCCTGAATCCATGCCCTTAGCCCCCAAGTAAGCCCCCTATCCCATTTTGTAATAAGGGGGTACCAGTCAGCCAAGACTTTCACAGTGACGTTATTGCAAGTATTTTTAGACTCACAAGCAGGGTTAAGCTTGTGGGTGAATGAAATCTTTGGATCCCTGTCCGTCCACGGTGCAAAGCTTACACAGGACCAGGAAGCACAATAGAACTCTCCTGTCCCACGACAACGATATGGACAACAATATGGGGCGGCCATAAAATTAGTTCTGGGCCAATCTCTCTGCAGACTGGGGATCGGCGCAGTCCCCCAGCCTCCCACCATCTTTTAGTGAGTCGCCAATGGAAGGAACACAGGAAAAGGGAAGGACGGGCTCTCCCACACCTTGACAGGTCGCAATAGCTTTTCCATTGGTGCCGTCCCTCAGTTCCCACAGGTGGACACCAGGGACAGGGGGGTCACCCCAGGTGCAGTATCATGGCAAGGCAGACTAAGAGCACAAAAGTCTTATCTTTAGGGGATCATCTGAATGCTTCTTCTTTTTTTTTGGCCTGTAAGCCACAGCCCCATCAGTCCAAATCTACCTGCATGATGGAGGCTTGTGGTGGCCTGTCCTGTTTTTGGGTGAGTAGGGGGCAATTTTTTATCCAATGTCCTCCGTGTTTACAATAGGCACATTGATTTTTGCCTAATGGTGGTCTGTTTAAATTTTTAGTCTCCCTCTTTTCTGTCCATGGCCAGGTCATTGTCTGATATCTTTACTGACCTGGGCATTTCAAACAGCAGCCACCACCCTAGTCATCGTTTTGGTCTGTCTGTCCTCTGGGGTATCTCTATTATTGAAAACCTTTTGTGCAATCTCAACCAATTCAGATAAATTTTTCCCTTCAAACCCACCTAGTTTCTGTAGCTTTTTCTGGATGTCAGGAGCTGCCTGTGAGACAAATGCTAAATTCAGGGCCCTCCTGTCTTCAGTTGCCTCGGGGTCAACTGGAGTGAACGTGCCATCACTTCCATCAAGTGTTCTAAGAAGGCCGATGGCGACTCATCTCTTTGTTGGGTTACCTCAGTTACCTTTGACATATTAGTAGGGTGGCACCCGGCCACCCAGAGGCCTCCTAACAGAGTCTAGAAAATGGATTAGAGCTTGCCTGCTGCTCATGGAATTTGGATCCCGGTCAGGATGGGCTGCGGGGAAGACACGTTCAATAAGGATCGGGTCCTCTGTCGGTTGTCCGTCCACATGGGTAATGAGTTTCTGAGCCTCACGACGTATTTTGTCTCTTCAGTGGTGAGAAGGACCTCTAACAGCTGTTGGCAGTCCCAAGTAGGATGACGAGTAACAAAGACAGTTTCCAAGAGGGAAATAAGTGCCTGGGGTTTTTCAGAAAATGGTGGGTTTTGGAGCTTCTAGTTACATAGATCACTAGTAGAAAAAGGGACATAAACCATAAAAGGTTGATTACCAGAAGTTCCTGGCAGTGGTGGGCCCTGGCGCAGAGGCAGAGTGGCAGGGATGATGGCGTGGGTGTGTTGGAAATGTGGGGGGCTGAGTGGTTCCCCACGTTCCCGGTCCCCAAGCCCCTCCCCCTGAGGGAGGTCTTGAGGAGGAACAGTGTACCGGGGCGGCAACGGATCCTCATCCTCTGGTGCCGATGGGGGAAGAGGACTATGGGGGGGCATGTTTACCTGCACCTTACCTTTAAGGCCAAAGCCAGCACTTGACTTTCTTGGCCAAGAGGGACAAAAGGCTTAAACCAAGAACGGAGGTTTTCCACTAATTCTTTCCATGATCCTAGGTATGGAATCTGGCCATCATGAGGAGACAAAACAATGGCATGGACAATACTAGGTAGAGAGGAGGTTCCTCCAGAGGGCCGTCCCACATTCGTACTCGGCCACTCGATCTTGCAGAGTTTGTAGGGTTGGCTTCTCCACACGCAGTCCCAAATCTGAAGCACCCTTTTCAAGATCCTGGAAATGAGCCAACGTGAAGGACGAAGGAGTGGGCGTGCTGTGTTCCTGACCCTTGCGGGAAGAAAAGGTAAAAGTGAAACAGATGACACACAGATCACACGCAAGGACACGAAACACGATGTCTAGAGATCTTGAGGCCGGCTCTGGCAAGCACCAATCACCCCCTGGTGCCCGGGCGCCCTGGAGCTCACTCCTCCATGCAGTGGTGTTTTGGTCCCCCTCTTTTCCATGTCCCTTTCCCTGCTCCTGATGAGCGCTGTCCTATGTTCAGTTGAACATTAAATAAAGTTATGTGTGTTTTTTTTAAAGTTTCCACTTGTGAGAGGGAACACGTGGTCTCTGTGCGGCTGCCTTGTTTCCCGTAACATCCTGTGGTTCCATCCACCTGGGTGCGGACGACAGGGTTTTATTCTTCTGGGTGGTGGTTTACCTGCCGTTGGGTATCCGCCCATGGGTACCGCGCTGGATTCTGTCGTGAGCAGTGAACAGTGCTGCCAGGTACTGTGGAGTGCTGGCATCTCACAGGTGCATTTCATTTCCTTGGGGCTCATACCCGGAAGTGGCATAGCTGGGTCACAGGGGAGATCTGCTTTTAGCCTTACGAGGCACTCCCATCCTCCGTAATAACTGTGCTAATTTCTACTGCTGGGACCAGCGCTGTGGCATGTAGGCTAAGCCTCCAGCTGCAGTGTGGCATCCCATATGGGTGCTGGGTCTAGTCCCAGTTGCTCCACTTTCAATCCGAAAGCAGTAGAAGATGGCCCAAGTGCTAGGGCCCCTGCACCTGCATGGGAGACCTGGAAGAAGCTCCTGACTCCTGGCTTTGGTCTGGCCTAGCTCTGGCCATGTGGCCATTTGGGGAGTGAACCAGTGGATGGAAGACTTCTCTTTCTCTCTGTCTCTCGCTCTCTCTATCTGTGGCTCTACCTTCAAATAACTAAATCTTTAAAAAAAAATTCTATTGCTACCATCAGTGAGGACCAGCTCCCTTTTCCCCACATCCTTAGCAACATTGGATGTTGTCCACCTTCTCACAGTAGCCGCTCTCACGGGCCACTGGAACCCCTCTGCTCTACTCTGGGCTGTGATGACTCCAGCCCACTGCCATCTCCATCTGCTTGGGGCCCTGTGAGTCTCCGCAGCAGCCCTGCCTGGGCTCTCCAGCCACCAGAGACAAACACACTCCAGCTGCCAAGTCTTCTGAGAAAGAGACAACCTGTCACACAGGTGTAAGGAGGCTGGGGGAGTGAACCCCAATCCCAAAGCCATCTCCCTCCTCCGAAAGGGACCTGGGGGTTTACGGAGTGAGGGTAAAGGGGACCTACGTGGGCGGAACAAGTGACAGACAAAACGATAAAGCAGCAGGTGCAGAGGAAAGAGGCATGGCAAGCCCTGTGCACGTGTGCATGTTAACGAATCACACTTTACACACGTGGAGTGGCTGCTGGTGCATCCTGGGAGTTGTCAGGAACCAGGGTAGCTCTGTGCTCAGCCCGACTCCCTCTGGACAGACTCCACGCACAGTTCTGGCTGCAGCTGGTTCTGTCCAGTTTTTTGAGAGCCCAGAAAAGACAGCTCAGCAGATATTTTGGCAAAGACCACTATTATGGGATGGCAAGTTACTATGCAACAAGCAGGCCAAGTGACTATTCTGGGGTCTTTGTGTGTTAGGTGGCTAAGGGAAGCAGCCTATGCTGAATGAAATGTCTTCTCTTATTAGGATCTGGACAACGCATGAAACTTCCCGTGTAGTTGACAACACGCAGTGTAGGTCAAGCTGTCAGCATAGTCACCTTGCTCATCGACAGTGCTCCGTCCATGGTTGCACAGCCCACCCAGATTTTAAGTTATAGTCTGTAATTTCCTGCCCGGCATACACAGTCTCAAATACCTTCTGTTTATCTGAGTGGAAAACAAAACACAAGGATTCTAGCCTCAAGCAGAGCCTAAAGTTGAAGAACACCTGTTCTCTGTGGGCACACCCCATCACCACACACGCAGGCCTGGGGAGTGGGCCAGGGTGCGGGAGGGCCCTCTGTCTGCTCATCCCCTCCAGCCCTTTTCTCTAACCTGGCCAGCTGGACTTGGTAGCAAAGGCAGAGGGACAGATCCTGCCTATGATTTGCTTCCGGGGTCAAAACAACCACATCTCAATGCCACCGAGATCAACAGACACATGAGTGCTGGGGATCAGCTGAGTCACAAACCTGGCAACTGGCTGAACAGACTTCAGACGGGGGCACACCACGAAGCAAGGGGCGGGTGGCCGGCACACCGAGTAAGCCCACGGGGCGTAGGATTCAGACGTTGGACCAGGGATAAATGGTTGTCATCAGACATTGAAAAACGCAGCCACCCAGCGGGTCCTGAGGGCCTCAGAAATAGGCTGAGCGCTATAAGCACTGTCTTGTGAGTGATTCGTTCCGGGAACCACCCCCTAATCAGTTACTGGGGCTTCTGTGCAATGGTTTCTCCAGATTTATAGGTGGTGATCCTGTGAATTGGATCATTGATTCTAGAAAGAGATAAGAGCAATCCCGGTAACCTAATCCGCTTGCTCCAAGTGGCTTCGAAGAAATTCGCCGGCCTTGGTGGAAGCCAGCCAGTTCCTGAAGAGGGAAAAGAGAGCCATCCATCAAGGCGGGAGCCTCTCACAGCCGCCCATCTCCCCGGGTCGTTCAGCGGTGCAGGGAAGATATGAGTGAGGGAGTCAGGATGACGGCCCACGGACAGATCTCTGAGCGAAGAGGAGGGAGAGGGGAGGGTGGAGGAAGCTCCACGGAGTTGCCTGAAAATGATTTTTAAAAACGGGAGAGAACTACCGGGAGCAGGATTGTTGAAAGCAGCCCTGGCTTCCTGCTCGTGTGTGTGGGTGTGTGTGTGTGTGTGTGCGCGCGCGCGCGTGTGTCTTTTGGGAGAAAACTTGAGTTGAAACTCTATGGTGAAAAAGAAGACATTGGCTTATACTGTGACCCCACCCAAAAATATGCCGCTAACATAATCTTTTTTTTTTTTTCTCCTTTCAGGAAAGAAAAGGCAAGGATGCCTAGAAATAGCTGCATCTAATCAGCCCCCTTCCCAAGCAATCACCTCAAGTCCAGGAAATTCCATATGGAAGCAAAAGAATAGACATCCTGGGGCTCTTTGCCACGACTCAGAGGAGCGGAAACAGCCCCCGGCCCTGCTTTCAACAAAGAGGAACTCGAAGTGAGGAAGCCCCAGCCGCAGGTCCCCCTCTGCCTCCCTTCTGGGAAGGTGGAGGCCCCGGGGGTGGGACAGGCTTTTGCTCTGAGCCCAGCCCTTCATCAGCCCCACGGAGCAGCCCACTTCCCCGAGGGACACAGCGAAAACAGACGTGGCTGCAGCTCCGCTGTCCCCTGCCTGTTCATCCTGATCGCCCTGGAACGTGTGTGCTAACGTGGCCGGGCTCAGCTCGAGAACTTTCTCGGTCTTGTTTAAGAAACCCTTTACCCTCACAAAGACACTCTTCTGTATTTTTGTCCATAAGACCTAATATTTGCCCAAAAGACCTAACATTTTCCCTTCCATAATGAATACCTCCTTCTCTATGGAAGTAAATGACACGAAATAACACAAACCAAAAAGGAGGAGGTTAATAAATTTCACTTTATTAAAATGAGGAACTTCTATTCACCAAAAATATCCTAGAGTAAACACATCGGCCACAAAGTGGGAGAAATCCGTGCAGCGCATCTAACTGACCAGAGTACCAGGTGGCAGAGCGGACTGCCTTAACCTGGTGGAAAATGCCCCCAAAGCAAGTTAAGGTAACTCACAGAAGAAGTCTAATGGACTTGTCACCGTGTTAAAAGATCCTCAACCTCATTAGGAGTCGGAGAAATGCAAAATGAAAATTATACTGAGCTCATTTTACACCGAGGAGTTGAACAAAAGGTATTATTAAGCCTGACAATAGCAATTGTTGATGAGGACTTGGGAACAGAGACTCTTCTATGCTAGTGTTGGGACTGTTAATTAGTACAATTTGGAAAACAACTTGTCATTCTCCAGCACAGGTAAAAATGACATAACTTGATGCGACAATTCCATTCCTAGGTGTATATCCTGGAAGAACGCTTGTACGTGTTCCCCAGGGACTACGTAGAAGACTTTAAGATAAGCGCTCATAGCAAACATGTAGCAAAGGTAGGCAAACACTGTTAGTGGGTACTGACATTTGAGTCAACTGTCTTTAAAACAAGGAGGTTCAATAGGTAGAAACTTCCGGATGATAGCTATCTTGGAGTGAAAGTCAGGAGAGCGGGAGTTGGGGAGGAAGACGTGGTGACCTGGGATTGTGTGGTCAGTGTTGGGGTTCATGGCTGGTCAATGGGCCAGCGTGTTCCCCTATGTTGCACATTTTGTAGGTTCTATACGAAATCATCTTTAATTTGTAAGATAGAGGAGTGAATAACAGAAATCTCTTGGGTTGTCAAGTGGGGGTCAGTTATGGGAAAGGTGTGTTACTCGCATGTGATGTGGTGAGATCTATCCTAGGTGTTTTGCACAGAGCACACAGGGCTGTTTGGTGGCAAGGTCTTTGGTCTGATGTGGTGGGTACCCTACTTTCCACCTTGATTGCATACACTTGACATTGAACAGTTCAGTACTTTGAATTTTGAACTGTTATTCAAAGGAACAATGTCTGGAGACTTGTCGTGTTTAGGCATTGTAATCCTAGCAGCACTCATATAACTACAACCCCCTGTAAAACCACCATTTCTGACTTGAATATGTTTGGGGTTACACTCCCAGAAAGGATTGCATGGCTAACCAGATGGCAAGTCTTTGAAGGCAGAAGTCCTGTGTCATTAGGCAGCTACTGGGATGCCTAAAACCAGGGAAAAATGTGTGCTTAGTAGGTTTTTAAACCCTTTTTACAAAGCTGTATTTTTTAATTGATAAAGACATTGATTTAGAATATAGCTATCCCACTAAGCTACAGAGGACACTAGAACTAACTCCTTCTGTCTAGTTCTGTGTTGGTACCCATTATCTAACCTCGCTAACTCTCCTTGTCCGTGCCTTTCCAAGTCTCTAGGGAACAACATTCTCTCCCTTTTCTATGATGTTGCTATTTCTCACTTCTGAAAATCAGTGAGACCGGGCTACACCACATTTTAAAATCCACTCATCTTTTGGGGGGCACTGAGGCTGTGCCCATACCCAGGCTCTGTGAATGGTGTTGCAGTGGACTTGTGAGCACACTGATTGCAGTTCCTCTAGATAGATGACCACTAGTGGAACCGCTTGGTTTCGAGGTACTTCCGCTGTTTCCAGTTTCTGAGGAAGCTCCTCAGTGACTTCCAGGATGGTTGTGCTGGTTTACAACACCACCAGCAGTGAGCGAGGGCTCCCTGTGCTTCACTTCTCACCAACACTTGCTGTCTTTTAGTTCATCTTTTTGGCAGCAGCCAATCAAACAAGTGTGAGGTGATACCTCACTGCGGTTTAAATTTTACTTATCTATTTATTTTAATTCATTTGAAAGGCAGAGTGACAGAAAGCTGCACACACACACACACACACACACACACACATATATATATATAGAGAGAGAGAGAGAGAGAGAGAGTGCTCCCACCCACTGGTTCACGCCCCAGATGCCTGCAGTGACTGGTACTGGACCAGGGTGAGCCAGGAGCTCAACCCAGGTCTCTCACATGGATGACAGGGACCCAACTGCTTCACCCATCCCCATCCTCTGTTTCTTCCCGGATTCTGAATCAGCGGAAGTTGTGGAGTTGGGAGCCAGAGCTAGGGCTTGAACCCAGGCACTGTAATATGGGTTGTGGATGTCTTAGCTGCTAGGCCAAATGCCCGCGTTCTCAGGGCGGTTTTAATTGGCTTTCCCTGATAGTTAGGAATGTGGAACACTTTTTCATACACCGTTTGGTCATTTGTGCATCTTCTTTTGAGAAATGCCTATTCACGAGCTTAGCTCTTTTCTATAGGAGTGTTTTTTGTTGTCATAGTTATTGATTATGTTGAGTTCTTTGTATATTTTGGATCTTAGCTCCTTAGCTGATTATGATTTACAGACATTGTCTCCCAATGTGTTGATTGCTCCCTTCGCTGGGCAGAACGTTTTAGATTGATATAATCCACTCGTCTAGTCTCAGTTTTGTTGCTTGCACTTTTGAAGTCTTATCCAAAAATTCCTTACCAGCACCAATGTTACGGCACGTCTGTCTGTGTCTCCTTCTGGAAGCTTGACTGTTTATAGTCTGGAATTGATGTCTTTAATCCATTTTGAGTTGATTTTTGTGGATGGTGAAACATCAGCATCTTATTTCATTCTCCTGCCTGTGGGTATCCAATTTCCCTGATACTGTTTACTAAAAACATCGTCCTTTCAGTGGGTTTTCTCAGTGCCTTTGTCAACAGTCAGCTGACTGTAAGTGCAGAGGTGTATTTCTGTTCCATAAACAGAATTTAGTCTGTTCCATTGGTCTGTGTGGCCTATTTTTATGTCAATGCTGTGTTGTTATGGGTACTTTGTGGTATATTTTGAAGTCAGTTAATTTATTATCTCCAACTTTGTTCTTTTTGTGTGAGATTGCTTTGGCTTTTCATGGGTTTTTGTGGTTCCGTGTGAATTTTAGAGCTTTTTTCCGTTTCAGTGAAGAATGTTTTGACAGAAATTGCATCGAATCTGTAGATCATTATGTGTGGTATGGACATGTTAACAACATGAATATTTCTGATTCACGAATATGGACTATCTTTCCATTTTTTTGTCTCCAATTATTTTCATCAATGTTTGTAGTTTTCAGTGTAGAGATCTTTCACCTGCTTGGTTAAGCTATTTGTTCAATAGCTTTCCAATGTACTTCTTTTTTTCTTCCTAATTAATATGTTTTTGTTGCTAAATTCTTAAATTACATATTTAGCTTGTTGAGTTCTTTTTCCAAATTTTCCTCTAAGTATCTCTAGTTTCATCACATATTTTTAAGATTCTAACTATTTAAAATTTTTCTTTATAATTTCTTCTCTGACTTTAAATGTTTACAGGCATGTGTTTAAATTTTTGAAAAAGACACTTGGTTAAATTTTTAATCCTGATTTGACATATTTGCATTTTAGTCAGGTAACATGTTGTGTATGACTTATGATTCCTTGAAGCTTAGTGAGACTTATTTTATGACCTTAAACAGGGTCAGTCTTCACGTGTATTCTGTGTATGTTTGAAAAGAACATCAATTTACCAAATTCTAAATGCATTGTTCTGTACATGTCCAGTATATCAAGCTCGTTAATTGTATTGGTCAAGATTATATTATTATTATAGGGCTTATTTATTTATTTGAAAGAATGAGAGAGAGAGAGAGAGAGAGAGAGAGAGATCTTCCATCTGCAGTTTCACTCCCCAAATGGCCACAATTGTTGGGGCTGGGCCAGGCTGAAGCCGGCAGCCTGGAGCTCCATCTGGGTCTCTCACGTGGGTGGCAGGGTCCCAAGCACCCATCACCTGCTGCTCTTCAGGTGCATTAGCAGGGAGCTGGATCAGAGGCAGAGCAACTGGGGCCTGAGCTGGTGCCGCATCACAGGCTCTGGCTAACCCCTGTCCACCAAGCTGGCGCCCAGTCTAAGTCCATGCTGGGTCCTCTGTCTATCTGCTCTCTCAGGGATGCATTCAAATCTTTCACCATGAGGGTGAACTGATCAATTGTGTAAGTCCTACACCTTGTTAGCAACTTTAACTTTGTAGTGATTTTTCCCCTTTAAAATGATTTCTTCTTCTAAGTGATTGTTCTGATGTCTGTTTAGCTTTTATTTATAGATGGTAATATTTGCTCCGCTTGTTGGTCTCGATATGCTTGTATTCCTAGTTTACAACCAGATCTTGAGTAGACCAAATCGGAGTGCATTCATTTCTTTATCCAGGCTGATAGTCTTTGCCTTTTGCCTGCAGAGTTTAAGCGCTTGTGTTTATTGTCATCACTGATAGATTTGGATTTGTTTACATTTAAATTGTGTTTTCTGTTGCTCTTCTTCTCCTTTTCTCTTCTTAAATGTCTTTTTCTCCTTTTAAATATTCTCTTTCAGGTTAAGTTTGTGGCTTTTTTTTTTCATTATTTCAATTTTTTCCTCACCCAATTGGAAATTTTCTCTTTATGCTTTCAGCATTTCCCAAGAAATTTGCACATGAATTTTAATTTAGCAAAACCCAAAATAGTTCATTCATTTATTCTTTTCCAGAATAATCTAAATAACTTAAAAACTCTTTTAACTCTGCTCACTGCATCCAACTGTTGAGTACCTGGTACTATTACTCAGCGTTTTCCGTGCCCTAGTCTTTGCCCTCTCTAGTTACAGCACTTCAGACTCACCCACGCTTTGCTGCGTCACCCTTGGTTCCTTCTTGGCTTCTCCTTTCTGGAGTACATGCTTTGGGAGTTCTTCCAGAAAGGGTCTCTCAGTGTCCTGAAAACATTTTAGTCTGTTGTTGAAAGATCGTTTCCATGATAATATCATACTAGGTTGGTGATTATCTCCTCTCTGCTTTAAAAAAATGTTCCATTACATTCTGATTTCCACTGTGGCTATGAGAGATATGATGTCAATCTAATCTGTTCCTATGTCAGTGATCTTTTTCTCTATTCTCAAGGTTTTCTTTCCTTTTTTCTATTGCCTTTCTTCTCCTCCCTCCTCCCTCCCTCCTCTCTTCCTTCTTCCTTCCACGTTCACCAGTGTCAATATAATGTTTGTAGCCTTGGAATTTTAAAAGCATTTTTTGGAACCAGTGCTGTGGCGTAGTAGGCTAAGCCTCTGCCTGCAGTGCCAACATGCCTTATGGAAGCCAGTTCATGTCCCGGCTGCTCCTCTTCTGATCCAGCTCTCTGCTATGGCCTGGGATAGCAGTGGAAGATGGTCCAAGTGCTTGGGCCCCTGCACCTACGTGGGAGACCCAGAAAAAGCTCCTGGCCCCTGGCTTTGGATTGGTGCAGCTCGGGCTGTTGTGGCAATTTGGGGAGTGAACAAGCGGATGGAAGATCTTTCTCTCTGTCTCTCCCTTTCTCTGTCTGTAACTCTGCCTCTTGAATAAATAAATAAAATCTTAAATTTTTTTCTTAGAATTTATCTGATTTCCTAAATCTAAGGATTCCTGTCTTTTGTAAAATAGGGAACTTTCTTTGTCCACATCTCTGTGGACACTGTCTTCTTAATTTTCTCTGTTATACCTCCCTTCTAGTCTGGCTCAATATATGTGAGATCTCCTCATTTCAGTCTTGACTTTTTGTCTTAAATATACATGTTCACCTTTATTTTTTCAAATATTGATAACTTAAAACTCACACAACTCTGAGTTTTAGAAATCTGCATGTTCAAAATATGTTAAGAGTATTTTTACCAGAAAGCTACATATGTAACTGCAAATCCAGTTAAAATGTGTCTGCCACTCAATGGAACCAACAGCGGTAACGCCAGCCTCTTATGAGTCTATCTGGTGCACACTTCTTGGGCTATCTCAGCGTCTACGGCACCAGTTCTTGCTTCAGGCTATTGTCTGGAACTTCACTTACTAAAATATTTACCTGCCATATCTCACAAATCGAGGTTGAATCATAGAATTGCAACAGCGTGGTTGTTTTTGGAAGAGCTTTGGCTTCTGCAAATTGACTTTCATGATGCACACACAGAATCACGCTGATGAACTCGAATGACAGGCAGCGTGTTTGCCAGCATGCTTGCGTCACAGCTCAGAGAGAGTCCCCCCATCCTGGTCTGGGCTGGGCGCTCCCAGAGGTTGTCAGCTTCCTCCTCTAACTCGCTCTCCCTCTGCGAGAGTAGCCATTCTTTCCAATCAGCATCTTTGCCACCATGAGGAATACGGTGTTTGGAGGCGCTCCACAAATAGCGTTAGCAGTCATTGCAAGGTGTCCAGAAGTCCTCTGCTCCTCTGTCACGCGAATCTTGCTTTCTTTCTGTTTTCAGGGAGGCAAAGCTGATTTTTTTCCTACGAATATGGAAAGAGTCGCCAAATGAAACTTCGCTACACAAGCAGATCATCTTAGGAGCGGATGAAGTGCACTCTGCTGCTGGCCCCGGATAATGTGTCCGTCTGTGGTTCCCTATGTCCACATGATCTGTACACTTGCTATTTTCACTTGGTCCCCAAATTGTCCATCCAAGTGCAAGCATGAAGATGATAAAAAAGAACTTCCTGTAAATTGGTTTGAACTTATTGGGTCTATGTAATAATTCTCCATATTCGTTCAGTCTCTACTTCTCCCAGTGTACTCCTTTGTATTATGTCACCAAGAATTTCTACAAATTTGAGTAACATTTTAGAGACTTTTGGTGTAATATGTACAACTTACTCTCTGCAGAATAGGCATTGAAGTGAGCACACATATTTCCAATTTCAAATTCTAGATCTGATTTATTTATGTCTTATTTTTATTTATTTTATTAAAAATTCTGAGAGACATAAAAACTGTTCATATTTATGGGTGTTGTGTGATGTTTTGATACCTGTATACATCGTGCAGTCAGGTTATATATTGTAAACTGTGTAAGCCATTCATGTCTGTACAAGGAAGACTAAGAAGAATAATAACTACATAAGATATTAAGGAGCATCAAAAAATCAGAATTTTGATCACAAGTGTACATCTCATTAGTATTCCTCCCATCTTTATGAGCGATATTCAGTTGCTATCATTTCAAAATAGCTTGTTGTAGCCGAATGTCATTTCATAAAACCTCATGGTAACCATAGAACAAGTGTGTCTAGACTTACCAAAACTACTAATAAAAAAGAGCAATCAGAATACACTACTAGGGGCTGATGCTGTGGCGTAGCAGGTAAAGCTGCTGCCTGTGGTGCCAGCATTCCACATGGGCACCAGTTCAAGACCTGGCTGCTCCACTTCCAATCCAGCTCTCGGCTATGGCCTGGGAAAGCAGTAGAAGATGCCCCACGTCTTTGGGCCCCTGCACCCAAGTGGGAGACCGGAGGAGGCTCCTAGCACCTGGCTTCAGATCGGCACAGCTCCAGCCATTGCAGCCAACTGGAGAGTGAACCTGCGGATAGAATTTTGATCACAAAATTCTCTCTCTCTCTCTCTCTGCCTCTCCTTCTCTCTCTGTGTAACTCTGACTTTCAAATAAATAAATAAATCTTTAAAAAATGCACTACTAGAAAAAAGTCACTTAACCGAGTTCCAGATCTAATTCAGGTCTTTTTTTTTTTTTTTATTGCCTTGAAATCTGTGCATTCCAGAGAGTGAGTTGTCCAGTTCTTCTCATTCTCACACAACCTCCAGCACTAAGCCAGACCCCAGTGTTCAGGCTGAGAATGCCAAGCCTTCAGCAGCCACTCTGACTCTGAATCCATTTATCAAGCACACGACTCGGGTTTCAGGAACACTCAGAACAGCTTGTTTAGCTGCTTGTGCACTTCTCAGCCTGTTCTCTCCAAAGCATGGTGACAACTTACTGGCCCCGCCTGGGAGAGCCCAGAGCTGCCACCATGCTGCAGGCAGCAACGTGGTTCAGGCGTCAGCAACACCGTCTCCTCTCTGTGTCTTTTAACTTGCTTATTTTTCAGTGTCTTTTCCCCTCTGCTGACTGTTGAATGATCTCTTCAGTTCTTTCTTCCAGTTTGGTAATTCTCTCTTCCATTGTGTTTAATGAAGTATTCATCTACTGAATTTTTACTGTCATGTATTATGTGTTATTTCCCCTCCAGAAATTCTGTTTGGTTCTTTTTTCAAATATATCTGACCTATATTTCATAGTTTATAATACATTGCAAAACTTCAAAAATTTCTGCTAATAATCTTATCAATCTATGTATTTTATATTTCTTGGCTGATATTTCTAATTATAATCAATTTATAGCAATATTCTATTATTTGTAATTTATACTTAGTGTCAATAAAATGATTTGTTTCCTTTGAGTTCTATAATTTTTATATTTTACTGAGTTTATAAGTTCCTGGACGAATTAGTTGAGACCTCAATTTAAGACATATTTACTCAGGAAGGTGTTGCCAAACTTGGTAAATTCTAATTTGTCAATGGTGTGAATTCTAGATTCTGGCCCTAAACTCTCACATGGGTCCCCTGTGAGGAGGATTTTCAAGGTTTACTCTCTACCCTGAGCCAAGGCTGAGATGAGGAAGTTTCTTTGTGTTTTTGTTTTCCTTTGTGGGGTGCACATTTTTCTTTTTGATTCATTCTTCTATTAAAGATGTCAACTCCTGGTCCCGATTTAGGAATCTTCCTATCTTCATCTGGTTGATATCTAGGGTATGTATTCTGATGCCCTATTAGCTGCTCATTAAAATGGAGACCAGGGGGCTGGCACTGCGGCATAGCAGGTAAAGCTGCCGTCTGCAGTGCTGGCATCCCATATGGATGCTGGTTTGAGTCCCGGCTGTTCCATGTCTGATCCAGCTCTACAGCCTGGGAAAGATGTAGAAGCGGTAGAAGACGGCCCAAGTCCTTGGGTCCCTGCACCCATGTGGGTGACCCAGAGGAAGCTCCTGGCTCCCAACTTCAGATCAGCCCAGCTCCTGCCATTGCAGCCACTTGGGGAATGAACCAGTGGCTGGAAGATCTTTCTGTTTCTCCCTCTCTTTGTCTATAACTCTGCCTCTCAAATAATTAAATAAAATCTTTTTTAAAAACCTCTCCATCTTCAAAAAGGAAATTTAGTCTTTTAAGACCTGGTTATTCATTATGAGAAGGTTGGTAGCATTGTGAAGGCTGTAAGTCTGAATTTCAGAAGTTACCCTGGGGCTGGCGCTGTGGCGTAGAGGATAAAGCCACCCCTGCAGTGCCGGCATCCCATGCAGCCTCCGGTTCATGTCCTGGCCACTGCTTTTCTGATCCAACTCTTTGCTATGGCCTGGGAAAGTGGTAGAAGTTGGCCCAAGTCCTTGGGCCCCTCCACCTGCTTTGGAAACTTGGAAGAAGCTCTTGGCTCCTGGCTTCTGATTGGCCCAGCTTTGGCCATTGTGGCCCTTTGGGGAGTGAACCAGTGGATGGAAGACCTCTCTCTGTCTCTTTCTCTCTGTAACTCTGCCTTTCAGATAAATAAATAAATATTTAAAAAAGAAACACAATGGAGATCAAACGCCAACAGGGATAAGTTAAAACCCACAGGACCCATGGTCCTAGGGAAGTCATCTCTGAAGGCTTACACTGTTTTGTATTTTTAGTTGTCTGATCATTTCCATCATTTCCCAGACAGCCCAGATAAGCATATTCACATCTTTTATTCAGAATGTCTACGTCTTGTGAGCTGGGAAGGTTTCTCATGCTATTTTATTTTGTGGGAAGTGGAAGTCTTGCCACTATTCTTAAATGCTCTTATTAACTTGGTTTTTTACTGTAAGGTGAACAGATTTAGTTCATCTTTTCTTCAGATAAAAATTCTCTGAGCACATGAGCCTCACGCACTTGAGCTATTGGAGCCAAGTTGCTATTTTACACCATTGCAGCAAGGCTGTTGCCGCAGTGCTACCCTTTCCAACTTCTTCCAGAAGACACAGACTGAATACAGACAGAGTAAGAGTGAACAGTGTCTGTCAAGGACAGGAATACAGCATCATGTCCTTATTTTGAATTTCACAGAAACCTGGTAGACAGCATTGCTTTCATTTTGTAAATGAGGAATCTTGAGCTTAAAGATGTTAGACACAGACACCGAAGGACAAAGATGAAACTGGAATGTTCTGAAAGGCCACGCAGACATATCTTCCTAGAGCAGGCCATCAGAGGACCTATGATTGTCTACACATCCACCCATCAGCTACCCACCCATCCATCCACATAGCCATCCATCCATCCATCCATCCATCCACCCATCCGTCTGTCTGTCTATCCATCCATCCATCTACACACCCATCCATCTCCCATCCATCCATCTACCCACCCATCCATCCACACAGCCATCCAGCCATCCATCCACACAGCCATCCGTCTGTCTATCTATCCATCCATCTACCCACCCATCCATCCACACAGTCATCCAGCCATCCATCCACACAGCCATCCAGCCATGCATCCACACAGCCATCCATCCATCCATCTGTCCGTCTGTCTGTCTATCTGTCCATCCATCCATCCATCCATCTACCCACCCATCCATCCACACAGCCATCCAGCCATCCATCCACACAGCCATCCGTCTGTCTATCTATCCATCCATCCATCCACCCATCCATCCACACAGCCATCCAGCCATCCATCCACACAGCCATCCATCCACACAGCCATCTAGCCATGCATCCACACAGCCATCCATCCATCCATCCGTCTATCTGTCCATCCATCCATCCATCCATCTACACATCCATCCATCACCCATCCATCCATCTACCCACCCATCCATCCACACAGCCATCTGTCTGTCTATCTATCCATCCATCCATCCATCCATCCATCCATCCACACACCCATCCACACACCCATCCACGCAGCCAGCCATTCATCCAAATCTCTACCCACCCACACAGCCATCCATCCATCTACCCACCCACCCATCCACACAGCCATCCACCCACCCAGTCACCCATCCATCCATCCATCTACCCATCCATCCATCCTCCCACATAGCCATCCATCCATACACCCACCCAACCATCCATCCATCATCCATCCATCCATCTATCCGTCCACACACAGCCATCCAACCATCTACCCACCCAACCATCCATCTACACAGCCATTTAGCCAGTCATCTATCCATTTGTGAGTTCATTCAAGAAACCCTTCTTGAGAACTTGCAATCTGTATAACACAGTGTTAGATCCTGGGTTACAAAAATGAGTAAGACAAACAGGCTATGCCCTTATATGGGAAGACATGTGAACATTTATAATACAGCAGGGTAAGTTAAATGATGGCAAGAGACCAGCTCACAGACAGCTTAGGATGGGAAAAAGGGAAGTGGGTGCTAATGGGTGAGGAGAGGCATAGGAGCATCAGTTGCAAGCGAAGGCAGAGCAGTCTTTCAATTTAAATTCATTATCAGGTGCTGATGGTTCTTCTTCTAAAAGAAGGGAAATAAGAGTTCAACACAACTGTCTTAAAAATGACTATATTTTTTAGTTACCAGGAGCAAGAGCTGCTGCAGTCTGGGATCTGCTCACTTGCTGGATGGAGCAGATCAGTAATGAGTTTGTAACACAGGCTCGTGGTCTTTTCTGGAATAGAAACATCACAGGGAGGGGAAGACAGGTTTGTTACAGTTGCTTATAGTTGCACTTTCTCTCACTCAGTTCTTACATCAGGAGCGCTAATCCCATTAGAGCTCCATCTCCCCATCTCCCTACTGCCTAACAAAAGTTTCACGCTGGGTCTTGCCAAATCAAGCCATAAGCTTTTCTTCCCCGGAAGATTCGACTCTGAACACAGATGTCAGAGTTAATCCGGTCACCCTAGACCCTCTTAAACCCACAGAAAAGTAGATTTATCTTGCTGCCTTTTTAATGGGATGGAATTTTCCTCTGCTCAGCAACTTCCCTAGCTTTGTTGTTTATATCTAATTGGGTTTATTTTTGTCTGAACCAACATGATGGACAGACTTTTTGGCCCGTGCACTGTATTTATTTTTAGGGCTTAAAAATCTGGGTCGTAGACACCTTCAGAGACTAAATACCCTCTGGGAATCCTTATCCCACTTAAGTTGTTTGTTCTGAAAACAAAACTGTCATCAGTGGCCCTGGAGGACAGAGGCTGGAGCTTAAAGGATGCTGTAGCTGTTACGCGATATTGCAGCCACACAGAGCATGCTTGCAGTGTTGAGATCAGCTTTCAACACGCCTTTGTGGCCCGTGGTTACGACCACTACAAACCAAGTTTCCTAAAGGCCACCTACTTCCTGGTTGTCCAACCAGATCCCTGGTCTTCTAGATAAGTCCATCAGAGTTGGACAGCAATCTGAGGTTGGGTCTTTCCGAACAAAGCCCTTGGCTTTCAGAGTGACCTCTGATGAGCTCCTTGTGTCCCTGATGCTTGGCACTAGGGTTTGGATAGGACAGAGGGCTTGTTCCAAATGCACCCTCTCTTGGGAGTGGTAGTCTCCCATTTCTCCCTCCCATCTCTCCCTCTCCCTCTCCCTCTCCTTCTCTCTCTCTCCCTTTTTCTCTCTCCCTCTCCACCCAAGCCCCTGGATCTCTTCTCTGACTTCCCCAACTTTTATAACAATCATTAATCATTCCCCAATGTCCTCGTCCCTGCTGCCTTTTTGCGCAACCCCAAATCCATGCCTTCTTGAAGTGCAGCTAATATTGATTGAGAACCTAATAGGTGCTGGCTGCTTCCTGCGTAGGAACTCGCAAACCCCTTGAAACAAATCAAGTCGAGTGGATGCCATTATCTCTAACTTTTTGTTTTTTACTAAGAAATTGAGATTCAAAGGCACAAAGTAATTTGTCCAAGATCACAAGCTGGTGATTGTAGCAGAGCTAAAATTCAATCAGTTCTGACCCCAAGCCGGTGAATTTCATTGTGTCGTGCGCAACTTTTTTCTGGTTGTGAAATGTTTACATAGAAAATGCAAATAATGCAGAAAACCAGATGGATGCACCTTTCTGTGCTGCTGTAGCCTAGCTTACTACTAATTATGATTTCTGGTCTGTCTTTATCTTATGCAGTTTGAAATACATATTTTTTAAACTGGCACATGTATTTGGGCTATATAAATATGTATGCATATATTACACATGCGTAGACACATACTTTTCTATCCTATTTTTTACTTAGCATTGTAGCACAGGCATGCTTGTTACTACATAGTTTTCAAAAGCAAGGTTTTGATTACCTATAATATTCTACCTCATGGGTGATCTATATTATACTTAACCATTTTCCTGTTACTTCCTTTTTGTAAAAAGCTATATAAATAATGTTGAGATAATAATATCTATCACAAAGAATTCTGAAGCACCCATTTCATTGTTTTGGGAAAGATTAGAAGTAGCAGTTTAAGCATATCATGACTTTAAGATCCTTGACACATGGCAACAAATTAATTTCAAGGAATACAATGCCTAGTCACTCTCTTAGTATATACCTAAAATCTTCTCATTGAATGATGTTGAATACTTAGTTCTTTCAAATACTCGCTAGTTGTTTGCTGACAACAAGTGCATCGCTGTTTAGATTTGCAATTCTTGGATACCTATTCCACGGAGCATTTTCCAAACGTTTACTTATGATGTATTTCTTCTTAGCTTCCTTTTTTTCAGGTCTGGAGCTGACAAACTACAACCTTCGGCCAACCCTGGTCCCCGGTCCGTTTTGTGGCTGAAATGTCCCTGGGGCAGGGGGCACAGCCACAGCCACCCCGCCCCCAGCTGCTTCTCACTGTTCAGCAAAGTTGGGGGTCGTGACCAAAACTGGGCGGCTCGGGTAGCCTCAGAGTGGATGCTGCAGACGGTCCCACCTTGCTCTGAAGCAGAGCTGTCTTCGTTTCCCGCTCTCCTCTGCCCTTTGTCTTGGTTCTCAGGGAACAACTCGTCCTCCAAGTCTCACTCGGCTCACTCCCAGGAGGACAGGTGCATCTAGACGAAGCACCTGCCAATAGGTGGGGCGCGACGGCTGCCCTAGGCTGCCTCTGTGGACCACGGTCCCTCTCATTGAGTCCCTTCTCAGTCTACTAAAAAGTGAGTGCGTATTTTGCTGCCTCATTTCCAGTGTCTGGGTGGCTCTGGTTTCCAAAAGAGGATTTCCCATCTTCATCCACAGTTTCTTCCTCTGAGACAATGAATGAAATCAGTAATGGAATTTATGGAATACAAAATCCTGGAACCAGACAGTGTGGTGGAAATCTCAGGCATGGATTTGGGTCAATGCTTTTCCCCTGTGTCTATTTCTTATCCTCTGTGAACATCAGGGGGACTGTGCCGTTGCCTTCCTCACAAGGGTTTGGAGGAGACGGTGCCCACGGGGACATCCGGGAATAACTGCTCTTTCCCAGCCTCCTTTGCTGTGACCGGGACCACGTGGCCAGTTCTGGCCAGTGGCTGAGAGTGGTGGCGGCGTGCGTCACCACGGCATCGAGGCAGCTAAGAGGTGGTTTGCCATCTACTCCTGTGCCCTCGGGTGCTCTCGCAGATGCAGAGCCAGAGTCCTTGAGTTACTGGTTGGAGGCGAACTTTCACCTCCTTAAATGAAACTTTGCACGAGGAAGAAACCGTGTGGTGCTAACCCAGCTGCTGGGACTTTGCGTTTTCCCTTCTGTTTCCCATTGCATAGCTTATGCGAGTCTAACCCAGGGCAGCTCTAAAAACGACTCAATGGGGCGGCCTCTGGAGCAGGCCTGGGACACACGCTTCCCATATCCGAGTCCCTGGGTTTGAGTCCTGAATCCACTCCTGATTCCAGGTTCCTGCTCACGCACGCTCTGGGACGACACAGAGGATGGCTCGAGTCCTTGGACCCCTGCCACCCAAATGGCCGCAGCAGTTGGGGCTGAGCCAGGCCAAAGCCTGGAGCTCCATCTGGGTCACCCACGTGGGTGCAGGGGCCCGAGCGCTGGGCCATCTTCTGCTGCTTTCTCAGGTGCTTTAGCAGGGAGATGGTTGGGAAGTGGAGCAGCTGGGACTTGAACGGGCGCTCAAACAGGATGCCAGCCTCGCAGGTGGTGGCTTAACCCGCTGTTCCACGACGCTGGTCCCCAAGTTCATATCCATGCTGGGTCTGTGGTCTAACTGCTGACTCAGTTACATTAAAAAGCGGTTACATCTGCCTTTCTCAGATACATTAAAATCTTTTCACTATGATGGTGTCAGGGTTGCAAGCATTCAGGCTTTTCCAGGTGCATTAGCAGTGAACTGGACAGGAAGTGGAGCAGCCTGGACTTGAACGGACACCCATAGGGGGCGCTGGCTTTGCAGGTGGTGGGCCAACCTGCTACGCCACAGCGCCAGGTGCAGGATCCGTCTTTTCTTCTCAGTGCACGTCCGTTTGCCTGACAGCCAGTAGAAATGTCCCCAGATTCTGCAATATACAGGTCTACCACCAGTGCTACCATCCACGGCACTGTCTTGGTCTCCACTGGTTTGTTCCTAAAGCACCAGTCTTGTTCTCGGGCTCAGCTGGCATTCATTCCACTGAGCGTCCCACGCAGATCACGCTCAGTTCCCACAGCCTCCACCAAGCTGTTTTCCCTCGAAGCTATGTGCTCTGATTCCTCTCTCCTTAGGTGGGACGTGCGACAGAGAAAGTCAGGGAGCTCTAAAAGGAGTCGCCTCCATTCAATGTTCACTCCGCAATGTTCACTTCAAACAGAGAAGCGCCCCGTGCTGCTTCTTGGACGTATCTAAATTTTGATCGGTCTCCCTTTCTTGGAAGCCTAACTCTATCACTCACCGTCTGTGTCTCCAGCCCCAGGACACACCACCTGGCTATACTGTCTTCAGTCAGTGGGTTTACGGAAGTGTGCATGCACCAGTGATTCCACGTGGCTGGAAGCCGCGGTTGAGGGACTGTTACAAAGGGTCTTGAGTGCACAGCCCAAGGTCACAGAGTAACAAGGTGCAGAGTAACACACATCTTGGAAAGGCAGTCTGGGTTACAACCCTGGAAGGCGGGGCCCGCAGTGCGGCACAGGGAGTTAAGGCACTGCCTGGGATGCCGGCATCTCATACTAGAGTGCTGGTTAGACTCCAGGCGCCTCTGTTTCTGATCCAGCTCCCTGCTGATGTGCCTGGGAGGCAGGAGAGGACAGCCAAGTGCTGGGCCCCAGCACCCACGTGAAGAGATCAGGATGGAGCTCTTGGCTCCAGGCTTCAGCCTGGCCCAGCCCTGGCTGTTGCAGCTGTTGGGGAAGTGAACCAGCAGATGGAAGATTCTACTCTCTCCCTGTCCCTCTTCCCCACCCTTTCTCTCCCCCTCTCCCCTCCCCTCTCCCCCTCCCCTCCCCCTTTCTCTCCTGCTCCCCTTCCCTCTCCCCCTCATTCTCTCCCTCTTCCCTCCCTCTCTTCCTCCCCCTCCCCCTCTCCCTCCTCCCCCTCCCCTCCCCCTTTCTCTCCCGCTCCCCTTCCCTCTCCCCCTCATTCTCTCCCTCTTCCCTCCCTCTCTTCCTCCCCCTCTTCTCCCCCCTCCTCCTCTCCCTCCCTCCCACCTCTCCCTTCTCTCTTTCTCTCCTGCTCCCCTTCCCTCTCCCCCTCATTCTCTCCCTCTTCCCTCCCTCTCTTCCTCCCCCCTCCTCTCCCCCCTCCTCCTCTCCCTCCCTCCCACCTCTCCCTTTCCCCTTTCTCTCCCGCTCCCCTTCCCTCTCGCCCTCCCCTCCTTCTCCCCTCCCTCACTCTCTCTCCTCCTCTTCCCCTCCCCCCTCCCCCTCCTCCCTTCCCCACCTCCCACTTCCCTCTCCCCCTCCCCTCCTTCTCTATTCCCTCTCCCTCCCCTCCCTCTCCCCCTCCCTCTTCCTTTTGAATAACCGAGTACATTTTTGATGAGGCCTTGGACAAAGCCGGTGGGAATGAGGATCATGCCCAGGAGCATCTGGTTTACCCACTCAGCATCCGGGGACAGAGAGGACAGATGTGGGCATGGCCAGGAAGGGAGAGTGGCCGGTCGGGTTGAAGAAGCCAGAGACAGGGTGGCTGCCGGAGTCTGACCTGAGTCACAGCGAATGCTGGGATCTGTCACCGGAACTCAGCCCCCGGGAGGGGAAGATGGACGGTTTTCGAAGATCGTTGTGTTTTGGGTGGGACACTCTGGGGAATGCCTGAGAGGCCTTGGCCTGTGTGGGCCCGGAGCTCAGAGCAGGCAAGTGGAGGGCAGCCGCAGCTCAGACGAGCACCGACTTTGAAGAACTGGTGGGGACGCGGCGGCAGGTGCAGCCCTGTGGCCGGTGTGCGAAGGAGCGGTCGGCACCTGGGGATGGCAGTGGTGTCACCATCAGGGCTTCCCTGGGGTTCTAGAGGGCGAGGCTCTTACATGGAGTGGGCTTAGGGGTCCCTGCAGTTCAGGGAGGGGACTTTGCAGTCAGCAAAGCCAATGTATTAGTGGGATCGCACCCACCTGCACGGTGGCTTGTCCAGTCACCCTCAGAACCCCCGTTGCTCCTATCACAGGAACAGGAGCACCTGTTACCTCTGCTCACCTCTCCAGAGTGGCTGCTTGGTCCTGTGCCACGTTCATCCACTCAGAGGTAGCACGGCGGAAATGGCTGAGACCCTAGGAACTCCTAATTCTAATTTCAGGGCTGGGAAAATGCTGGCTGTGGGAAATATGGTGGAATTCCTTTCTTCTCTGGGCCTCAGTTTCCTGGTTTTGTAACTTCTCATGGTGTTGAGGAGGTTAAATGAGGTGACATAAAAACATTGGGTGGGTCTGCGCTGTGGCACAGTAGGTTAATCCTCCGCCTGCAGTGCCAGCATCCCATATGGGCACTGGTTCTAGTCCCGGCTGCTCTACTTCTGATCGAGCTCCCTGCTAATGCACCTGGGGAAGCAGTAGAAGATGGCCCAAGTGCTTGGGCCCCTGCACCCACATGGGAGACTCGGAGGAAGCTCCTGGCTGCTGGCTTCAGATCAGCTCACTCCAGCCATTGCAATCACCTGGGGAGTGAACCAGCAGATGGAAGACCTCTCTCTCTGTCTCCCCCCCACCCCCGTAACTCTGCCTCTCAAATAAATAAATAAACCTTTTTTAAAAGTTGCGTGCAGTTGACTTTCTTTCTCCTTTTGAAATACATAGCGCTGTTTGCGTCCACGTTAGGGTCTTGCGCAGGGACTTGTGGTTTTACCACGAAGGAGCGTCTTCCTTCTGCCTCCTCGCGCCTCCCCCTGCGGTCCCAGAAGCTCGCCTGCATTTCAAAGGTGCCGGTTCTAACTTCCTTTAAGTGTGTATCTGATAGGCTCTGATCTTTCACTCTGCTGTAGTTCCAGAAAGCCGGTGCTCAGCAGACCAGCTGAGTCGCTGCTCCTTGCCACGCGGTCATCGCAAGGCGCCGTCAGATTTGTCTGATGCCATTTTGCTTCTCTGAGCACCACGGCGGCGGGGCGGGGGGGGGGGGGGCGCTGCTTCTGTTTCTCTGTCTGCCCCCCGGGGGGATCTCTTCTGCCTCATTCATGGCTTTGGGGTCTGCAACCTCACATGCCTCCCTTATTTGCGGCCAGTGGTCCTTGATGGAACTTCATATCCCATCTGCAGACTTGACCTGTGGAATCTCGGGCTCTCCAAGCCTGAGGTGGCGAGGACTGAGCCCGTCGACGCGTTGTGGTCAGAGCTTGGTCATGGCCTCAGTGGGAAGTGTGGTCTCCCACACGAGCCAGGGTGAATTCCAGTGGGTCTCCGATCTTCCCCCAGCTTCTCCAGGCCACATTTCTACACCACGCGCTCACTCTCTTTGTCATTGCTGGTCTGGGACCAGGAGGTTTGAGTGCATTTGGGGAAACTGACCCACAATCCTTGACCTTGAACCCCAAAGGCATCTTCAAGGGGAAGCCCAGGCACTGAGGGTATTTCCAAAGCAATACCGAAGCACCCTTCTCCCTTGGCCAGCCTTGGTGGCTTTTCAGGTCAGTGAGCCATCGCCACAACTTCGGTCCCTCATGCCACCATCAGACATTTCTTGGTCCCTTTCAAGAGGCAAATACTCAGGGTTTTACATCTTCAACTGGCCTAGCTCAGACTGCTAAGATCACTTGGTTTCAGCTTAGCCTGTTTTGGGGACATGGCCCAAGATACCACCTCTAGAGTGCACAGACATTTAAGATCTGCTTTCTAAAATACCGGAGAATCAGCAACTGGTGGAAGATTATTTTACAGCTTCTATGGTCAGCATCTCAGTTTACTGATTTTTTTTTTTTACGTAATCCTGGCCTCTTTTTATCTCTAGTGCTGACCTGCTGTCTCCTGGAGTTACTTGAAGGATAATCTTTCCAAAGGACAACAAGCCAGGCATATAAAGCAATCTTGGCACCTGTTTACCCAGGGCGCCCACTGAGGACGCAACTAGGCATGAAAACACAGTGAATTTCATGGGTATTAAGTTGTCCTTCCAGGATCCACCCTCGAGGCCCGAAGACCCCAGGCCCCCCCAGAACAAGAGGACATGGGCTCCAGCGCCCCTGGGGAAAAAGCTGGAGTGGATGTCGCCGAATTTGTTTTCTGAATAAATATTTGGAAACATCCACTCTTCACTTTTCATCTTTCCACCTGCACAGCTGATTAAACAATGATGAAAGTAGCTGCAAAGTCCAATTATCGCCCGATGAGGACCAGATGTGCTGCATCACCCCTGGGGGAGCGGGGGTGGGGCTCGGGGGAGAGTGCGGGGCTCCTAGGAAGGGGAAGACAAATGTGTCTCTGGAGAAGGCTGAGGGGGTCATTCTGGAACCATCCCGGGCTCTCGGCGAGGACGGGCAGGCTGAGGCTGAGCCAAGAACCCGTAAATACCTCCAGTGAGTGAGTTAATCATCTAACGAAGACGGAAACGATGCCTGAGCCTCGGGGTTAAAGGTGACCGGGCAAGGTTTCAAAACTAATTCGATTAAGCGGACAGTAATAACCTACAGCTCCTAGCAAGAAGCTGGCTCAAATGCATGAGCAGATGCACCTTGGCGTCAAAATAATAAAAAAGACACCATCGAGAGCTCAGGAAAATGGAAACCTTAACACACAAATAAGAGAGACTCGTGGTATGTGGCTCCCAGCAGACACTGGACAGCTCACCGTATACAGCTGGCGCTCCATTGCTGCACACTCCACTTCTGCAGACTCAACCAATCATGGATTGAAACCTTCCCCAAACTGCGCCTGTACTGACCTGGTGCAGATGTTTTTCTTGTCCTTGTTCCCCAAACAATGCAATTTCAGAGCTGTTTACGTAGCACTTACGCTGCATTAGGGTATTGGCGCAACCGCGAGGTTTACATTATATGGGCTATGCCGTGTCACAGCCGGCACGTGAGCACGCGTGGATTCTGCTATCCTGGGGGTCCCTGGAACCCACCCTCCGAGTATCCCAGGGGTCAGTGTGCACACGTTAAGCTTCTGGGGGCCTTGTTTGCGTCTCTCTGCTCTCACAGTGGATGCAGTTGAACTCAAGTCAGTAAATGGGAGCTCGTTTCAGTTCATTTCAACGTAGCGCGTGCACTGTGGCTATAGATCATGCATTCCGAAAAGAGCAAGCAGCAAAATTACTTATGATACCAAGGATTCCCGGAAATGGATTTAATTCACCTGCATTTCATAACTGAGGGCAAAAAGGAGACATTTGTCATTTAATAAAATTAAAACACATATATGGAGCCAAAAGAAAACCCGGCTGTTAGGCTTCACCCAACAAAGTCACGTGGGCTAGAAAGGAAGGCCTTCCATCAACAGCCGCAGCAGCAAACATTCGGAGCAGAGAGCTGTTCGAAGTGCTTTGTGTGCTAAAGCTTTTCATCCTCATAAAACTCCATCAGGCATGGTTGTTGCTCCCATTTTACAAGGAGAGAAACTGAGTCACAGAGAGAACACACCACGTGTGCAAGGTCAAGGTCAAGTTGTGGGGCCGAGCATGGATCTGAGTCAACACTCTTAGGGTTCAGGATTCCTGCTGTGGACCCCTCGTGTTCCTGCCTGACCCACTGTGCCGAGAAATGAGCTGGAATAAAGTCATCAACAAAATGCCACGTTATTGCCAGGCGGAGAGCATTCTGTTCCAACAGGAGAAAGCAGGGCAGGCTTTGTGGAGGAGGCGGCCTGGGGCTGAAAGACGGAGTTGCATTTCAGCAGGTGAAGGAAACAGGGCTTGAAGGGCTGGCGTGTGGGCTTGGACAGACAACCGGACCCGGGAGGCAGGGTGAAGGGGGATGGAGGGAAGACAAGTTCAAGGCTTCGCGGGAAGGGCGCGCGTGGATGGCAGGCGGA
Organism: Oryctolagus cuniculus; assembly: GCF_051225735.1. Taxonomy (NCBI): domain Eukaryota; kingdom Metazoa; phylum Chordata; class Mammalia; order Lagomorpha; family Leporidae; genus Oryctolagus; species Oryctolagus cuniculus. The sequence goes on from NC_142874.1 coordinate 139,074,181, forward strand.
AGCTGACGTAGCCAGCGCTGCTGCAGCACCTGGGAAAGCTATGGGTGACGAGCCATGAACTTGGCGCTTGGTGGAGGCCACGGGAAGCTGTCGAAAATGGCTGAGCACATGAACACGCCAACAAGAGCCAGCCTTGGAGTCTGGAAAGGCAACCTGCCTGGTTGCTGCGTTAACCAGCAGCCAAGCCCGAACGCAGAGCGTGGATTTTAGGGAAGCCGAGTCTTGGCTGTGCAGCGGCGCCATCTTTGTCACTTCCCTTTTTCATAGGAAAAGCAGGATTGTAGACTCTAATATTGCAATATCTGCATTTGTGTCTTCAAACCTTACCCAAGCACTCCTGCCGTGTGGAGCTAACCATGCAGTAGAAGAAGCCGCAGTGTGAAAGACAAAATAAGCCAAGGAGAACATGAGCAGTCGTGACACAAGGCAAGGAGACAGCCAGTCAGAGAGGGAACCTGTGTCCAATTCGAGATGAGGTGCCTGGGGAAACCGTCTCTAAGAACTTGACCTTGAAGGAATTGACAGGATGGAACCACAGGAATATTCAGACAGAGGGAAGGCGCGTGCCAAGGTCCTGAGGTGGAAGCCACTCTGGAGCACCTGCAGACAGAGCACAGCAGAGAGAGCGGGCTGGGGGGGTGGACGGGAGTCGGGGCCCAAGGCCCTCAGCGGTCATCACCAGGACTGGGCTTTCACGCTGAGGCCACCGGGCTTTTGGAGTGGAGGATGGGCATGGTCCGAGGAAGATTCTAACTGGGCCCCCGGGGCTGACATGTTGCGACTAAGCTCGGAGGATGAGGATGGGTCAGGAAGCGAAGCAGAGGCCTGGAGCACAGAGGTAGCAAAGTAGGGTCGATAGGATTTTCTGGTGGGTGAGACATGGGGGGAGGGGGGGGTGCTGGGAGCCTGTGCCCGAGCAGTGGTGGGAGATGCATCGGGGCTCAGTTTTGGATGGGAGGGGTGGGTGATGACAATCAGATCCCCAAGTGGAAGACAAGAGAAGAAACTAAACATGAGACCGTGGTGTTCTGGAAGGCGTGCAGGCCACGGGCACGCGTGTTTTGTGATAGCACAGGGATGGACACGCCCACCCACTGGAAGGGATCCTGGGTGGGAGGGGCACTGGTGGAAAGGGAGAGGCCCCCTGGAGACCGGAGAAGAGCCCCCGCGACAGGACCCAGGAGGGAAGGCTCTAGGCGGGAGGGAAGCCACGGGAGTCCGGCGCTCCGAGCCCAAGGAAAGCTGGGGCTCCGGGGAGGAGAAAGTGGCCATGTGGACCAGATGCTGCCTCCAGGCCGGTCGGCTGGGAGCTGAGACCTGAGCGGCAGCCTCAGCCAGAGGTCATGGTGACGCCCAGAGAGCGGCACAGGTCAACGGACGGGGCGTGGCTGAGTGCACCTGCACCGGGTCAGATTGGCATCTTCGTTAGTCAGCGCCTGGTGGGGTGCAAGTCCCCCTTTAATAAAAAAGCAAAGACAGCATGTTTCCATGGAGGCTTTGCCTGGGGTTCAGCCTTGCTTTCCTTTGCTCGGCAAGAGTTTTCTTGCCAGGAACTCATTGATGGAGCCCTCCACTGCGCGGAGGCACGGTGCCAGGAATTGCGCAAGGCTCCGAGGGGAGGGGGAGCTCAGAGAAGTAGGAGACACACAGCCGGCAGCGGCTCCAGCGCCCACCACGCCACGCACGTGAGGGGTCCCATCCCCAACCAGCCGCCATCCCACCACCTTCCCCCTCTCTTGCCTCTGCCGCCGAAAGGCTGGGGGAGGAGGCGGGTGGCTGCGTGCGGGGTGGAACCGGGACAAGTCTTCAGCTCCCCGGAGAGGCCAAAGAACGGTCAGCGGCCACAAGGCAGGAGGCTGGGTGCCTTCCAGAGGGCAACGGGCGGACTCCAACCCCTCAGCGAGCGGGCAGCTGGAGCCCTGGCAGAAGGGCGGGTCACAGGGGCGCCTCCCTTCCCCGCGTGGCCCCCCAGCAGCTGACTCACGCTCTGGAGCCGTGTGGCTGTGTTGCATTACCAGGGTCCAGCGCGCCGGCACATGATAAATGACAGGCTGTTTCCTGACTCCTGTTTGTGAGGACCTCGCGCTCAGCAGAGGCGCTGGGCCGCCCACCCCCCCCCCCCGGTCCCGAGCCCCCACCCCGCCAGTCCCCTCGGGGCGACTGATCACACGGATGGCAGCGCTCCAGCCGGGGTGGCGGAGGCACGGAAGGGTGGGCAGCGGGATTAAAAGGCATGGAAAAGTTAAAAGAGCGTGAATTCTTATTTTTGCAACCTGCCCCTCTGCTAACCATTATGTCAAAGCTTCCTGCGTGGAAACGAATCAGGAAACAGCCCTGGGACTGACAAAATCTTACTGGGGAACAGCTGGGTAGAGCATCGGGGACCACGCATAATACCAGCAGGCGGGGTGGGGGGCTTGGCCAGGCATAAGCCCGCCCAAATCCCCTTGTCTCTCCCAAGGTCCCCAAGCTTGTTTGTTTGTTTTCTGAAAACCGCAGCGCAGGGTCTTCCATGGTGGGGCAACACCAGGAATCTGGGGCTGTGTTCTTGCTTGGTCTCCTGTTGCCCTGTCTGCCTAGAAGAAGCTGGCTCTGTGTCCATCTTGGCTAACGCGGCTGCCGGAGTCACTTCTGGACACCAGGCTAGGACAAATCCTCCATGGCTTCCCCCCGGGGTCTGGCCTGGGCACTGCCCTACACAAGAGCGCCCGCAGCTTAGCGCCTTGCACCAGCGCCTCCAGCTTCTGCAACTTGCCTCCTTCCGGTCCTCAAGGCTTTTCCGCCTTGCGTGTAGCCTCTCTTTCTGTGCGCTCCATGCATTTAGAAAGTCATGCAGAGGCGTGGTCTGGGTTGGGGGTTAGGAAGCCTCTCCCCGAAGGAGGGCAGGGTAAGCTGGGGCTTGAAGGGTGCTGGGCGGTAGCCAGGGCCAGAGGGTCCGGTGTGGGTGTGGCAGGGGCAGAGCCCCGGCGGGGGGTGCCAGGGGAGCTCAGAAATGCCTGAGTCTGGCCCTGGCCTCCCACGGGCCCCTGGCACAGGGCAGTGCGCGCTCAGCCCAGGGCCCCAGGCCACACACGGCCCGTACACCTGCCCCGACAGACAGAGAGCAGGGCCGGGGCGCTCCTGCGCGGCGTGGGCCACCCCTTGGTGACACTCAATCCCAAGGATGTCACTGAACAGAAGGGCCTTCAGGGAGCAGGCCAGGGAACAGGAAGGGACAATTCAGTCCTAAAGTCCTGTGATCCCAGGCCTCGGAGGGCACCGCGCTCCCCACCGCGAGGGGAGCCAAGACGCAGCCCCGGGCTCCTTGCCCTGGAAGGGCTGTCCTGGGCGCACCCTTCGGGCTCCCGGCTTGGGCTCTGCCCAGGGATGGGATCTTGGAAGGTGCCTCTTTAGCTCTTAAAGCGTTTCCCTCTCCTGTCTCCCTGCTCAGTTCAGCTCCCAGAGGGAGCCGCCCCTGCTGCTGCGTCTGCAGTCACTGTCCAGCCTGAGGCTGCCTTCGGGGGAAGAGAGAGCCAGGCCTTACTGCAGATGGATCAGGGAGGCCCTGCCCCAGGGCCTTTGCTCGTGCCGCTCTCAGCCTGGACACTCAGCTGTCTGCCTTCGGCTCCCTTCACATCAGTCTTTGCTCCAACCTTCTCCTCCGGCCGCGGCTTTCTCTTTCTTATTGAGCGCCACCCACTCGCCCATCCTTTCCCCGACTTCTCTATGCCGACCTCACACTATGCTGTGCAGCTTATTTAGTTATGCTGTTTGTTGTTTATTGCCTATGTCGCCCAACTGGAAAGGCAGCTTACGGAAGGCACAGGTGTGGCGCCGGGCACGGGGCAGCTGCGTGCTAAGTGCCCGCCCAGGGGGACGGACGCTCTCTGGGCTGGAACACGCGCCCCTCGCCGCATCACAGGTTCCCGCGATGATGGTGGGAGATGCGTGTCAGGCGCAGGTGCCACCCGTGCTGCAGGGCCCTCACAGGAATCCACAATGCTCTCTGCAGCCCCCAGACTCACAGGAAAGCAGCGCAGGACGGGGAATGGGGCTCCGATGGGCATCCAGGCTGAAGGAGGAAATGTCTGGCCCCAATAGGCAGATCTGAGGGCAGATGCTTCAGAACCCGGGCTGGGCCTGGGGTCCCCAGGAACCGTCGCTCCATGTGACCCCTGGCAGAGTGAGAGAAGGGGGCGAGCCAGGCCGGCGAGGGAGCCGCGTGCAGGAACTCATCTATTTTTAATAGCGCGATTGCTTTCCTGTTTTCCTTCATTCGGTCTGTTACCGCGGCAGCCCCATTCCGAGCGTTTTGTTTGAGCGCTTTCCTCTTGGATTTTTTTTCTTTTTTTAAATTTGGATGCAGCAAATGCCCTCTCGTTATTTTAAGAAAGCCAGGGGGCGGGGTTACCTGTCGGGCTGAACTACGCGGGACCGGTGGTAAGGGCTGGGGTCTTCAAGGCGGCGATTCTGCGAGGGGAGGCTGTGTGGGAGGAACAGTGTGCGAGGGAGCGGGACAAGCACGGGCGGGCTGCACGTGTGCGGGACGCGCTGCCTCCGAAAGCTGGAGATGCTTCGCCAGGGCCACAGCACCTGCGGCGACGCCCGCCAGGCCGGCCTGTGCCCCTTCCTGCCTCTCCAGCCCCTCCGTGGAGCTGAAGGGAGACAGCGCCTGCATGCCCGCGGCTGTCCAAGTGCCTCCTGGGTGTGCTTGTGTCCTGGCCAACGATCAGGGCTTCAGCTGGGCTTCGTAGGCCTTGTCTCCTCCAAGCAGCCAACTTGCTGAGTCGCGGCCGCCACCGTTGGGCTGTCACTCAGCGAGGGGCCCTGCTCCTCTTGGCCGTGCAGAGGCTGGGAGGAGCCCGAGTGCGAGGGGAGAGCGTTCCAGCACGTGGCTCCTTTATTGCAATGCAAATCACCCTGAGCCGCTCCCCGGCCGCCTGACATCCAGCGCCCTGGGTCCCAGAGCTCGGAGGTCTGTGCCCACCCGTGTGCCGCGTGGCCTTCGGGCAGAGCCCATGGATTCTGGATCCTGCCTGGAGTCTACCCCGGCGTCTCCCATAAGCCCCCTCGGCCCTGGGTTCTGCAGCAGCAGTCGCGAGAAAGGCAAGGCCTCTCTGAGACAAAACTCCCGGACTTCCTGCCTTACCCTGGCAGATGCTTCCGGAACCTTCCCTGCAAGTCGCGATGGGCTGGTGCCACTGCGAGGCTTGGATTCCCGCCCCCGGCCTCCCTCGATGTCTCTCGTTTGGCTTCTCCGAGTGACATCCAGATGTGCTGGCCGGGGCCCTTGTGGCCGATGCTGCCTCTGCCTCTCCGTTAGTGACCTGGGCGGACCCTGAGGGGGAATGGCCGCCCAGAGCAGGGGGCGGTGGCACGAGCATCCCCCACACAGGGGGGGATCTGCATCCTCGCTGAGGCAGGAACCACAGCGGAGCGCCCAACCCAGGCTTGCACGGATCTCAGGCTCGGCCTGATCAAGGCAAAAGTAATCGAGCAGGAGCGACGCTGCCCAGGATTAGGAGGCAGCAGTGGAGGTTAAGCATCCATGCCGGTCGGGGCGGGGGCCCCGTGAGGAGCTCTCGCCCCCAGCACCATCTCCAGAGCAGGAGTTGAGTTCATTTTCTTGCAAAAAAAATTTGCAATCCGTGCACACCAGGAATCTTGCAAAAAGGTAACAGAAAATGCATATTATGAAAAATGTCTGCATAGGTTTCAATTTTTCGCTCCAAAATGAGCTTGTCTTTTGATTATAGCTCCCAATAACTTGTTGGAGGACCTCAGAGAGAGGAAGCATCGCAGCAGATCAAAGCCAAGCAAGCAGCTCTGGTTCCTGCCACTGAGCTCGGTTGTCTGGGGCAGCTGTGCACTTTGGGAATTCTATTACTCGAGCCAGAATTGGTTTCTTTTTGTCTCATACTGAGTTCTGTAAATGGATATACAGAATATATATAGAGTACATGTCAGTCTAAAATTGAATAGCAGAGACAGAGAAATGAAATTAGAACAAGTGTTGACAGGAACTGAACAAACAGAAACGAAATTATTACAATAAGTTATAATCATTTACCAGCAAATCTGCCTCAGAGCTTCCCAGTGGCCCAAGCAAAGAAGGAAACACTGCCATTCACGGAAGCCTTACTACCCACTATGGGTGAGATACCATCCCCTGAGCAGCCGGCTTCCACGAGGCCCGTCCACCCGTGCCCGGGCACAGCGGAGGCTGATGCGGTTCCACCACCGTGTCCCCGGACCTCGTGCGTGAAGCACAGGTGGGGCAGGTGCCCTGGGGGCGCCACTGACAAGACACAGCCTCTGTCGCTCGGTCCACAGCCCAGAGAGGCAGCCACGGCACCACCCGCGCCTTTCTCATGCAGAGCAGCCGATGTCTCAGCTCGGGCTGCTGCCACGGCAGACTGCAGATCCGTGGCTCCGGAATTGAAGTCCAAGGTGAGGCCACTTGGGCTCCTGGTGAGGGCCCTCTTCCTGGTTGCCCATGGCTGTCTTCTCACTGCGTCCTCACGTGGGAGAGGCAGACAAGAAGCCAGCTCCCCATCTCTTCTTAGAAGGGCACCAACCCTACCCACGAGGGCCCCACTTACACAACCCAATCACCCCCCAAAGCCCCATCCCCTGGGACCGTCACCTTGGGAGGGAATGCAAGGTAAGAGAATGGATGACACCGGGCTGACTGTTACCGTGTGTTGAGATGGGGTGGGGCATGTGACCGTCCAAGAGGTGACTTGGATTCTGCCACCAAAGTAAAGGCTGCCGGATGCGAGAAGCCACCGGCGGCGGCCACCCGGCTGGCGCCTGCTGCAGGGGAGGTCCCAGCTCTCCAGCCCGGGTGAGGCAGTTTCTGCGGAGAGCTTCTTACTCAGATTCAGGACCTACTTCCTGCCGGACTTGGGGTGGGGGCACGCAGGAGGCACACCTCAGCCGTGTTCCTTAGTGCTGGGAGAGCAACAGTGAACTACAACGAAGCCCCCATCCTCCTTCCTGTTCGGGGACAGCACCGGGTCTGCGGAGTGTTCTCCATCCCCCGGCCGCTGTGGCAGAGGGAGCTGGGTGGGCCCTCAACTCCTGCCTCCCAGGCTCACCACAAACCCGCCTGGGCTCATTTGACCCCAGAAGAGCAGGACTGAGAACAACGGTGAGGAGCTTCCCCGTGAGAAGTGCGTTTACGCCTGCAGCGCCGCGAGGGATCCGGCCAGGGGACCCTCTCACCTATCCCCTGGGGCCTTCCCCCAGCCTGGACCAGATGCTCACTCTCGCTGTGCCATCCTGCAGGTGGGAGAGGACAGGCAGCCGGCTGGGGGCGCCTTCTCCCTTTAGACCACATGGCACTGTCGGTACTTCCCCAGAGAGGAGATTAAAGGAATAAAAGTAACACCCACGCATCTCTGTCCCAAAGCCAGATTTACACGCCACATGCCATCACTGTATGAATAACATGCCATCACTGTGTGTACATGCCACCGTCACATGTGTACCATCACCACTGCATGTAGTGTGTCACCATGGCACACATGTGTCTCATCATTACATGTGTAACATGCCATTGTCACATGTGTACCATCACCACTGCATGTACAGTGTGTCATCACTGTTCACATGTGTCATCACTACATGTGTAACATGCCACCGTCACATGTGTACCATCACCACTGCATGTACAGTGTGTCACCACAGCACACGTGTGTCATCACTACATGTGTAACATGCCACAATCACATGTGTACCATCACCACTGCATGTACAGTGTGTCATCATGGCACACATGTGTGTCATCACTACATGTGTAACATGCCACCGTCACATGTGTACCATCACCACTGCATGTACAGTGTGTCATCACTGCTCACATGTGTGTCATCATCACATGTGTAACATGCCATCATCACATGTGTAACATCACCACTGCATTACAGTGTCACCACTGCACACACGTGTGTTATCATCACATGTGTAACATGTACATGTACAACATGCAACCGTCACATGTGTAACATGCAACCGTCATATGTGTAACATGCAACCGTCACATTGCAGTGTCGCCACTTCATGTACAATGTGTCATACTGCTCACATGTGTGTCATCATTACATGTGCAGTGATGTCATCACTGCATGAATAACATTCCATCACTGCACTGTAACATGCCAGCATCACATGTGTAACATAACATCATCACATGTGTGATGTGTCATCACTGCTTACATGTGTGTCATCATTACATGTTGACATGCCATCACCAAATGTGTAACATCACCACTGCATATACCGTGTGTCATCACTGCACACATGTGTCATCATTACCTTGTAACATGCCACCGTCACATGTGTAACATCGCCATTGCATGTACAGTGTGTCATCACTGCACATTCATGTCATCACTACATGTGTAACATGTCACCGTCACATGTGTAACATCACCACTGTATGTACAGTGTGTAATCACTGCACCTGTGTGTCATCACTACATGTGTAACATGCCATTGTCACATGTATAACAGCACACTACATGTACAGTGTGTCACCACTGCACATGTGTGTCATCATTACATGTGTAACAGTCATCGTCACATGTGTAACATCACACTGCTTGTACTGTGCGTCATTACCGCAACATGTGTTATCATTACATGTGTAACATGCCACCGTCATATGTGTAACATAACATCATCGCATGTGTAATGTGTTACCATCACTTGTGTAACGTGCCATCATCTCATGTGTAACATGTCATCATCACATGTGTAACATCACCATTGCCATCAAGAGCACCTCTTTACATAATTGTCCTGTAACATGTGATCATCACATGTGTGACATCCTCATAGCATGTGTAATGTGTCATCATTGTGTGCAACATGCCATCGTCACATGTGTAACGTGTCATCACTGTGTGTGTAACATGCCATCATTGCCTGTGGAATGCCATCGTTTCAATGCCTGCTTGAGACGTGTTGGCTCTGCACACCTGAGGGCATTTCACAGAATTCGTGGGAAATGGGATTAAAAAATAAGTTGATTTTGGTGCAAAAGATTTTTGCGATTCCTTCGTAGCTTTCCCATGATGCACATTTCCCACGTGTGGCTTGAAGTCCCTTTGTATATACAGAATAGACCTGCCTGTCTAATTGTATGGCAGGCCATACAATTCAACACCAGTTGAAAAGTGTTCCTTAAATAGCCGGTTTGAACCTCAAATTCAGCACGTCACAAAGCCGCAGAGCCGCATCTTCGGTCTCTCCATTCGCCCGTCTGCAGTACGTCACCCCGTCTCCTGGCCAACCTGTCTACGGGCTCCATCAATGCCGCCAGCTCTGCGCCAGGCACGGGGTGGCCCAGGCCTGGTCTCTGCCTCCAGGAGCTTCCTGTGTGGGGGAGGGGACAGATGTCACTCAGTCACGGAGTGTGACTGTGACGCATGCTGGAGGGAGCAGCCGGCCCAGGGACCCTTCCTCTGCAACTGCGCCTGAGTCTGCTGCCCCCTCCGCTTGGTCACGGCCACGAGCCTCGGCCAGACCTTGACAACGGTGACAATCCTGCCGCCAGACTGGGTTTCTGATGGGTCTCCGGGCTCCGTTGCTATGATCAGAGCCTCATCTCTCTGGGATTCTGTGACCGGGCAGCGTCCTTTTAGAAATCCTTGCTGCTGCCCTCAAGGCTAGCACAGTGGTCCCCGGCTCTGTTGTGCTGGGCACAACCCGAGCGCTTGTGGTTGCCTTCGCACCTTGAACTTGACCGCCCTTCCTATCTGCTCCACTCACCGCTACCATCAGTTCCATTCGGCCCCTCCTTAAGACGCCACAGGTGCCACTCCTCCTTTGAATCTGTCCCCTGATCTCCGTCAGAGCTCCCCCAGCGCGGGGGACCACTGTCCATATCATACTGCACTTCTCACATGCTGTGCCTGTTTGTCTGTGTCGTCTCTCCCCCGAGGTTCTCAGTCCCTGGAGGGCAAGGACTCTATTTTGAGAAGCCGGTGTTCTTTGCAGAACCCAACTCTCCCCTCCCCGTGAAGTCCCAGCCCTTCATGCTCCCGGGCTTTCAGCAGTCAGGGTGTGGGTGTGACACTTGGGTTCCCCCAGATGTGCTGTCCTGTGAGGTTCTGGATGAAGAGCTGATAGTGAAGAACATTCCAGAAGCTCCGTGTGGAGCTGGTGGTCGAGCAGTGAGGGCAGCACCAGTGGCATCGTCCAATGCCCGTCTTGGTGGGGTCAGCAGTGACAATTTTCTCCCCACCCGGGCTGTGTGTGATGCGATACCAGGCTTTGTTCCTGCGGCCATAGCCACATCTCCCCGAGAGTCTGGGAGCCACTCAGGTGATTTCTCCTTGTAGAAATCGCTTTCTTGCTTACGTCTCCGTCTGAATCGGTGCTGCACTGTAGCAGAAAACTTCGCACTGGGTAATTTGTAGGCAACAGAATTCTATGTCTCACAGTCCTGGAGGCTGGCAAGTTCAAGATGAAGTTGCCACAGGTTCGATCCCTGGTGAGGGCCCAGTGTCTGCTTCCAAGATGGCGCCTTGAGTGCCACTTCCTGCAGGGCGGAAGAACCCACCCCCAGCCCCTTTTACAGGGCACCAACCCCTTCGCCTCTTAATACTGTTGCACTGGGGATTAATTTTCCATGTGGACTTCACAGCAACACAAGCCCCCATGCATCACACTCCTCCTCCAAAGCCTCCGATGATACAGCAGAGAGCCTCAGACGGCACAGGAACTTCATAAGTGTTTGCTGTAAGAGCCTCTCAAAGACCAGGCTTCCTCAGCCGTAAATAGGCTGCTAATTCCCACCTGGAAAAGATGGTGCAACGACTGAACGTGGTGATGTCTGCTTAGCAACCAGGCACGCGGCGTCCAGCCAGTAAAGGGTGCTCTTGATGGCGGACGTCAGGGCCTCATGATGGTGACAGCGATCAGTCCGTGAATTCCTGTGCTTGCAGTGGGAGGAGAGAATCTGAGAAGGTTCTGTGTGTCAGAGACGCAGGTCCTCACCTTCCAAACCCGCTGCCGACAATTCACATGAAATCATCCGCTGCCTACGTGCCCTGAGAAGTTTGTAGGTTCTGAGCTTGGGGTTGTCACCTGGCTGGGCCACTGAATGGGACTCTGTGTGAACAGCTCACCGGAGGCTGCACATTGTTTTAAAGATTTGCTTATTTATTTGAATGTTGGAGCTACAGCAAGGATAAAGTGGGGGGGGGGATATCTTCCATCCACCAGTTCATTCCGCAGATGGCCGCAGCAGTCAGGGCTAAGCCAAGTTGGAGCCAGGAGCTTCATCCAGGTCTCCCACGTGGGTGGCAGGGGCCTAACCACTTGTGTCTTCTTCTGATGTCTTTCCCAAGCCATTAACAGGGAGCTGGATAGGAAGAGAAACAGCTGGGACTTGAAACAGCACCTACCCGGGACGCTGGCATGGCCAGCCGCGGCTTTACGCGCTACACCACAACGCAGGTCCCCAGGCCGCACACTCTCCCTGGTGGAGAGCACCATGGGAGCCCCAGAAGGAGGCGGCATCTGGGACAGGAGTCCAGTGTCAGGAAACCAACTCTCAGCACACAGCCTGGAGCAAAACCAAGAGCTTTTCCAAAGAACCAGAGCGCCCCTTGCAGGAGCAGGAGGGAACCGGAGGACAAAAGTCGAAGACTGGCCGGAGAGGCAACAGTGCGGTTTAAGCAAACAGCATGGACCAGGCAAGCGCTTCCAGGGCTGGACAGCGAGGAGGCAGGCACAGAGGGAGCCGGGCTGCGAAACCACCCGCGAGCAACCGAGGGACGTCTGAACAGGGCGACATGTGGCCTCTCGGTGACACACGCGGCCTCCGTGGCTCTGTCGAGCTCCTGATCCCCACATTCAACAGTCCCGGCACCCTTGGTATTTCTCCCATCGGGGACTTTCTGCATTTATTTCTTTTAAAAATATGCCATTACAAAGCCCTTTCTCTTGTTCTCCGATTACATCAGCACATCCTTGCAACCTTGCCTCTCGCTCACCGCACCCCGGTGCGGGCCCTACTCAGACCAAATGGCAGCTGGCAAACGCCCCCCTTTTATGATCACATTCACCCCCAAAGCAAGCCGCCAGGCACGGGTCCCCAGCTCCAGTTTAGGGTGCCACACACTGAGCCGCGGAACGTTGGAGCACCTGCCAAACTTCCCGCAAACCCGTTCAACCTGCAGTGGGACACAATTTTCATCCTTTCCACCAAAAATACAACCCCAGCCCAGGGCAGCACTACAAAGACGCCACGGGGAAGCAGGTGAGGAGGGACTGCAACCTAGGCGCAAACGCATGTGAAGAAGCGTTATAATTGGAATTGAGATCGCAGGATGCAGAATGAGGGGTGGCGGCGGGGGTCCCGGCAATTGGTTTCCTAGGAGTGTTTGACAAGCCCCTTCTCAAAAAGTCGTGTTGAATCAAACGCTTCCACTTGCCTTATTCAGTCTTCTTTGCTTCAAAGAAACATCTTTCTCAACAAATTCTTTAAGCCTTTGACTGGATTTGGCATGCAAACCAGCTCATGTCTCAAAACCCGACTTGTGCTCGCCTGGCCCATCGTAGCAACCTGCGTTAAGTATTCATTTCTGCCTTAGTTAAAGCCAGGCATTGGTCTCCCTTGGATACACACCATCAAAGCCACTTTTAATTAAATTTCTGAGACACTTGGCAGAATGCAGGAAGAAGCATTAACTAGCCCAAGAATCTACAGGAGAATGATCCCCCAGGTGCACGGGAAAATTGTTTTCATTGTGTTATAATCACGGCCCTCGCGCGCACACATGCCGATTCACAGGGAGCAAGCCCTCAACGGACTGCATGAGCCTGGGATGTGGGCCACAGGTGGAAGCACCCTCCGGCAGCCCCTCGCAACACCAGGCTGAGCACCACGCGTATCCGAGGGGGCGGCAGCCTCTGTTTTTGAAGGTCTGCTCTTGCAGTTTAAAAAGCGCTAGCCTTTTCTCGGGTATACTGGTGGATAAATACGCACCACGGGAGATCCGCGAACAAGAAAGCCTCGTCGGCTTGTTCATGTGTGCTGTTAGCCTGGGTTTTGGCGATGCTGAGAGAGTTCAGAATTATATGTGGATTCTACTCGCGTTGTCCGATCTCCAGTGCAGACAGAGCAGCCATCGGCGTGAAATGAATACGTGGCAGAAGTTCCCCTAGAGAGAAATTGCTACAAAAGAACAACTCACTGTAGATAGCGCTAGGGAACTGGCTGTGGTTAAACACCCTTGAAACACACACGTTCCCGAAGGGGAAGACCCGTGTATGCTAGATGTCCCCGGTAGGTAGTCCACCAGCAGCGACGGCTCAGCCTCTGTCCCCCATCGAGCAGTGGCCATGGCAGGCAATGCTATTGTCCTCCTGCAGCTCACATTCTGAGGGGGAACCAGACCACGAGAAGACAAACAATTGAAGAACTATCGCCACTGAAAAGTAAGAAGTCAGGGTCGGGGGTGGAGGTGATGGGGTGGTGCAGCAAGTCATGGTGGAGGGAAGGCCCGGGGAGCCGTCTCTAAGGAAGTGGCCCTTATGTCCAGAGGATGGGAATGAGTGGGCCCAGCGAGAGTCTGGATGGGAGTCTTCCCAGACGGAAGAAACTCCTAGAACGTCAGCTCCGGGAGCCTAGAACCCTCGTTTCCTCCACCATTGGCATCCTTACATACGTCCACGCTGGGTTTTTGCTCGTGTCAAGCCTTGTTGCGGGAACCGTTGGGAAGAGTGGCGTGGCCAGTGTCACTGCAGCTCGGGGTCACACCGAGCCGGGAGCCACCTTCCCATCGTGCAGTTTCTGGTTTGGATGACAAATCTGTGGTCAGTGTGCTGACAGCTTATGGTAAGGGGTAGGGACACTGTTGTGATGGGAAGTTGGTGGACTCTGAGTGGGGGAGCAGTGTCATTTGCTGTGTCCAGAACAAGTGCCTTTGCGGGGGGGGGGGGAGCAGATTCTGCTGGGCAGGCTGGGGATGGCAGGCAAGAGTGGAGTGAGGAGACAAAACGGACCAGGACACGGGGACATTAAAGACACGCGGTCCCCACAGAAGCAGTAAGAGTATGAAGGTGATAGGCTACGGAGAGGCAGTAGCAAGGATTCCCATGACCAGATGTTGGGCCAAAATTTCCAACCCTGTTTGGCCTGGTCCTAGAGTTGTTTGGCCTTGTCTATGACACGTTGAATACACTCTGCACCTGTCCAGTTCCACTGACCAAAGGCAGCTTTCTTGGACCATGGCACAGACACCTTCTGGGGCAGCACCTAGCATGTCTAAGTCCCACCTGCTTTTGAAGGATTAGGTTTGACAACCCTAGCGCGGGGACCTTGGTCACAGCAGCGTTCCACTGGGAGGAGGCTGTGATTTCTTCTCTTTCCCAAAGGAGGGGGCTCTGTTCTGGTTTGCTCTTGAGAGCCTGGCACACGCACTTCACTGTCTGCATACCTAGGGATGCATAACCAGCAATAACCAATTAGTCTGAGAAAGGCCGGAGCTGTCTTAAAGCTGTAGGAGTAGGAATTTGCTGCATGGCCCTTGTATCCAAAAGAAGATTCATGGCCCTACCTGCAATACCAACAGTGACCCTAGACTCTGTGCTCCAACCAGCAGTGGTTGACTTGGGAGTCTGATGGAGGGAAGGACTTTCTCAGCTTTGGGTCAGCAGGGCTGCAGTTCTGACCCAGGTGTCCCTCGGCTTTGGGGGGAGCACAGTTCATATATGTGCAGCAACATAAAGAATTTGCAGCCAGAAAACAGAGTGGAGGGGCAGGTGTTTGGCTAGTGGTTAAGATGGCAGTTAAGATTCCTGTATCCTGTGGGACTGGCGCTGTAGCGTAGCGGGTAAAGCCACCACCTGCAGTGCCGGCATCCCATATGGGTGCCAGTTCCAGTCCCGGCTGCTCCACTTCCCATCCAGCTCTCTGCTATGGCCTGGGAAAGCAGGAGAAGATGGCTCAAGTGCTTGGGCCCCTGTACCTTTGAGGAAGACCCAGAAGAAGCTCCTGGCTCCTGGCTTCGGATCCGCTCAGCTCTGGCACTGTGGCCAACTGAGGAGTGAACCAGCGGATGGAAGACCTCTCTCTCTCTCTCTGTCTCTCCTTCTCTCTCTGTGTAACTCTGACTTTCAAATAAATAAATAATTTTTTTTAAAAAAGGTGCCTGTGTCCCACATTGGCCACTCAGCTCCTGGCTCCAGCTTCCCACAATGCAGGCCCTGGGAGGAGGCAGAAATGCCTCAAACAGCTGGATCCTTGCCAGTGCCTGTGGGAGACCTGGCCTGACTTTCTGGCCCCTGGTTTTGGCCTGGCCCCAGGCATTGCAGGCATTTGGGGAATGAGCTTGTGGGTGGGAGGGCTCTCTGTCTACCTCTGTGTCTATCCCCTGCCCCTCAAACAGTGAAACTTTTAAAAATCTAAAAAGGCAGTCGAGTGAGAAAGGGGAACAGGTATGTGAATGCGAGACCATTTGTGCACAGTGAAAATAGTCGCACTCAGAGCGTCAGCTTGTTTGACATAAATATCTTTTTTTTTTTTTTTGACAGGCAGAGTGGACAGTGAGAGAGAGAGAGAGAGAGAGAAAGGTCTTCCTTTGCCGTTGGTTCACCCTCCAATGGCCGCCACGGCTGGCGCGCTGCGGCCGGCGCACTGTGCTGATCCGAAGCCAGGAGCCAGGTGCTTCTCCTGGTCTCCCATGGGGTGCAGGGCCCAAGGACTTGGGCCATCCTCCCCTGCACTCCCTGGCCACAGCAGAGAGCTGGCCTGGAAGAGGGGCAACCAGGACAGAATCCGGTGCCCCGACCGGGACTAGAACCCAGTGTGCCGGCACGGCAAGGCGGAGGATTAGCCTAGTGAGCCGCGACGCCGGCCTTGACATAAATATCTAAACGTGTGCACACACAGCAGAGGGGGGCCTGGCGTGGGCCGATGAGGAGACGCATGCCGGACAGGGCTCATTGCCTTGTGACCAGAAAGCAAGGAGGAATCACAGTGGACAGCTCTTTCGCAGACCCTCTGCTGGGCCAGTCCAGGGGGGCCGTCTTAATGGGATCCTCACGGAGCATGGGCCAAGCTCTTCCCAGGGGAGGTTGGGCCTCTAGGAATTTGCTTGTGAAGGAAAATAATTGAAAGAGGAGCACTCAGAGTAGACGTACCCAGAAGGGAAGGGTGGGGCCGGGCAGACGGAGGCCGATGGGCAGAGTCTGGGACCCTACATAGTTAGCCAGCGTTGGAAACAGCGCCTCTGCACTGTCGGGGAGACAGCGCTGGGTAGAGCTGGTTCCAAAGGACGCGGCCAAGGGTGGAGAGACCCAGGAAAGGCATCTCTAGGCCAAGTCTGCAGGCTGGGGCCTCCCCAGTCCCAGCCGCGGGCGGCCCACGCTGCTCAGACCCTGAGTGTCCAGAGATTCCTGGGACGGAGGGAGTGTAGTGGACACAAGGATCTGTAGTGAGTCGAAGACGTGAAATAAGGCGCAGGGGGAGGGTTACGAGAACTCGTGTTGCAGGCAATGAACCAAGCAGGTGGTACGCGTTCTGCAACACTCCCCCAAGGACTCGCAAGTTCTGTGACACTACAGTGCAGCGGGGGCCTGGCAGTCATTCCCTAGTAAACACTCACAGTGAGAATTCTACTTTTCTACACACAAGCCCACGCCTGGCTACCACTCTCCAGGGTCCTTTTCCCTGCCTGCACCTACACCTGTCTATAGGAGGGGACCTCAAAAAAGTTAGTGGGGGAGTGGAATGACAGGATTCTGCACGTTTTCCGCGAACTTTTGGAAGACTCCTTGTATCCATCACTCTTAGAAGCAGCGGCTTGCGCAATGCCTTCTTATTTTGGATCCTTACAGTCCAGCCTGAGAGCGCTGCGATAATTTATTTTAATCATTCAGGTTGCTGGCCCTTAGGGCGTGTCACCACGGAAACCAGCGCGGGCACTGTCAGGTCGCATACCTAAAGCCCTCCTGCTGATTCATCTGTGGAAGGCCGAGGCCTGGGCGGGAGCTGGGGTGAGCGCCGGACAGGACCCAGTGGTCCCCCCGGGGTGCAGAAACACAGGCGGGAAGCAATGCAAGTGGCTGGCTGCCCCTCCACCAGGGAGACCGGCTCAGCTAGGACAAGGGAACCAGTGCCACGGCACTTCCTCCCTCCTTGGCGACGTGAGAAATGGTCTACGTGCCTGGGCTGTCCTGGTCTGCCTTGGCATTCCATAGGTCACCTTCTGGGGTTCTGTCTTCAAGGAGAGCCATTCTACACCCCCCTGCCCCCACCCAGGGCTCAGGGACCGCGCAGACAATACGTGTTCCTTAAGCGACACAGTCGTGGGCGCCACTCCCTTGGCTTGCCCAGGAAACAAGCCCCGTTCCTCCACGCTGGAGATCTGAGCTGTTAAAGTCGATCACGCGTGCAGATCCTAGCCTGAGACCCCACCGTCCTCCGCGTGGCCCTGCCCTTTGCACACCGCTCCCAGCCCGCTCCCCTGCCCCCCCCCCCCCATGGCTCCCTGCGGCCTGACACTGGAACAGAGCACAGTACCCCGGGAGCAACTCTGGCGCGAGAAAGCTGCTCTTTCTGTCCTTCTCGAAAGCAACCCCTGCCGGGAGAAAGTCAGGAAAACCAGCGGTTCAAGGTCAAGTTCAGCCTGCTCACTTTGCGCAAAGCTCTGGCTGGGTCCTTCCCTCTGCCCTGTCCAGCACAGCCCAGCCCAGAGGCCGCTGCGTCGCCGACCAGGATGGGACTTGCGGGCAGCCTTTGGAGAGTGGATCTCACAGAAGGGCGGCCAGGCGTGATTTCAGGGGTCAACCCTGCCCGGCTGTTTCGCTTCCTCCTGGCGGTGTGCAGACGCTGGGTGTTCCCTGGCAACGTGTTAAGCAGTTCCCGTTCCTTTTAAATTCAGCACAGGAGCTTCCAAGCTCCCTCCTGTGATTCACCTGCTTGCCTGAAATACTTTCCCTCTCAATCACTGCCTTCCTTCTATGTCCCCTACCTGGTGCCGCTGACTCCGGCTCTGAGGAAGGCAGCCACCGCTGGGGGTGCTCCCGTCTCCCCTACCCCTCGCTTGCAGCCTTTTCTCCTGGGTGCAGGGGTTGGAGGGCCGGGGACTTCCCCCAAGGTGCAAACCTTCCCTGGGAGACTGAAGGCGTCAGGGCTGCGCGGGGAACGCTTGGGTACAGAGCTCCCTGGGCACACAGCCCAGCTCCTGGTGGGGTACGGGGGGGCACTGCCTGGGTTTGTCCTCAGTTTTGCAAAGAAGGGAACACGCGCCCAACCCGCAAGAATACCCGACCATGCAAGACCACAGTCACCGCCACCTAGAGGCGGGTTCGCCGTGCGCCTCGGGACGCCAGCCATCCCAGGTGCGGCTCCTTGCTCTGAACAGTAATTGCAGGAGAGAGGCGGGGCCGCCGGCGCCGGCCCTGCTCTGCCTGCTTCTGGGTCAGACCCCGGACTGTGGCCAGCGCGCCCCCTGGTGCCGGCCGGCCGCTCTGCTGGCCACCCAGGGAGGGCGCCACCTTAGAGTGTTCCTTGTGACCTGGGCTTGGCCGCTGAATGTACCCGAGAGCTGAGCGAGAACTGCCTGTCCCAAGTGCGGTCGGCCCTCTGGAGGGGTGATCTTCAGGCTCCCAGATTTCACCACCTCCAGGAAGCCCGCCATGCTCTGTCCGCTGAGCTCCTTTTCTGCTGAAAAATGTGTTTTGCAGGCTTTGCGCCTGCGTGGCCTCTCCATCCCTGGCTGCTCTCTGCTTTCGACCCCCACCCCCCCAGGGCGTGTATCCCACCCTGCCCCCAGCACGTGCCACATTGCATGAAAGGGGGTTTGTAAAGTCAGTTGAAAGAAAGAGGCTAATTCTTTCTTTGTGGCGACTCCCGGCTTTCTGCCCTGCTCAGTGAAGTGTGGCTGAACTGAGCAAAACAACTCAGTCCGATCCTCGCAGTCGCAGCGAGTCTGGAGTGCCGGCAGCCCTCCCCCGGCCATGGGGGCTCCCTGAATGGAAGACAACAGAAACGTGGCGCCGGCGGTGTGGCACAGCGGGCTAAGCCGCCGCCTGTGTCGCCGACATCCCAGGTGGGCGCCAGTTCAAGTCCTGGCTGCTCCACTTCTGATCCAGCTTTCTGCTATGGCCTGAGAAAGCAGTAGAAGATGGCCCAAGTGCCTGGGGCCCTGCACCCATGTGGGAGACCCCGGTGGGGCTCCTGCCTCCTGGCTTCAGCCTGGCTCAGGCCTGGCCATTGCAGCCATTTGGGAAGTGGACCTGTGGGTGGACGATTCTCTCTCTCTCTCTCTCAATCTCAATCTCTCCATCCCTCTTTGTAACTCTTTCAAATAAATAAATAAATCTGAAAAAGAAAAGAACAAAAGGTGTTATGGAGTTTGGAATACTTTTCCAGGAGACAGATGATCCTGCAATCCAGGGGAGAGAGAGCTGATAATTTTTTAAACATTTTTAGAAATTTATTTATTTGAAAGACAGAGTCACAGAGAGAGAGAGAGAGAGAGAGAGAGAGAGAGATCTTCCATCAGCTGGTTCACTCCCCAGATGGCCACAATGGCCAGGGCTGGACCAGACTGAAGCCAGGAGCCAGGAGCTTCCTCTGGGTCTCCCACACGGGTGCAGGAGCCCAAGGACTTGGGCCATCCTCTACTGCTTTCCCAGGCTACAGCAGAGAGCTGGATCAGAAGTGGAGCAGCCAGGACTTGAACCGGCGCCCATATGGGATGCCAGTGCTTTAGGCGGCTGCCTTACCCACTACGCAACAGCGCCGGCCCCCAGCTGGTGGTCTTGAGGAAGGAGTGAGTGGTCCGTGTGTCCCACCCGGGCTGAAGCAGAAGTGATTCCTGCAGGCGCTGGTGGAGTCGTTAGTGTAGCCGGGGCTGGGGCCGCCTTGGAAAGGGAGTGCGTCAGCGGCAGAAGGCGGAAGTTGTCTTCACACACACACAGGCTGATGGTGCCCAAGTGGCCCTGGAGATGCGCTGAGCCGTGCACTGGGGCCGGGGACAGTGCACAACGTTGTCACGAAGGCAACCAGGGCCCCCTCTCCCAGGCGGTGTGGCTGGGGGGTCCGAGGACAGGGAGCCCAGGCCTGGTCCCTGGGGACTGTCACACCCCCCACCTGCAGCCCTGCGGAGTCTGTGGGTGACGAACTTGGCGGTCACCTTGGCTGGAGCTGCTGTAACAGACACACGGGCCGGAGAGCTTCAGGCAAGTCCGGATCAGGGGCCAGGCAGGGCGGGGGCCAGGCGGGGGGCCTCCTCAGGGGCACAGAGAGCCCACCGCAGGAGGGCAGGGGCCGAAGTGGTCTTGTGCTTTCGCACTGATCCGGCTCGTGAGAGCCCCCCCCTCCCATGGCCTACCAACATCGCATTAGCGGGCAGGAGCCCAGCACGTGAACTTCAAGGGGACACCTTCAGTCCATCCCACTGGCAAGCAGCTGCACCCTGGCCCCCACCCCCACCCCGAGCCCGATCCCAGAGAGGGAGCCATCGCAGGGAGAGCCGAGGAAGAGAGACAGCGCTCGCCCAGCCGGAGCTGGGACAGGCGGCGGCTTTGAACCCAAAGCCAGAGTGAGAATGTATGTTGCATAGGACTGAGCCTTTAATAATAGACTCTCTCCCTCGCCAAAATGAGTAAGAAGCGCAGAACTGGACTGAGGGCCCGCAGCGGGCGCCACCACGCAGGGGAAGACGGGGATTCGAGAGAGGGGACAGTGAGCGCAGCGGATTGGCTCATGGAAGACGAGATCATCCCTGATCAGCCAATGAGCAGCCTCCATCCCAAATGGTCTCCGGTGCGCGTAGGCGGGTCAGTGCACACTCGCGCCAGCGATTACAGGGTCTTTTAGGGGGCGTGTCTAGGTAAGGAGGGCGATTACGGCGTCTTTTGGGGGCGTGTCTAGGTAAGGAGGGGTCCTTTGTGGGGCCCGGTCACCCCGGCTGGTGTTCTGCCCGTCACACTGGAACGTTGCGGAACCGTGCTGGGAGTCTTTGCAGGTGGAATCCACGTGTCCCGTGAGCAGGGGAAGGTGTGCGGCCGCCTTTGCCAGGCGTGCCCTTGCCGCACACCCCTGGAGGTGTCCAGTGGCCCCCGCAGGGGCTCAGCAGCCCCGCCTGGCTCCCCCTCCTGCTGCTGGCCCTGGCCCTGGCTCCTGGCAACATTGCCTCCGCCCTGTCTCCTTCCAGCCGCTTCTCGCCTCTGCTCACCTGCTGGCGCCTACCTTCCTCGCTGGCTTCCCTGCTGTGCTGGTCCATTTCCCCAGAGGCCTGCAGCGGCCGGGGCTGGGTTCAGTCCCTCAAATGCCCTCAATCTGGGCCCCCTGGGTGCCCCTGCTGCCTCCCAGGCTGTGCGTTAGCGGGAGGCTGGGCTGGGAAGTGGAGCAGGGGCTGTGTCAGCACGGGGCTGCCCCTGGGTCTCCACCTCCTCCGACGTCTCTGTTCCTCCCGCCGCTGTCACAGCCTCCCCCCCCCCCAGCCTTTCCTTCCAAGGCGAGCAGGGGAGGGCTGAGGGGCTGCGGCTGAGCGCAGGCGCCCTGGGCTCCCTCCCGCGCACACAGGTAGGCGGGCACGCACGCAGGCAGGTGGGGGTTCCTGGGCCGAGCGGCCCGCAGGTCGCACGCAGTTCACTTTCTGCATCGCTTTTACAGCCTCGTCCAGAACCTTCCTGCGGCCTGCTGACCGCGCTGGTGAAATGGCCGAGGTTAGGTGGAACCAGGGATTCGCCATGCGCGGGACTCCTGGCCTACAGAACCGCGATTCCACTGGACTCCGCCAGACAGGAAAAGGGACGCGGGCTCCCCAGGGTGGCGTCGGCCGGCATTGACTATGTGGTCACTGCACAGAGCGGTGACGGGGCAGGCTCATCCAGGATCCCCGTCTAATCCAATCCGTTCACCTGCAGGCAACCCTGCCAGGTCAGCACTGCGTTATCCCACGGTGTGCACCCAGAGCCTCGAGTCACACAGTAAGGGGCAGGGCCGAGGTTGGAGGCCGAAGCAGGTGCCCTCAGCCGCGGCACTACAGGCTGTGTTGAAGGAGATGGCGTTCTTGCCATTTTACAGGCGTGCACTCAGAGAAACAGAGAGGTTAAGTAACTTGCCCCGAGCCACACAGCCAGGAATGAGCTGCGGTGACGTAGGAACCCAGTGCCACCCTCCCCCAGGGCTGGAGCACTTCCCCCGTCCATGGCCCCTCTTGCCTGTTTGTCCTGTGAGATCGCGAACATTCCAGTCGGCCTGGTCCTTTGGTGCAGGACCTCACAAGGATAACAACGGGAGACCTCCGCAGCGCCCCCTTCCGGCTGCCGAGTTTACTGCGTCTCCAGGGCTCCGGACACGGGGATGCCCCAGGGACGCAATAAGGTCGGCAGCCGGCAGGGGGCGTGCTGCGCGCCCCTCCCCGGCCTGCTGGGCTCCCTGTGTTGCCGCTGGTCTGCGGCGGGGTGCTGTGGGTGCGTCCTGCAGGGACCTTCCTGTCCCCCAGGCCAGGCGGACCCCTTGGGATCAGCGCTGCAGTGCGGAATTCGGCCACCAGAGGGCTCCATGTCTTTGTCCCAAATATCCGTTGCAGACGTAGCTTCTGGGGCCACAGATGTGCAATGCTATTCTGGACACGGCGATTAAACCACATTGAGTGCAATTTGCCGAAAATAAGCGAAAGGGTTGGTTTGGTGGAATAACAAATCCAATCATCTCGTTAACCTCCAGTCACCAAGAGGGAAGCCTTTTAATCGAATGAACCTGCTCCCCGTAAGCATTGGCTCCTATTGGGACGACAGCAACTGGGATGTAACACACACACACGCAGCATAATTCCATGGGAAGTTTTCTCCAACATTCCTCCTCCCTTTTGCTAAGTAAGAGCCCGGATGACCGCTTCTGAGAAAGCTATGGTCCTGCAGACGCCAGCTGGGCTGCATTGGCTTTCCAGACGGGTCAGTGTTCCCGCAGGCCAAGAAAAGCCGTGATTGACATTTGCACGGGCGACTCTGCTATGGAGAGCTGGCCACACAGGTGCGCAGGCCTGAAGGAATCTAGTGGGGCCCCCGAAGTGACCGGCATTGGAAGGGAGCCCCGGGGGGAGGCTGGGACTGTCCTAACCCAGAGGCCTGGGCAGAGGACTTTGCCTGGCTGTGCTCGTGCCACTGAGAGGGGGCAAAGAGGTGGCTCTGTGGATGCCAACGGTCACTGCCCGTGTGTCCTCCCAGCTGAAGCCCTCTCTGCCCCTCCAGTGCCCCCTGCTGGTGAGCCACAGCAGAAGACGATGGCCAAACACATCCCCGGGGTGGCTTTGTGCTGAGTGGCCACGGCTTGGTCATTGTCACAGCCGATGCCTTTGGCTGCTCGGCGACTGGACCGTGCACTTTTTCCACCCCGTTGCAAGTTGCATACAAAATAGTGACTTCCGCCTTGGCTGCAGGTAACGCCACTTGCCATTACGTTTTGCTTAGACGTGGCTGTACTAAGACGGACCCAGGACCCCAGAGACTCCCCATTGCTGCAGACACAGCTCCTGCGTCGGGCACATCTGATTCGTCTGGGACCAGAGTCAGCCAGGACGACAGCCTCACTTCTCCACCGGCTCCTTCCTCCGCGTTCCGGGCCCCAGATGAGGGCGGAGCCTCCACTTCCCATCTCTGTGTCACCTTTCTCCATCATGCAAAGAGATTTTCCAACTGGAAGAGCCCAAAGCTGCTGGGGCCGAATGCAAACGCCCCCACTCCCAGCCTGCTTCCCGCTCCCACGTGTTCTCGCCACATGGGAGCAACAGGGCCCCGCCTGGGTCCCTGGTTCGAGCCACGACCCCCCGGCTGCGCTGTGAGTGAGGCTTTTGTAGGCTGCGCTGAGTCCCGTAAGGCCAGCTGCTCCTGGCTGATGAAGATGAAATCGCCGAGTTCCACGGACAGGAGCCCCTTATTACAATATTTTGCATGCGTGTGAAATGAGTTCTCTGGTCAGAAGCGATGCTTTGTGGAATTCCATGCATGTAAACGAGGCATTATGCAAATCCAAGCTTGGTTAAGCATGGGGTTTTGCAAGCATCCAGGCAGAGAACCAAGCCCGGGATGACACCGTCGGCCATCGTGGAGCCGGATCTGCCCCCTGCCCTGCCCTTCCTGCCCCGTCCACTTGCGGAGGGCAGTGACATGCCACGGCCCTTGCTGGGGGCGGCAGGGGCTCACGCAGTGCCTACATCTCTTGTGTGTGTCCGGAGGAAGCCCACGGGGAAGGGGAGCGGGGAGGGGGCCACGGAGCGTTTGTGTGCAGTCGACGTGGCCTCAAGGCCCGCAGCCATGTTTCTGAACGTGGCGATGCCGCAATCAGCGGTTACCCCCACGCAGTTTACATTTGGCTTCTTCCGGGGGAGGAAGACGCACGTGCGCTGTCTCTTCCAGAGGGGCCAAGGGCTGGCGCGATGTTCCCTTTGTTTGTTCTGCCCTGCTGGGGTGGCGCCGCTTAACCTCAGTCTGCACGGTGCCGATGCCCAGAGCAGACTCACGCCCAGTCCTGTCTGGACTCCCACCAGAGGTGCGAACTCCCTCTGACGCCGGACATTTGAGTACTGAAACAATGAGAACAACTTCTAGGAGACACAGCCCTGAGCATCACTCCACTTCGGCATGGCTGCTTGCTCTCCCACGGCACGAAAGCCCACCCCTTCTCCCTCCACCCTGGCTGATTGAGCTTCCCGCCTGCTGGACGCTGGCGCTGTGGTCAGATTCCTGTCTTCCTATGGGAGGAAGAAGGTTGAAGTATTCCTTAAACACCCACGTGCTTGAGTTTTTCAATAAGCGTTTCAGGGAGGAGGGGCCGCTGGCCCCGAGAACTGGGTTTAGTACCGAGCAATGAGCACTCAGCTGCTGTGGGTGCTTCTCCCAGTTGGCCCAGCCTCAGTGGCCCACTGGGATCCTAATAACTGGAACAGACCGGAAAGCCCCAGGCTCCCTGCTCCCCGCCTGTGGCGTCAGCGCACCTGCAAGTGGAAGTCTCCCTCCACGTTCCTGGCTACACGTGCGCCTCTTTTGAGATCTCTGCTCCCAGGGCACAGGCCGGCTGTGCCTTGGTTCCCACCGTGCACGGAAACCAAGCAAGCTGAGTGTGCTGGCAGATTTGAACAAATGCCACAGACAGGGAGACATGCAAATGAGGGCAGGGAGTGTGAACCTACCTTTGGCTGGGGCTTGGAGGCGGGGCTTCCACCCAGGACAGTGGGCATAGGCTGTGCGCTGCCCGCTATGGGGCACTCCGGTCACAAGACCCCAGCGTGCCCAGCACTGCTCAGCGCGTGCACGGCCACTGAATCCTCGCGCCCCTCTTAAACTCACATCCTGAAATCCTGACTGCAGAGGCAGCTGCGGTAGGAGGCGGGGCCTTCGGGAGGTCTTAGGAGACAGGAAGAGCTCTGATAAACGCAGCCGGTGCCCTTAGACCAGGGAGCTGAGCTCCTCCGTGAATCCAGCAAGGTGGCCGAACATGGTCTTCACCCTGAACCTGAACGTGGTCTTCACCCTGCCCTCGGACGCCAGCCTGCAGAAGGTAGTAAGTGCCTGCTGTTTAGAAGCCACCCAGTCTGAGGCACCTGCTCAGAGCAGCCTGACTCACCAAGACCGTGTGCAGTGCCCAACCCGAACAACCGTGTGAGCCTTGCTCGGAGTGAGACCCGCCGCTCTTCTCTTGGGCGCTGGTGCCAGGGTACACGGAGGGCACGCCCGGCAGGCCAGGATGCGGCAGACTCGCCGGCTTCCTCCCCATCTCTCCATCGTCGTCCCCGGCGGAATCCACTGGCATATTCGGGTTGACACCTGTTCTGGGCACCCCCACTGGCAGCACCGAGCTTCTGGGTAGGTGTCATTCCCGTGAGGCTGCTGGACTCCTCGTGCGTGTAGGCTCCCGTGACCCTCTATTCAGACCCCACGGTGGGCGTTAGGGCTGTGTGCAATTATTTATCAGCCTTGCAAGCTGCACAGGGCGTGCCGTGTGTGATGACGATAGCACACGAGCAGACGCGACATGTCTGGGAGAAGCCAGAGCGTGCCTTGTCAAGCTCCTTTCCCCTCGGAGAGGGGGCTGGGAAGCCGGGAGTCGCGCCAGAGGGACCATGGTGAGCTCAGCCTACCCGCAACCCTCGCTGGACGTGTACTCCGAGCCGGGAATTTGAGTTGGAAGCTGAAATTCTGCATCGGTTGTTGCGGCCTCGTAGCCTCGCTTAGCCTGACTGATGCAAGGTCGCCCTGTGTCTGGAGCTGCAGTGTGCAGCCGCAGTCCGGCCCCTTCTTGTTTCCGTCTTCACTACATCAAGATGTTAGACCAGAGAGCGGCTGTCGGCCCTCGGTCACATCCATAGACAGCGGGGTGGGGGCGGGGGTGGGGGCGGCACCTGCTAAGAGTGCGCTGATTCTCCATCTCATCTTCCACCACCTCGAGAGCCATCAGCAGGCGGACCTTGGAGCCCAGGGTGGTCCCGGGGGCTCAGGCAGGAATCAGCTCCAGTGGGTGAGGGGCCGAGGCCAGGCGTCTCCCCGGGCTGCAGGGACAAGGCAGGGGCCCGAGCTGGGGCGAGCCACCGACTCCTCACTCGTCTCCTTGGCTCTGGGTCTTTGCTTTCAGGGGCCCCGAGGTGGTGGAGACAAGCACCCGGGATTTGGAGACCTACACACGCCCGCAGCGGGACCTGCTGGGTTGAAGCCATGGCGCTGGCCACGTTAATTTCCGAGCCCCGCCTCCCGCATGCATCTCCGCGCCTGGCCATCCCCACCCGCACCCCCGCATCTGCCTTCCTTGAGTCTCCTGGAACATCTGGTTACCCACCAGCTTCTCTTGAACTGGGGTGTGCTGGTGGGCGCTTCAACCAACACCACTGCAACAGCGCTTGGCTGTGTGTTCCTCGGGGGAGAAAGAAGCTGGGCTGGTCAATAATGCTCCCCTCTCCCCTCAGCCCTGCACCGGCTGGGCGAGTCCTGCTTGCTCCCTGAGTTTGCAGATGAATTCTCCTGGGACAGAGCCACGCCCCCCCCCCCATTTGCCCCCGTTTGCCCACCACCTAGGGCTGCACCGGAGCCACGCCTCGCATCTCTGTCCCAACAGGCTGCATCCCGGAAGATGATTCAGGAACCTGCTCACTCCCATCACGCCCTCTGGCCCCTGGAAACCCTGGCCAGCCGGGTGGGTCACCAGGCAGGTGCCGGAGCCAGCTGCAACTTCTGCACTGTCTGTGTCTTCCGATGATGGCCTGATGAAGGCTTTGCAGGCTTCCCAGGTACATGGTCGGGAGGAGCTCTGCACAGTTCCATTGAGCTTTTAGCCAAGGGAGCGTGTGTAAAGGCAGGAGACAGCGCAGGGTGGGCAGGCACCTGTCCCCAGGTGAGCAGGTGCACAGCTGTCCTCAGCGAAGAATCCTGCCAGCAGGAAACGGGCCTTGCAAGCCCCTCTGGCAGAAGGACCAGCGCTTTCTCTGAGAAACTCAGAGAGTCCTTTGTCGTCCTATGGCGTCTGCGTCCCTGGGGGGTGGGAGCTGTGGCCGACTTCCCAGGGAGCCAGCTCAGCCCGGGGTGACACCACCAAGACCACCAGTGACAGTGGGTGGTGGCCCTGCCTGCTGGGGGCTCCAGAGAGACTTGCACAGGACCCACGGCCCTGCTGCCCGCTCGGCCATTACCATGGAAACTGATGCACTTTGTCCTAGCGAATATGGGATGGTGTCTGGGAGGAGGAGCGGCCCAGTGGGAGCCCCGAGAGACACAGAGATGGCTCGGACATGGCTGCCACGGTCCACAGAGACAGAAAAGTGACCGAGCTGTAAATCCAGGGAGGCGGCAGGCAGTTAATAAAACGAATGGCATCCCGGCCTTGGGAGAAAGGCCCAGGTAGGTTTAAACTCAACTCTGCACCTCCTCAGCCACGTGGCTCTGGTTCTGTTTGTGAACTCAAATGCCAAGGCCATGGAGTGACCTCACGCAGGGGAGGTGACAGCTCTTGCTGTCCCAGAGCTTACATGTTCTAAGTGGAGGGAGACGAATTTGAGCATAGAGAGAAACAACCAAATGAAAGATGGAGTGCCAGGGCCTGGGAAGAATATAGTGATGGGCAAGAGACACTCAGAGCGGGGGCTCTTTAAGACTCTGATCCAGGGAGGCTTCCTGGAGGAGGCAGCACCGGAACTGAGCCCTAAGGAAGCAGGAGCCAGGTCACGCACTGGTGCCGAGGTCTCCTCGCGTGGGTCTCTAAGTCTCCGTGTGTTTGTGAAGTGGAGAGGGCTCAGCCAGCAGGCGAGAGGTCAGAGTTCCCTGTTGGCCCCGGGATCTGCCAGGGTTTCCCTCGCAGCCACCTGAGCACACTGGCTGATGCCAGCCCTGTGACAAGGAGCCCAGGGCGTCCCATGGCCATCACCCTCCCGGGTCCCAGGGACCAGCAGAGCCCTGTCTCCGTGCCCAGGAGAGCCGGCGTCTATCTGTGTATCAGTCATCATCATTGCCGCCATGCCCTGGGGACCATCACATGCGGGTGTCTTTGGGAGTCGCTGGCTTGCGCTGTTTGACTCCACCTCTCTGACATCCCTCCATCCCACCAAGGGTTATTACCCCGCCCGGTTCAAGGTGAAACTCGCCAGGCTGAGAGAGGGGAAAGGAATGCCCCGCCCACGTAACCAGAGTCACGTAGCTGGTCATCCGCAGAGCCTGGTGTTGAGCTCATGTCCACCTGATGCCCAAGCTTCAACTCCGCACACACCATCCCTGTGGGCTGAGTGTTGGAGTCCCATGCAAATCCATGTGTTGAAAACTGTTTCCTTAAGATTTATTTATTTACAAGAGTTACAGAGAGAGAGATCTTCCATCCACTGCTTCACTACCCAAATGGCCGCTGTGGAGCTTCGTCTGGGTCTCCCATGTGGGTGCAGGGACTCAAGCACTTGGGCCGCCTCCTGCGGCTTTGCTAGGAGCATTGGCAGGGAGCTGGGTGGGAAGTGGAGCAGCCGCGGCTCCAGCTGACGCCCATCTGGGTGTTGCAGGCAGTGGCTTAACCTGCTGCGCTCCACGCCCACCCCGAGGTGTTGAGAGCTTAGCCCTCTAGGGTGATGGTGACTTTGAGAAGCGATCAGGTAATGCTGAGACTGGGACTGGTTCCCGTGGGCGGCAGCCCAGAGAGCCTGGGTGTGCGTCCACCACGTGAAAACAGAGCCCATCGTGGACCTGAGCCTGGCACCCACCAGCCATCAGCACCTGCGCCCCAGCCTGCTCGGCTCCGGGGTGGTAGGAAATAAGCTTGTGTCATTTACAAACTACCCAGCGCGTGAGGTTTTATTATAGCCCCAGGATGCACCGAGACAGCCAGTCTGGGAAATTGTTTATCGTGTTCTGGAAAACAGCCTGAGTGCTGACCCTGCTTTATGAGCTACATTCTCCGGCCGGTGAGGGGGTGGGGGCGCAGTGCACCCCTGGGCCGGCCCCTGCTCCGTGATGAGCTGTGCAGAGTCTCAGCATTGCCCGTCGTGCAGTGAGGGCAAATCCGGCGGGCTGAAAGGCAGCCTCCCGAAATTCCTCTGGGTGTGACCCCAACCAGAAAGAAGGGGGCCTTGCCGATGTCATTAAGGGTTTTGAAATGAAGAGATCACCGTGGATCGTCTGGGTGGACCCTAAATCCAAGGTCAAGTCTCTCTTTTTTTTTTTTTTGGCCAGGCAGAGTTAGACAGTGAGAGAGACAGAGAGAGAGTTATCGTCAGTGAGAGAGAGACAAGAGAGAAAGGTCTTCCTTCCATTGGTTCACCCCCCAAATGGCCGCTATGGCTGGCGCTGTGTCGATCCGAAGCCAGGAGCCAGGTGCTTCCTCCTGGTCTCCCATGCGGGTGCAGGGCCCAAGCACTTGGGCCATCCTCCACTGCCTTCCTGGGCCACAGCAGAGAGCTGGACTGGTAGAGGAGCAACCGGCACTAGTACCCGGCGCCCCAACCAGACTGGAACCTGGGGTGCCAGCGCCGCAGGTGGAGGATTAGCCAAGTGAACCACGGCGCCGGCCAAAGTCAAGTCTCCTTACAAGAGACACACACGGGAGATTTGTGAGAGGGCAGAGGAGGAGGCGATGGGACCACAGCGGTGGAGACCAGAGTGGCGCAGCCGCCAGCCAAGCAATGCCTGGAGCCGCCAGGAGCTGGGGGCCTTGATGAACTGAACCTCCCCACTCCCCGAGCCCCTGGAGGAAGGAGGGCCGGCTCGCACCTGGAGGGAACTGGGCTTCTGGGCCCCAGAGTTGTACTGCAACGAACTCCTTCCCAAAGCCATCCAGTGTGTGGTTGTTCGTCACAGCCGTGTGCGACGCCTTCGGTGGCTGTCGAAGGCCACGGAGGAGAGAAGCAGGGGTCTGTTCACCTGAGTCCCTCATCTCCCACTTCCATTGGTTACATTTTGTCCCAAAGGGGAATTCATTCCACTTAGCTCTCGGGGATATAAGCCGGCCTTGCTGGGACTATCTGGGAAGGCGGGAGTGACGCTCAGGGGGTGAAACGCTTTGTGCAAGACCAGGAGAGGCCAAAGAAACCAAGAGGAGAAAGCCACGTGGCTAGCCGGCCTCGGGACACTGTGGTCCCCCCGGGCAGAGGGCGCGACCGGCCAGCCCCGCCCCAAGTGCTGAAACTGCCCGGGGGGCGGGTCCCTAAGCGGTGCGATGGTGAGCACGCGGCCGGGGGTCCGGGCGATGCGGGGACCACGGGCATCCGAGGAGGACAGGAAAGACGCCTGGCAGAGGCGCCCCGTCTGGGCCCCCAGGGCCTTCCGTGCTGCCCTCGGCCACCAGCGCAGAGGGCTCCTCCCACCCCGGCCCCAGCACCCTCATCTCCTTCCGCCCCGGGGAGCTTCCTGCTTTCCCTGTCGCCCCCTCCCGGGTCAGGACACCGTGGAGCACAGTGTTGGCCCCTCCAATCCAGCACCTGGCTGCCCTTCCGGGAGCCTCGCGGGAAAAGGGCCCTTTACCTCCTACCCTTCTCCCTGCCTGGCAGGGAGTGCGGGGCCGTGCTCGGCCTGCGCCGGGGACAGGACCGAGAGGCTGGGGTGATGGGGACAGGGGGACTCAGGCTGCGCATCCCTGGACAGTGCCCGCTGGTTCTCCCGAGGACGCACCCAGCCGGGGGCACTTGGGTGGCCCACGCTGCTGGATTTCTGTGCAGTCCTGGAGTTTAGTGTTGCCTGCCTTCCCTTCCTCTCTCCTGGCGTTCCCCCTCCCCTCCCCCTCCCCTCCCCCTCCCTCACCTCTCCCTCCCCCCTCCTCTCCCTCCCCCTCTCCTCTCCCTCCCCCTCCCCTCTTCTCCTCTCCCTCCCCTCCCCCTCTCCCCACCATCCCCTGCCCCTCCCCTCTCCCTACCCCTGCCCCTCCCCCTCTCCCTCCTCCTCCCCCTCTCCTTCCCCTGCCCCTCCCCCTCCCTCTCCTCTCCCTCCCCTGCCCCTCCCCCCTCTCCCTCCCTCTCCCCCTCCCTCTCCCTCTCCCTCTCTCTCTCTCTCCCCGCTCTGTGCCTAAGATCTAAATAACCTTGGGGGGAATTAATATTCCATACAACGGGGCTATTGTTTGATAGATGCTTACTAATCAATTTTCCAAATAAGCAATTCGGGACTGCAGCCCCCCCCCCATTTCTCGCGGAGGCTGCTGTGTTTAGACACAAGGCTCTCCCACCCCGCGCTGTACCTGGGCGCCTCCCTCAGTCTCTCTTCCCAGCTGACTGCTTTGCACCCCACTCCCCACGAGGCACTTATCCGTCCTCAGCTTACGGTGTCAGTACCTGAGAAAGCTGCTTTCGAAATCTCTCGCCTGCTTTCCCTCTGCCCTTATCCTGGGTGATCCCAGCTTCTGCCCCCTGCCCCCGAGCTGCCGAGCTGCCGGGGCCCTCCCAGGTCGCCCGAGGCAGGAGTCGGACCCAGATGTGAGAAGCTGCCGGAGTCCTGGGAAGCGGGTGCATCGGTGCCCCCGCAGCTCTGGTGCTCAAGTCCCTGAGGTGGGAAGGGGAGAGGGAGCTGTGTGTGAGCACCGAGGAGAGGTAGAGACGCAGTCTGTGAGCCGGCAGCAGGTGCAGGATGAAACTTCCAGGCGGCCGCCCACTCCCGGGAGTGGTGCTGAGGTGCACGGTGTGCAGGTTGCGCACTGCACCAGGCCCCCCACTCTCCAAGGTCCCCAGCCTGGGTTCTTTGCAGAGCTGCCTTTGTCCAGGGAAGGGGGACCTGGGAGCCGTGAGCTCGCCTTGCTGTCGGCCCTGCTTAGAGGGGACCCTGAGAGTCGGCCCTTAGAGGGGACGTCTCAGAGGCTCCGTGTGTGCCAACTCTCCGTGGAGGAATAAAATTAGAAATGGATGGGCTTCGGGGTTTTTTAAATAACACTTTGAGATGTATTTCAGAATTAGTATATATTTTAAAAATTTATTTGGAAGGCAGAGCATGAGAGAGAGAGGAGAGAGGAGAGAGGAGAGAGGGCTCTCCTAGCTGCTGGTTCACTCCCCCAGATGCTCACAGTAGCTGGGGCTGAGCCAGGATGAAGCCGGGAGCCCGGAACTCTCTCTAGGTCCCCCATGTGCGTGGCTGGGACCCAAGCTCTTGAGCCCTCACCCACTGCCTCCCAGGATGTGCGGGAGCAGGAGGCCGGTTGGGAAACAGAGTAGCTGGCGGTGGAACCAGGCTCTCCAATCTGAGACAAGGGCGTCCCAAGCGGCGGTTTAACACGTTGCTCCGCAATGCCTGTCCTCCAGTTACCTGCTCCGTGCATTCTCACGCCTTCCCTGTTTGCTAGCAGGACGCTAACGGCGCTCCTGCATGGCGCCCTCTAGGGGTCTCCGTCGTGGCTCACTCTGTAGTGCGTCTTCTTCCTGCCCCATGGACTTTGCCCTTGGCCTTGTGATGTTTTGACAACTGCACAGGGACAGAAGAAGCACAGTGCTGGGACTGGGAGGGGCGTCGCGAGCTCTCAGCCCCCGGATGCCCCGTAGGTAGAGCACGCTCGTGGCGACTGTGGCTCTCCGGTCTGAAAGCAAGGCAGGTGCAGCACAGCCAGAACCTTGCCCAAAGCCGCGACTGGGGCCGCTGCGGACAGCGAGCAGACTCGCACACAGGACACGCGCGGGCGTTGTTTCAAGCCCTGGGGGCTGCTTGTTTCGCAGTATTATTCCAGCAATAGCCGACTCCCACAAAGCCTGAATTTTCTGTTAAAAGCAGAGAGCGACAGGCACTCTGTAAGATGTGTATTTCTATTTTACATAAAGGAAAAACCAAGGCCCCGAGGTGTGGAATTAACTTATTTAAATGAATAGCTGGCCTACCTAACATTAACATCCAGGTCAGATTGTAGTGCCGGCTGCCTCTCCACCTCCCCGAATGTTGATGCTAGGCGGCTCCTGGACAGCTTAGCCAGCAACGGTGATGGCCGACAGGGACACGCAGTGAGTTCTCCTTCCCAGAGCTGCGAGAAGAACCAGGGGACTTTTGCTTTGCAAGACTACATGCAAAGCATGTCTCACAGGTGCATGGGACATTGGGTTCAACACAGTTCCCCCTTCTTCCCCTCCTCCTGTCCCCGCCCCCCGCTTCCTGTTATTGAAGATCTGCAGGTTTGGACGGCCGCGACCCGAAAGCTGCCTCTGCACTCTGGGCTTAGCTGTGGCCGCGCTGGAGTTTGAGTCGCCATCTTGCCAGAACAATCCAAGAATCAAGCCAGAGCCAGACACACCTCACCGAGCCGACACAAGCTTTCTCTCTCCTGACACCGCTTAGGGCAGGAGAAGCACCTCTGTCGGCTGGATTGCTGCAGAACGATGTGTATTGTGCGTCGTTATTTGTGCACTTAGAAAACACACGCACATGCGTATGTTTATATCTGCAGGGACCGTCTCGGGAACATTCCGGAAATGTAACAGCCGTTGCGTCTGCTAAGGGAACTTGGTGGCTGATGAGGGGTGGGGGTGGCAAGGAGAATTATTTTCCAGTGATTATTCCTTGAAAGCTTTCTATGGCGGTGCACATGTTCATAGCACTCGAAGTAACACATTTTTTTAAAGCAAGCCAGCACATTGGCGGCAGTCTGTGTCACGCACAGGCTGGGTCTCAGACCCTGGCTTTTTGAGGCGACTGGGGAAGGGGGGATGCTTTTGCCCACCTCTGTTTCCTGGACCTCTCTCTTCCTCTGCGCTCACAAACAGACACCCTCGGGGGCTCCCGCAGACAACAGACAGGGCAAGAGCTGCAGCCCGCGGTCTTCCACAAATGGAAGTGATTTTCGTCATTCACAGAGCAAATGCTGTGCAGGGCAAAACAAGAACCGATCGGCCGCGTTTGGTTGTTTTGTTTTCAAAGACCCCGCAATCCTGCTCTGAACTTGCGCTTGCATTGGGAGTGGACATTCCGAGTCCTAGATTCCCACCTGCGAGCGGGGGATGTTTTTCTGTTCCATTCTAATCACATCATTGGGGTTTATTAATTGTTTCAATAAACATCCACGTCCATTCATTAAAAAAAAAATACAGGGCAAATAAATCAACTTCCAAATCGTGTCCTTCTACAAACAGCAGCTGTGCAGGAAAAGGAAGGCAGCCGGTGAGCAGTGTCTCGCTCACGGGCAGGGCTGGCGCTGGCCGTGAACTTGCACGGAGCAGAGGCTCCTGCTAATGCGTCTGGCAGCCCACAGGAAGGAGGCTCGGCGGGAAGCAAGAAGACAGAACAATGGTGTGAACCTCGCCCCCTTTCTTACTCTGCAAACATCTGGCGGCTGCACGTGTGGTGTTTGGAAGCCAAAGCTGCTCTGGGCTTACTGATAGGGCCAAGTCTTCACTAGGGGTCTGGGAGGCACGATAGGCTTTGCACAATAGAACAGTAAGCATGGTGTTTAACAGCAAAGCGATGGAGTGGGTGGGTTCGGAGCCCTGTTTCTGATGTCGGCCGGCCAGGTCTCCATCACCTCTCTGCGGAGAGACACAAACTTGGAAGCGAAGAGCCAGCAAGGCAAGTCCTACCATTAGGGCTCAAGACAAACACGACACGGGAGACACTGCCTTGGTACCGGCTACCGCAGGCGGCTCTGCGCTCTTTAGCATGATGCGTGCGTAAACACAGAGGCCGAGGTGGCACGTTTATTTTGGTAGTTCCGCGTCTTGTTTCTCTGACGGATTCTTGTTCTTATCTCTTTCTGCGTCACCGCAGCCAAACAGGATCCAGGTGATGCATTGCACGGCCGGCTTCCCTGAGCTGCGTCCGGGGCCGCGTCGTTCCCCCTGCGGACACCACTGCTTCGTTTTCACAACTGTCCTCCTTGTCCTGACCCCTGTGCCACCTTCCTGGGGGTGACGACCTCCTGGGCTGACGTTGCTGGCAGTTAAAAATCAGGTTGGTGTTGCTTTGCCTGCAGATCAGCTATGAAGTTGACGAGCTTGTCAAATGTTACCTCTGTGCCCAATTGGAAGGTAATCAGAGCCAATGGAATTTGGTTGGGTGCCAGTGTTGAGAGGCAGGCAAGCCTCGCAGGCTGTGCCCTCTCTCTGCCACCACCCCCAACCCTCCCACAGTACCTGCACCGGACAACGGGGGTGGGGCTTGGGGGAGGGGCTCAGCCAGCACTGAAAGGAGACCGGACCCTGTCCCACATCCGATCTGATATCAGAAATTGATGATGGCACCAAAAACTGATGGCCATGGATTTGAAAGTGATTCAGAGTTCAGTTCACTGCTAATTTTAAAAAACAAATCATGGCTGCTCACGTCCCTGTCCTGGGTTTCGGCTCTGAGTGCGCTCCCCATTCAGCTTCTTGCTAATGGACACCCAGAGAGTAGGCAGGTAATGGGTCAAGTGACTGGGTCCCTGGCACCACGCGGGAGACCTACACCAGCTTCCGGGCTCCCAGCTTCGGGCTGCTCCAACCACAGCTGTCGTAGGCATTGCGTGAGTAAATTAGTGCCTGGGAGATCTTTGTCTCTGTCTCTCCAGCCCTTTCTCTCCTTCAAATTAATAAATTAAAATATTAAAGATAAAACTCACTGGGGCTGGCGCTGTGGCACAGCAGGTTAATGCACTGGCCTGAGGTGCCGACATCCCATATGGGCACTGGTTCGAGTCCCGGCTGCTCCACTTCCCATCCAGCTCTCTGCTATGGCCTGGGAAAGCAGTAGAAGATGGCCCAAGTCCTTGGGCTCCTGTACCCTTGTGGGAGACCCAGAAGAAGCTCCTGGCTCCTGGCTTTGGATCGGCGCAGCTCCAGCCATTGTGGCCAATTGGAGAGTGAACCAGAGGAAGATCTCTTTCTCTCTGCCTCTCCTCTCTCTGTGTAACTCTGACTTTCAAATACATAAATAAATCTTTAAAAATGAAATAAAGCAGGTAGGACTTCCAGTGCACTATTGTATACTGTTCTCACTGTTTTGTAAATATTAGCTCTTGGCATTCTTACAGCGAGGGAAGAACTTGCCTTACACCCAGTTATCGGATGGGAAAATCGAGGCACATGCGAGGAATAACTTGTGTATAGTTATGGAGGTAGAAAGGGCCAGGGCCAGGATTCAGACTCAGGCAGCCTGGCTGTGGGGCCTGTTCTCTTCTTTCCACATCTTCACCTAAGCAGAGAACACACGTGGGGCCGTGTCTGTCGCGAGCTGTCACTGGCTGACACTCTTGGCCATGAGCGTCATGGAGCTCACGGTCTCCCTGGAGAGAAAAGTCCGTGTCTAAAGTCCGTGTCCAGTGCTTCCCGCGAGAATGAACAAAACACATCTCTAGAGCCCCTGACGTGCCTAACATTCCCCTTCGGAACTGGCTGATGCAGCTTCCCTCCCAGGTGGACTCGTGTGGCTGGAGATGACACCGCATAGAAGCAGACAGGCAGAGCTGGAGCCAAATGCATTTTTCTGGTCCCCAGCCTCTCACCCGCCCAGTTCTCAGAATGAGGGAGAACATTTCCCACCCCCTGCCCGTGTTAAGATTCAGGTAACATTCACCAGACGACCTTGAAGGCAGGCACGAGTTCATATTCAGTCTCAGTCGTGCACAGAACGGCTGTTTGGCCTTTTTTTTTTTTTTTTTTTTTGCAAGGAGCCCTGGTGGGATGGCGGTAAGTGGTCAGGTGGGACGAGACACAGCACTGGTGCGTGCAGCCTGGGCAGCGGCCCGTGGGCGTTCCCGAGTCTACAGACAATGCGATCACACCACCTGCTTGACGTAAGCAGGGATTGGGGAAGAGGCTGCTAACCACGCACAGAGCCTTCGCAGGAGCTGAAGGGATAGCCCTGGGCTGCTGCTGCAGGCACGCTGCCTAGGGAGGGAGCTGGCTGCTCCAGGCGATGCTACACGCTGACCCCAGAACCGCCAGGTGGCCCTGGCCAGACGTACCAGCAAACAGGTGTTCCCCGCTCCTCTCACGGCCACACCAAAGCCTCTCCTGGGCGCAGGACATGGGGGAGACACAAGGAGATGTTCGGCAGCCACACGCAACACACGTCTTTGACAGGCGATGTCTCTGTGGACTCAGCATCCACCATGCTCTTCGCTAAGAAGTGCTGAGTCAGTGTTTGAGAGTCCACCGCAGAAATTCACGCCCCTGACGGCGGGGACGGCTGTGATGGGGATGAGTCGTCGCGCACCTGTTGCGGTCTAGCCATCACGGGAGGTGCTTTCTAGATTTCAGTGGATGCCACATTTTTTTCCTTTCTCTCTCTCTTTTTAATGGAACAACGCCAATATTTGACCATGGATAACTCCCTCTCTCTGGATCATAGAGGTTGTTATATGTGTGGAATTGACCCCTGCTTATTTTCAAGGGTGAACTCAGGTCCCAGGCTTAGCCCGACCTCCAACTGACTACTGGAGTGAAACACTGGGGGCAGAATCTGGGTTGCTTGGCTGCCTTCTCGCCAGTCACGTGGGCCACCAGCAAAGCCAACAAAAGAGGATGGAGAAAGCCTGGGTGTGAGCCCCTGGATCGAGCCACGCCTGCAGCCGGCATCCTCTCTGGGTTCATCTTTAAATCGTATTGAATTATGACTTCTTTCTAAAGTTGTCTTGGTTTCTACGCACACATAAGCTCCTTTAATCCTAAGGATGCCTCTTATTGTTAATTATGTCATCGCATTTCACAGTGAGGTCAGGCAGGTTCAGAGAGACCAGAAACTTTTCTAAGTCACCAAACTTGTCCATCTGATTCCACACCATCGATCCTTAGTCCCTGTCTTGTTCAGGGACCTTGGAGAGGGCTGGAGGGAGGGAATTGCTGGGACTCGGGGTTTGAAAGCGGATCCTACAGACGGATGGGGTGTAGCCTTGGGAAGGCAG
Organism: Oryctolagus cuniculus; assembly: GCF_051225735.1. NCBI lineage: Eukaryota > Metazoa > Chordata > Mammalia > Lagomorpha > Leporidae > Oryctolagus > Oryctolagus cuniculus. The sequence continues at coordinate 139,112,432 of NC_142874.1, forward strand.
GGGTCTACCTTACATTCCTTTTTAAAAGGTTTATTTTATTTACTTGAAAGGCAGAGTTAGAGAGAGAGATGGAGAGACAGAGAGAGCTCTTTGACCAGCTGGTTCATGCCCCAGACGGCTGCGCCAATGCTGACCCCAATACTGTAAGTTCTTGGTCATTCCTCGTGGTGCTGGCCCCGATTTATGCCCAGCCAACTGCCGCTAGAGGTCCTCACTGAGGCAGGTGGCCGGGGGACAGCGGAAAGCCCTGGAGGCAGGGGTGCTGAGTCTCCGGGACAAAGCCTCGGCAGCAGACACAGCCTTCACCCCTAAGGGGCAGGAGACCGATCTAGGCCCAGCTCCTCTCCTGTTTCCTGGAATTGTTCAACAGAGAGCGTAAGGCGTCTGCAGGCGTGTCCGGGCTTTCCTTGGTCTCCCAGCCGTTTCATTCTTTCACAGCTTATGTCACTCTCCTGGCCAGAAAGGCCCTCCCGCTTCCTGTTTGCCCGGCAAACTCTTAGCTTTCCACTCCAACTAGAATGCCACCTCCTCCGGGAAGCCCTCTTTGGTCTGATTTCTCGCTCCTCGATCTCCCCACAGAAGCCGTATACATCGACATCAGCCCTCAGCACACTCCGCTCTAATACTTCCTGTAACTCCCTGTCTGCCGGCCCTTGTCTGATTTCCTCTGGTGCTGCCCGCACCCAGCTAATGGCTGGGCCCCAGCAGTGATCTTGCGAGTGTTCCGCGAGAGCCCTGCCTCACCCACTCCTGTCTGTCCCTGGGCATTCGGCTTAGACCCCACCCCCTTGGGATACCTTCCTTGAGTCCCCGAGGCTGGATGTGGAAGTCTCTTCTCCACAGTGACTAAGACAGGAAGCACCGACATAGGACAGCTGGCCCTGGAGGCTAAGCCACTTCCTGGCATGTTTAAAGTGCCTCAGTCTACCCACCTGTACAATGGGCATGCTAATAATACCTCACTGTGTTGATGCGAGTTCTGAACAAGGCCATTCATACAAAGTGCCAAGAACAGCACCCAGCAAAAACCAATAGTGCACTTAGCTACTGTAAATGTTAGATCCGACTACTGTTGCGCATTAATTTACCAAACATTGATTGAAGCAGTTGTTGTACGCCAGTGTGCTAGGGAAGGCACAGACACCAATTTAAGAAACTTCGTTTCCATAGCAGAGTCGTGCAATAATGAATGAACGCACGAAATGCAGCAGGTGTGGGTTATCTGGGTGATTAAACGGCTCCACTTTTCCTTAATCGTGGACGCTTTGCCCTAAGCTTCCCTGGAATGGCGGACGGCATTCTGTGCCTCACACGGATCCAGTGACGCAGTCCAAGAAAACAAAGTCTGGAACTTCAAACCCGAAATTTTTTTTCGGAGAACAAACTCTGACGAAGTCTGAAAGGTAGGTTTCATGGAGGCAGAGAAGAGTTTATAAATCACAGATGTGTGAACTGGAAGCAGCTGTCCCGGCCCTGCCGGACAGGCTGGGTTGACGCCGCGTGGAGCAGAGGTGAGGTCCCTTCTGTTCCCTGCAGTTTTACTCAACAACCCGGCCTTGGCGTTCTCATGTCAGGAAACAGAAACGTAGAGAATTTAAAAAAAAGGAGGGGGCGGCGCCGTGGCTCATTTGGTTAATCCTCCGCCTGCCGTGCCAGCATCCTATATGGGTGCTGGGTTCTGGTCCCGGTTGCTCCTCTTCCAGTCCAGCTCTCTGCTGTGGCCCGGGAAGGCAGTGGAGGATGGCCCAGGTGCTTGGGCCCTGCACCTGCATGGGAGACCAGGAGGAGGCACCTGGCTCCTGCCTTCGGATCGGCATAGCTCCGGCCATTGCAGCCATTTGGGGGGTGAACCAACGGAAGGAAGACCTTTCTCTCTCTCTCTCTCTCTCTCTCTCACTGTCTATAACTCTACCCGTCAAATAAATAAATAAATAAATCTTTAAAAAAAGAAGAAGAAGAAAGAAAGAACCTTCCATGGGACATTTCGGCTGTGCCCAAGAGTGGAGAGGGAGCCCTGGTGCTCTGTTCCCGTTGCTGTCTTGGATAACGATCCCTGCTTGGCCCGGGCCATCATTCTAAAAAGGTGTTAAATGTTGCTCTATCTGTGAGAGAGAGCTTTTTAAAACACCAGGGACGATCAGCAAGAATTCATTCTCTCTCTCTTTCTCTTTTTCTTGAGTTGACTCATAACTGTCGCCCCTTTTATGGGTGGGATGGGGAGGACGGGACAATCAGCCCTCCTGTCATTGCCTTAGCACTCGGCCCATCCTCCACTGCCTTTCCAGCCCACAGCAGAGAGCTGGACTGGAAGAGGGGCAACCGGGACTAGAACCCGGCGCCCACATGGGATGCTGGCACTGCAGGCGGAGGATTAACCAAGTGAGCCATGGCGCCGGCCCCCAGAGATATTATTTTAGAAGTAATTAAAAACGTATCTAATGTAGAAAACTCAGAAATTAAAAATAATTTACAATGTGAGAAAATGAAAGTCACATGTATTCCACCACCTATAGATACGCACCCTCAGTATTTAAGTGTGCGTCCCTCTGTCTACGCGTTGCACGACATGAAATCCTACTGGACATCCAGTTCTAGAGCTTTGGTGATTGAACAACACAGCAGGAGCAGTTTTCCAGCTAATCAATATTCTCACATGTCAACTCAAGGCAGGTAGGATTTCAGGTCGTAAATTGCTGATTGCTCATCAGATCCTGTGCTAGAAAAGAGAAACAGTTTCCAGTGTTCACCATGAGAAGCCGCAGCAGCAGTGACACTGTTTCAACTGGAACTTTGGGCAAAGCTCTCCTAGTCTATTTGGTGCTACTATAACAGAGCACCCGAGATTGAATAGCTTGCAAAGAACAGGGATCTGCTTTTTCTAGTCCTGGGTGGGGGGCAGCGCCTGCCTTGTTGCTTTGTCATCCCACAGCAGAAGGCAGAAGGGCAAGAGGGGATGAGAGAGAGAGACAGAGAGCGCGTGCGCTTGAACTCACGGCTTCAAGCCTTTTATAATTAGCATTAATCTCTCCATGACCTAAACAGCCCCCAGTGAGCCCCACCTCCCAACGCTGTTACATTTCGGAGTGGGTTTCCTACACCTGCTTTCGGGGGGACATGTTCAAGCCAAAGCAAAAACAGCCATTGCTTGTTTCCTACAAGCAAGGTTCTAGAATTCCCTGTCTCAACCACACTGTCTCCGCGCATGCCTGATTTTCACACGCTGGAGACATGTTCACAAGCTCCAGAAATGCACAGGATCCTCTAAGTTCATGGAAAATGCAAATAGGGAAAAAGACTGCGCGTGGATTTCAAAATCCTTTATTCAGTGAAATAACCGTACCTTTTAATAGCCTTGTGCAGGAACTTCTGGAAGCACGCTTGTCTCTTACGGGCTGGCACCCCTCCCAGTGGGGTATGGCACGTCCCATCCCCCACATCATCTGTCCCAGTGTTAGCGTCCAAAAGCCTTTGCCACGCAAGGTTCCCGCTGCCCTCTGACTTGTGTTTCCACGGCTCTCATTCGGCTTCCTTGCATGGACTGCTGGCCCCCCCTCTAAGGCCTGAGCTGCCATTTTTAGCCACCGGAAGCCTGTACTCGTAACAGCCAGGGAGGCAGAATGGGTGCGAGTCGGGGAGGGCAGGACTGGCGACCCCTGCCTTGTCCGAGGCCCGGACTCCCAGCCCCGGGCTCCCAGCTGCCATTTCTTTTCGCATCTGGGCGACGTTCTCGCCTGCTCATCCCCAGCGCCTCTGGACAGGAAAGCGAACCCAAAGTCAAGTGTACTGGGGTAGAATGCTCCTGCCTCATTCCACTTTCCTTACCAATGCAGGGCCTCGAGAGAAATTCAAATTCTGTCCGTGTCTTTGTTCAGGCCGATAAAGATCTTTCAATTCAACTTGGAAAATATTGATGGAGCTACTCCCGCGGCTCCCGGGGCACCCTGGCCCTGTTGGAAGCCAACATCCATGCTTCCTTTCTGATAATGCTTTTCCCTGGCCTCTCTTGGTGGAACTTTTGCTCACCTCCCGATCTGATTACCTCCTTGGTCTCCTCTCCAGAGGGCTGCACCTCCCTGCCCCTGCGGCAGTGGGAATCCCCAGTTCTCGGGCTGTCTGATGGACGGTTCCCAGCCACGAGACACCCCTGAGTAGCTGGCTCCTCCTTGGACAGCCTCCCAAGAGAAGGCATTGTTTCGACCTTGATCTCACCTTGAAAACAAAGGCTTTGGGCTAGAAAAATGAAAACAAAAATAAAAAGACCAGGAAGAAGGGGGCAGCAGGTGGACAAACGCCGGCATCACCGGGGGACGTGCTGGTTCACCCAGCTTCCCCACGGGCTCCCAGAGCTGAGTCACGGTTTCCCTCTGCTCAGAGCTCATGGACCGCTTGTTCGTGAGCTGCAGGGAGGTTAACCAGAAAAGGCAGGCGCTGGGCCTTTCTGCAGTATTTTTAGTCCTTCAAAAGGGCCTAGGAACAAAAGTCTGGGTCCCAGTAATGGCAAACTGAGTGTCACTCTCTTTTAAAAATATTGATCGAGGGCCAGCGCCGCGGCTCACTAGGCTAATCCTCCGCCTAGCGGCGCCGGCACACCGGGTTCTAGTCCCGGTCGGGGCGCCGGATTCTGTCCCGGTTGCCCCTCTTCCAGGCCAGCTCTCTGCTATGGCCAGGGAGTGCAGTGGAGGATGGCCCAGGTGCCTGGGCCCTGCACCCCATGGGAGACCAGGAAAAGCACCTGGCTCCTGGCTCCTGCCATCGGATCGGCGCGGTGCGCTAGCCGCAACGCGCCGGCCGCGGCAGCCATTGGAGGGTGAACCAACGGCAAAGGAAGACCTTTCTCTCTGTCTCTCTCTCTCACTGTCCACTCTGCCTGTCAAAAAAAAAATATTGATCGATCGATTGATTGATTGCTTTGAAAGAAGGGAAGAGACAGAGAGATTCCATCCACTGGTTCACTCCTCAGAAACCTGAAACAGCTGGTGCTGGGTCAGGCTGAGAGCTCCATCCGGGTCTCCCACATGAGTACCTGGACCATCACCCCCTGCCCTCCCAGGCACATTAGCAGGGAGCTGGATTGGAAGCGAAGCAGCCACGACCCAGACTGCCACTCAGCAGTACGGGCAAGCGCTGGCTTAACCAACTGTGCTGCGTGTGTCCCTGTGCACAGTTAGAAACAGTGTGTGGGGCAGCGGCCTGTAGTCCCAGTGCTGTTCACCCACGTGGACACACGCTCAGATGGCACCTCGTGTTTCGACATGCAGGGACGGACAAGGGTCAGTGGCCTGGGGCAGCGGTGACGTCATCGGGGAGCTGGCTGGGAGTGTGGATTTGGGAGTGAGTAACTCCTCTCCATATTGGAAACACAGCTAGCCATCATCGTTAGTGCCACGGAGGAGAATTTGGGGCTGGGGTGGGGGTGGGGGGCGACAGTGCTGTCAGCTGCTGGGTGTGACACCCGATGGCAGCCCTCCGCGCCCCAGGCCCGTCTCTCTCCGCTCTGGATAGATGTTGTGTTGCCTCATGCAGGGAGCTAGGGCTGCCTGCATCACACACGGCGCAGCTCGAGACGCCGTGCCAGATGGCACTTAGGAGCCAGGCACATGGGACAGCTGCTGGGAGGTTTTATTAGCGGAGACACGTGGCCTGGCACCGCCGGGTGCCACCTCGGCCCTCTGGGGCACCCGCCCAGTGCATTATCCAATTCTGCTTTTAGATACCCATTAAGCACACCACCTCGCGCGCCAGCCCCCCTCTAATGGCCTGATTGGGGTGTGTTGGGAGGGGTCTTGGCTGAAAGACACCACCCAAATCTGTGACAGGAAGGGGGTGCGGGGGGTGTAGCCTGGGTATACACCAGCTGTCCCAGCAGCAGAGCAAAGGGGCTTTGTAGGGAAACGTTTGCCCGTGGTGCCACCGGCCTCGCGTGGAGAGTGGCTGTCCCCTGTCCCAGCTGCCCACCTCGCCCAAAGTGCCGTGTTCTGGGAAGGGCCGGGGGCTCCCTTCTCTTCTCCCACAGGGTGGGGGAGGAGGCGCCTTCTTCCCGTTCCAACGTTCCATCTCAGAGCTCACAAAGCACTTGCGTTTGCACTCATTCCTCCTCCCTGTTACCCCGCTGCCCTCTTGGATTGGCCAACATGGAAGCGGAGGCACAGGAAGGCGTGACCCCGCTTCTGGCCGTGCAGCAAGGGAGCACTCCTCCCCTGCACTGAAGCCTGGCCTGGGGCCTGGATGGGTCTTTGACCACAGCTGCCCATGCGGAAGCACCTGCTACGCACAGCTTTGCACCCATGCTTGCGACACTTTCGGCAAGCCTGGGGCACAGATGCCACTGTTGTCCTCTGCGGACAACAAGGCCAAGGGATAGAGCGGACAAACGCCATGCTCCGTGGGGGCCTGGTTAGGCTGAGGCTAAGCCAAGATACTCCAATGCACGTCTGTCTTGACTCCAAAACATAGCGCTTCCAACGCTTAGAGTGACAACAGGGAGCCGTTAATGAGCACTTACTGTTTTCCAGCCCCTGTTGTAGGTGCTCTGTCGGTATCGACTCATTTAATTTTTATAGCAAGGCTATGAGGTAAGTGTTAGTAGCATCCTGCATGGTTTGAATGAGTCCCCCGAAGGGGCACGTGTTGGAAACTTAGTCCCCAGAGCCCCTCAGTAATGGTTTGGGGGGCAGGGCCTGCGGGAGCTGGTCGGGACTGGATGAGATCATGAGCATGGGGACCCCATGGCGGCATCAGTGGGTGGATAAAAACAGGAAGGGGCGGGGCCGGCACGCTTGCTCACCGGGTGGTGCCCTCTGCCAAGCTGATGTTGGCTCCATGCAGCGGATTGCCCACCCCAGAACCGTGAACCGAGTGAGCCTCTATCCTCTTGAAGTGACCTGGTCTCAGGTATTTTTTTTAACTAGCAACAGAAAATGCGCTAAGATGCATCTCTATTTTGCAGTCGGAGAAACAGAGGCATAGAGCGATGAAAGGACTTGCCAGAGACAACACAGTTGGTGATGGAGGGAGGGAACGGGGTTGAAATTCATACAATTTGGCCAGCACCGTGGCTCAATAGGCTAATCCTCCACCTTGCGGCGCCAGCACACCGGGTTCTAGTCCTGGTAGGGGTGCTGGATTCTGTCCCGGTTGCCCCTCTTCCAGGCCAGCTCTCTGCTGTGGCCAGGGAGTGCAGTGGAGGATGGCCCAAGTGCTTGGGCCCTGCACCCCATGGGAGACCAGGAGAAGCACCTGGCTCCTGCCATAAGATCAGCGGGGTGCCCTGGCCACGGCGGCCTTTGGAGGGTGAACCAACGGCAAAAGGAAGACCTTTCTCTCTGTCTCTCTCTCTCTCACTGTCCACTCTGCCTGTCAAAAAAAAAAAGAAAAAAGAAATTCATATAATTTAACTCCAAGAGTCACATCATAAAATTGTCAAGATTGAAATCCATGCAGCGTTTTTATAATATGCATTTTCCATGAACTTTTTGAAGACCCCTTGTACTTCCCTAGCATGGTGTCTGCTTGCGTGTTTCAGGCACTGGTTGCAAGAAGCCTTCTGAAAAACCCATTTCTTCATGGTTTTTGGAGCCATCTCATCCTCTCTAAACACAGCCAGCTCCTGTTCGGTTCTGAAGCCACCCCAACCCTCCAGAATCTATTTTGGGTCAGAAATGACGAGCACCTTGTTGATGAGAATTGCCGCACGCAACATCTGTCTAGGAGCTTCTTAGAAACGCAGGATGGATCAGTCCACACGTGACAAGATCCCCAGGTGACCTGTGCCTGGCAAAGCTTTGGACCCATTGGCCGCAAGGAGGCCCAGCAAACTCAAGGGCAGAGTTCTGAATCTCAACCATACACTGGTTTCCTGGAAAGCATTTAGAAGGACTAACGCCTGAGTGCCTGGGCGCCACAGTTACATCAGGGACAGATGTTCAGCCTGGTCACTGAGGTGCCTCCAGTGTCTGTCAGAGGGCCTGGGTTTGCTACCTGGCTCTGGCCCCTGACTTCAGCCCTCTGCAAATGCAGACCCTAGGGGCAGTGGTGGTCACTCGAGTGGTTGGGTCCCTGCCACCCACGTGGGAGACTTGGATTGAGTTCCTGGCTCCTGTCTGGTCTGGCCCACCTCTGGCTGGTGATTGAACCAACAGATGAGAATTCTCTCCCCCACCTTCCTTAGGGTTCAGCCACATCCCCCACCCAGACACCTGAGCCTGTTGCTGGGTGTGGGGGATTAGAGGAGTTCTCAGAACACTGCCCACCCCACAGCCACAGCTCACGGAAGCTATGGTCAGCAGAGTGAGGCACACAGTCCCCAAGTCACCGCGGTTCCACTTGTGCGCTTTTGACCGTGTGGTGATAGAAGGTGCTGTCCATTCTGCAGAAACTGGACCTCAGCGTACTCTCACTGTTCGCTAATGGTGAGTTCCCATACAGCCATTCTGGGTCCCACGCTCACACATTCAACACAGTCCATGGGATTTCAGCACCACAGGCTCTGTGTTGGATGGTTTTGCCCAGTGGGAGGCTCACGTGTATGTCCCGAACACACCTAGGCTCAGCTGTGTGGATCCTAGCTGGTGAGTGAAGTGCATTTCCGACTTGTGATGGGTTTAGCGGACGCGTAACCTCTGCTCGATATTGAAGGAGCGTCTGTACACGAAACAGAGCCAGCCTGGTTCAGACCAGGCCGGCCCGCGATGCCCTGCTCGATTGCACCCAGATGAGTTGTCTGCCCTTCTTCAAAGCTACACGTGACAGGAGCAAGCCCTTGCTCTCCCAGAAGGTGGGAGGGGAGACTCCAGATGTGACGCTAACTACCCGGACCCTCCAGGTCTGGAAGACGTGTCCTCCCACCACGAGGCCAAGTCACCCCAGCTTACAGAAGAGGTGAGCCTGCGTCATCGAGCCCTCGACAGTGAAGGGCTGGAGTGTGAAGTTTGCATCACCACAGTCTTCATCAACCACGTGCGATCCACTATGCCAAGACCTCGGCTTGCCCAGAGTCTCGCCTTGCTGTAGAGCCATGGTTATAACACAAATGTAGCATCTAGGTGTCTAGGGCAGGGGACGTATTTATGGTTTCATTTTTGTACAACACATTTCTGAGAGGCAGGCAGACTCCTCTGTGTCTGGAAATGTACCAACCCATAGAGGGTCCTCTGTAGGCCTTTGCAGTGGGAAGGTGAGGTGATGGCCGTCCTAGACACCATTCCCTGAGTGTTCTCTGCGGGCAGGCACTTGATAAACTTTATCACACTTAACCCCATGGCAACCGTAGGAGGCATCATTTGCATGTTAGCTTTCAGGTGTTCAATAAATACAAGTAGTTGATGTCGCTCCCCCTCTTCGTGGAGGAACGACACAGGACCCTGCGCTGTTCTTTTGTCTGCTCGGCCCTCCCCGGGTTTGCTGCTGGTTCTTCCCGGGTTGGCTACCGTCCCTTCCACCTCCGTGGAAGGGCGGTTCCTCCTGCCACTTTCCCCACTTCCGAGGGGGAGCGGCACACCGCCGGCCGGCTCTCTCGGGGGCTGCACAGGTGTTCCTTCAGATAGATATTCCTGGTGCATGTTGTCTCTCTCCTCCTTTATAGTCCTCTTCCACCAATCCCAACTCTGCTACCCACACGCTGAGTACGCTGCTCTCCTCCAATCAGGAGCAGGATCAGCTCCCGCAGGTCATCACTCAAGTTGGCGAGAGGCAGCTGCGTAGAAGTTTCCTCCTCTCCCAGCGCCATATTGTGGGAGAGCAGATGCATAGAATAAGTCTTAATTCCAGTAACTTAGTCTAGTCCGAGTTGCTCCCCACAGTTGATCCATTGTGATAGCTTCGTAGCAATGCGAGAGTTTGAACTCCTTCATTGAACACATTAACTGAGTGTTACGCACTCACAGTGTGATCACCAGTGTGGAAGGTGTAGCCTGGCTTCCCCTTGTTGCTCTCAGTAAGTTGTGAGAGGCAAGAGATGCAGGAAGAGTGAGGGGTAATCAGAAAAGGAAGCCAGGGCTTCATGATGTCGACGATGCTCAGCCCAACTGAAGATCCTCAGCCTGCCTAAGGAGATGAAAGCCATAACTCAGGGGCCATTTCTAAAGAACTCGGGGGCAGAGATGGAGTCGCCCAGGAAGAAGCTGGGGAGAAGCGTTGCATCCAATGGCACAGGTTCCCGCGGCACCCCTGGGGCACTGACATGAGCATTTCACACCAGTAGCAGCACTGTCGGCCTGGAACGAAACAGAGATGGGATGCAGTGAAGATTGGCTCTGAGGGAAGGACCAGAGGCGTTGAAGGACCAGAGACCAGGCCCTCCGCGTACAGTGCAGAGAGCGGGGCTGCCTCAGTGGGCGGAGAAAGAGCAAGGAACCGAAGCGGAGTATTCTTGGCCTTGGGAACCTGATGGAATGTTCTCCGCTGGGCTGCTGACAGCCTTAGCCCAATATCCCCTTTGTTCCTTCCGTGTTCCATGACGTCCCTCTGAGAAAGCAGACACACATGGGGAGGCCCTGTGAAAACAGGAGTGGAGGTTGGAGCAATGCAGCTGGAGTCACGGAACGAGGGCCAGCACTCGGGGGCAGTGTGTTACGCCAGCGCTTGCAACGCCGGCATCCCACGTCAGAGCGCTGGTCAAGACCTAGCTGCTCTGCTTCTGATCCAGCTCCCTGCTACTGCACCTGCGAAAGCGGCGGGTAATGGCCCAAGGACGTGGGTCCTTGCATGCCTGTGGGAGACATGGATGGAGTTCCAGGCACCTGTCTCTGACCTGGCCTCATCCTGGCCATTGTGTCCACTGGAGGAGTGAACCAGTGGATGGACGGTCACTTTCCCTCTCTGCCACTCTGCCTTCCAACTGAACTCATACCTAAATAAAACATTATTAAAAAAATAAATACAAGTCAAGGAACACCAAGGATGGCCAGCGACCCCACAATCTAGGGACAGACACAGAAGGATCCTGCCCTGCAGCCGCCTTAACCTTGACCTTGACCTTGACGTGGGATTCAGGGACTTTCCAGTCGTGAGAGAGGGAATGTCTTCCGTTTGGGGGCTGCTTGGTTCTGGGAGCTCTAGGAAGCTCACCCAGCTGTTCGGATTGAATAGGTGTGATTTCAGGTGAAACTGGTCCAGTGGGTACCTGGGCGGGGCACAGGGTGGGCAGACCGGGGAGATTCCTGGTGGAGGAAGCAGCAGGGTCTAACAGCGGCACTCGCCATCTGCCACCTGAATCTATGCCCACATGTAGGAGCCAGTCTTCACTGGGGCCATCCCAAGCACTAGGGAGAAGCAGACAGACAGACAGACAGACACGGTGCCTGTCTTCCTCTTCCCACTCCCTTCTAGCCCCGAACCGTATGGGCCCAGTCCAGGCCTTTCCCTTTATCAGGAGCGCCTCAGAGTCCCTTAAGCTTCAAAAAATCTGTGATGCCAAGGACCGTGAGTACAGTCACCCCAAACTCTGCCTGCAGAATGGAGTTTTTACGAGAGGCGTCTTGTTAGGCGACCCCGAGTCTGGCTCTCGGGGAGTGTTTCCCTGAGTGCTCCGGGCAGTGAGTCTCACCAAAGGCTCACCGGTGTGCAGACCACAGCTGGGGAACTGAGCCAAGACCAGAGGCACTGTCCTCAGGGCCTGCTGTCACCATCAAGAACACCCTGGAACAGGTGCTCTGTGTGGCTGCATCCCTGGGCACCAGACTTCTCAGTTAAGATTCTAGAAGCCCTAGGAGACTTGGGACCAGCAGATTGCCTTTTTTTTTTTTTTTTTTTTTTTAACAGGCGGAGTGGACAGTGAGAGAGAGAAAGACAGAGAGAAAGGTCTTCCTTTTTGCCGTTGGCTCACCCTCCAATGGCCGCCGTGGCTGGCGCATCCGGTGCCCCGACCAGGACTAGAACCCAGTGTGCCAGCGCCGCAAGGCGGAGGATTAGCCTAGTGAGCCGCGGTGCCGACCCAGCAGATTGCTTTAACACAGAGCAAAATTGCCTGCCGGCCTGGCCCTGAGGACCCATAGGAGAGATGCTTTTGTCTCTGTAATGGATAATCCACTAAGAACTGAGAGGGGAGAGGGAGGTAGAGCTGGGTGGTGGTTCTGCACTGTGGAGGTCAAGTCAATGCGTCAACTTGACTGAGCTTCTAGGAGCCCAGATATTTGGTCCAACATCAGCCTGGGTATTTCTGCGAGGGGATTTTGGACAAGACTAACAAATTGGTAAACTGAATAAAACGCACTATCTTTGCTAAGGTGGCTGAGGCTCATTTAATCCATTGAAATCCAGGATAGAAGGCAAAGCCCACATCCTTCCCCCCGACTGCCTTCAGAGTGCGACATCAACTTTTTCTCTGCCTTCAGATTCAGATGGGAACATCGGTTCTTGCCGGGCCTTGCACCTGCTGACCTCAGAGTGGAAGTAAGCCATTAGCTTCCCTGGGTCTCGAGGAGGCCAGCTCGCCCACAGACCTTGGGACTTGCCTGCTGTGGAGTGACACTTCCAAAAACGCAGAACTCGGAGTGTCCCTGTGCCGGGGCACCACCTGGGCGCCCCCATGACACACGGATTCTGGCCCAGCAGGTCAAGGGGCTGCATCGGCTTTTCTGACCAGCTCCACGGTGCACGGACATGGCTGGACCACAGGCCACCTTAAGGGGGCAAGGCCCTGGCTAATTTCTATTAGCACAGATTGATTAATCTATGCCCTACTTCCTTACAAAAAGGAGTTATGTGAGCATGAGGAAATTAAGGTGGCCTTGGAGGTCTTTGAAACCTGTCATTTCTTTGGACATACTCGTTAATTTTTTTTTTTTTTTTGAGTTTTAACACATTCATCCAGGGATTGTCACTATGCTGGTTCTTATTTTTATGTAGAAACTGCAGGGCTAGATAACTGCTGGGATTTTGAAGTCTTCTCCTTTTTTTTTTTTAAGATTTACTTATTTATTTCAAAGAGTTACACAGAGAGAGGAGAGGCAGAGAGAGAGAGAGAGAGAGGTCTTCCATCTGCTGGTTCACTCCCCAATTGGTCGAAATGGCTGGAGCTGCACTGATCCAAAGCCAGGAGCCAGAAGCTTCTTCCAGGTCTCCCACGCAGGTGCAGTGGCCCGAGGACTTGGGCCATCTTCCACTGCTTTCCCAGGCCATAGCAGAGAGCTGGATTGGAAGAGGAGCAGCTGGGACTAGAACCGGTGCCCATATGGGATGCCGGCACTTCAGGCCAGGGCTTTAACCCACTGCGCCCCTTGAAGTCTTCTACATTGTGATTGTAGGAATGCATCTTCACATGGACTCGAGCCCATGGTTCCTGTAAGACATCTCTAGCCCTGAGGCGCCAACAGTCCAGTCTAGGCATCTGTCCCGGGGGAGGCAGGGTTATCCCTCAGCCGGTGAAGAGGGCTCACTCTGGTTTCTCAACACCCCTGGTGGACTTGACCTTGGCTGGGGGAAGGTCAGGACCCCAGGGGAAGAGCAGGCGGAAGATGAGCAGTGAAAGGCCTGACGGTGGTACGTGAGGGGAGGAGCGGGAGCCTGGCCCCATTCCCTGCAAGGTCTCCTTACGGGATTGCAGCATGAATGAAGCCCCGGCCCTGCCCCTGGCCCCTGGCTCCTGGCTCCTGGTTCCTGGCCCCTGGCCCCTGGCCCCTGCCCCCTGCCCCCTGGCCCCTGGCCCCTGGCTCCTGGCCCCTGGCTCCTGGCCACTGGCTCCTGGCTCCTGGCCCCTGGCTCCTGGCCCCTGGCTCCTGGCTCCTGGCCTCTGGCCCTTGGCCCCTGGCCCCTGCCCCCTGGCCCCGGCCCCTGCCCCCTGCCCCCTGGCCCCTGGCTCCTGGCCCCTGGCCCCTGGCTCCTGGCTCCTGGCCCTGGCTCCTGGTTCCTGGCCCCTGCCCCCTGGCCCCTGGCCCCTGGCCCCTGGCTCCTGGCCCCTGGCCCCTGGCTCCTGGCCCCTGCCCCCTGGCCCCTGCCCCCTGGTTCCTGGCCCCTGGCCCCTGGCTCCTGGCCCCTGGCCCCTGGCCCCTGGCTCCTGGCCCCTGGCTCCTGGCCCCTGGCCCCTGGCTCCTGGCCCCTGGCTCCTGGCCCTTGGCCCCTGGCCCCTGGCTCCTGGCCCCTGCCCCCTGGCCCCTGGCTCCTGGCCCCTGGCTCCTGGCTCCTGGCTCCTGGCCCCTGGCTCCTGGCCCCTGCCCCCTGGCCCCTGACCCCTGGCTCCTGGCCCCTGACCCCTGGCTCCTGGCCCCTGGCCCCTGGCCCCTGGCTCCTGGCTCCTGGCTCCTGGCTCCTGGCTCCTGGCTCCTGGCTCCTGGCCCCTGCCCCCTGGCTCCTGACTCCTGGCTCCTGGCCCCTGGCCCCTGGCCCCTGGCTCTGGCTTCCTCCTAATGCAACCCTTGGGAGGCAGTGGTGACGGCTGCCACAGGGGAGACTGGGACTGAGCCCCCAGATCCTGGCTTTGGCTCTGGCCCAGCCTCGGCCACTACATGCATTTGGGAAGCAGCTAATGAAAGCTTGCTCACTCCCTCTCTCTGTTTCTCTCTCTCTCTCTCTGTCTCTGTCTCCTACATCTCAAATAAATTAATAAAACTTTTTAAAAGATTTTTATTTTAGTTTTTATTGTACTCAACTCCCCTTCTGTATTTTTTACTGATGCAAAGTACTTGTTTAAATTAGCTGTTTTATGCATCATTTTTTCTCTTAACAGACTTCTTTTAACCACATTTTTAAAAAAGTTTTTTTTTATTCCTTTGAAAGGCAGAGTTACAGGGAGAGACAGAGAGACAGAGAGAGAGGTTTTCCATCCACTGGTTCACTCCCCAAATGGCCACAACGGCCAGGGCTGGGCCAGACTGAAGCCAGGAGCCAGGAGCCAGGAGCCAGGAGCCAAGAGCTTCATCCGGGTTTCCTGCGTGGGTGCAGGGCCCCAAGGACTTGGGCATCTTCTGCTGCTTTCCCCAGGTGCGTTAGCAAGGAGCAGGACCGGAAGTGGAGCAGCTGGGATTCGAACCAGCACCCATGTGGAATTCGGACATTACATGGGACAGCTTTACCTGAGAGGCCACATGCTGGCCCCCGATAACCACATCTTTTGAATGTGCGCATGACGTCATCAAGACAACGTCCGTCTTTGAAATCTCAGAAAAATGGATCCTTTACTATCAAGGCTGCAAGAACAGCACAGCTCCCAAATCCAAATGTCTCCTAGCTATACCCAAAACAGAAAAGCAAAAGCCCCGGAATCCGCATAGGTTTGGTTAGAGACTAAGGCTCTCTGAGCCACATAAAATAAAATAGCAGATTACTGACATTGATTTCTTGCAGTCATGACTTCTACAGTCCCTTTGTCGCTAACAAGGACGGGCCGGGTGAGGGTGGGTACACCAGGGCTGGCAGTGGGCTGGCGTCTCCTCTCTGCCCGGCCAGCTCCCGTCAGCCCATCATCCCTCATGCTTCAAAGAGTTCCTGGAAAAGGAAATTAAAAGATAAGCTTATTTTATTGGAAAAACTTTGAATGGAGTCTTGACAAAGTTCATGAGAAACATGTACTGTGGAAAAACGACACACAGATTTCCAATATAGATAGAGAGATAAACAGATAGATGGATCGATCAATCCACACCGATCCACACCAAAATAAACCCGTCTCTTCATTCCGTTTCCGCAGACTTTCTGAAACACCCTTGTTTTGTGTGCTGTGTGTGTACAGAAAGATGCAGAAAAATCGTCCCCGTCCACAGTCAAGCAGGTCACGGGGAAACCAACAACACAAGCTTACGGAGCCGCTTGCTCTCTCCCCAGGACCCGCCACTCTCTTCCCTTTCTGCAGGAGGCTTGCGACAGCGCCAGGCGCCGAGGAACAGGAGAAGGGCGTCCTCTGTGTGCTCCCTACGCACGTGAGTGAGCTCATCAGGCCACGTTCCATGGCGCGCGCTTCTGTGGCCCCCTCCGGGCAGCCGCACCTGTGCTTCGCGGCTGCCGGTGGCCCTGGCGGAGCCCTGGTGGAGTCTGCTCGCCTGCAGCTCTGCAGGGGCTCCTGCTTCCAAAGCCGGTTTTCCTGTCTGCTCTGTCTTCCCTGGGAAGGCTGGGCGCTCCTTCTCTGCGGGGGGAAGCCAGTCCGGGCGTTCTCAGGGAGTTCTCTCTGCCATCCCACGGCTTTTGACATCCCGTGCCCGGCTGCCCGTCTGGAGGAGCTCAGCTCGTCCCTCGGCAGGGTGAGGAGGGCTCTTCCGATGGCAGCCTTCCTCTCCACCGCCCTTTGGTTCCCGGGCGCTGGTGCCTCCACGTCCCCCGGGCTGTCGCAGGCTCTGTCTCATGGGAAGTCACCCATGCCCTCGGATCTCACTCTCCCTGCCTGTGTTCAGCAGGCCAGCTTGCTCAGATGTCAATGAGGCTGGAAGGAGTCCCTGTGGGAGAGATCAGCTGTGCCCCGCCAGCCAGTAGCGCTGATAGGGTGACGGAGATTGGACCGGTCAAAGCAGACTCCTGGCCTGGAATTCTGTTAGCTTCTTGCGCATGTGGAATGGAAGGAGGTCACCACGCTGTCCTGTCCAGGGCGTCTCCGCCACACCTGCGGTTCTGTGCCCACCTACCGGGCTGACCTGCAGGCGCCTTGCAGTGTCACTGTGCCTTTCACTGTCCCAGCTCCTGTGTCTTGCCCAGTCTTTGGCCCATCGTCCTCTGATTCATGCTTGCTTGCCTGTGTGAAGAGAGTGGTCCGAGACCATGACACCAAGAGGCCAAGCTGACCTTGGTCAAATCTCCAGCATCCAGCGCACCCCACTGTCCCCCATGGGCCATACAAATGAAGGAAGCAGATGCTGGATTGACACCTGCCTTCCGGAATGGGGAACAGCCGTGGAACTGCAAAGCCAGGGACAGAATTCATTCAGCTTTCAAAAAGACTTTCTGAGCACTTCCCAGGTCAGGGAGAGAGAGAGATAAGAAATGTTTGGGTGGAGGCGGCAGCAGGTGTAAGAGAAAGATTTTGATTGGCTACGGCAGATGCAGGTGCCTCATCAAGGGAATCCCGGGGTCTCCTGAGTCTCACCCTAAAACCAGGTGCTGGGCGGGATGTGGCCTGGCCTTAGAATTTGGTGGGTGAGGTTTGGCTGTGACCAGATGTAGCCTCGGGGACTCCTGCAGAGCCAGCCCGTCCTGTCACTCCTCTGGGGCTGGAGGTGAGCTACCAGGGGAGAAGGTTCACGGCGCAGCCACGCTTCCTCCCGACTCGGTCACAGCCAGGAGCGAGGAGCCTGTGTTCCCGGCAGGAAATCTGGGTTTAGAGCTTGCTCATCCACAGGCTGCCTGGCACAGCGCTAGCCCCTCTGTGTCTGCACCAAGTGGGCAAGGGAGAGACCTAGACAGCGGTTTGTCATTGCAAACCCCCAGGATGTGGAGGGAGGGGACCAGGGAGCCGGGGGTCACTGACAATCTGCGAATAGGAGTCTTGGTGGCGTGTGAGTCGTGGAAGCGCATCCTGCAGTCTGTAGTCCCAGCGGGGCGCCTTCAGGGACAAACAGGCAGGAAGCAAGGGCGGACACCAGGAGCCGGAGAAGACTCTGATCCGGAAACATCGCCGGGCCTTCCTGCCTCCGCCGCTGGCTCGCCGCGAGTGGCCCGGAGCAGGGTGTTAGCAGGTGCTGGAAACAGCAGGCTTCGGACAGGGCGGGGTGAGTGTGTGGCACATCCACCCCGCCAGCTGCAGGGGGTCAGGCGGGGCTGGCTCTGCAGGCAGTGACTAACGCGAGGCCGCTTCTGGAAGTTCACGGAAAAGTAGACGTAAAGGAAATGTTTGTTTTGGCGCAAACATTTTTGAGGGGCCCTAAAAAAAAAAACTCATGGAAAATGCATATTATGAGAAACTACATACAGATTTCAAATTCTTTTGGCACCCAAATAATTTCGCCTTTGACTCGCCTTTCCACAGACTGTTGGCCGTACCCTTGTATTGGCCAACAGAACCTTCTGGAAACGTAACAGCCCAGGAGGAATGAGAGCGAGTCCGATGAGCAGCATGCCACAGCCTTAGTCTAGCTTTCCTAATTCCCCCACTAAAGTTTTACTAGGACAGTGGGACAGGCAATAAAATGAGTTTCGGGACAGAAAACAAAATTTTGCTTCTTGCTAAATATGTTGCTTTTGGAAGGTTTGTGTTTATACGAATTTTCCTCCCAAAATGCAGTGCTCTCAGGTCAGTTTCATGTCTCCAATCTGGACATAGAAGACAGTATTTTCACATTGTTTGTGCAAGAAAACCATAAGGAGAAGAGTGTATGTTGTTGTTGACACAAAAATTATTTTAAATTAAGTTATACCTTATCCCTTGTTCTGGAGATCTAAAAATATTTTATTAATTGGAACTCACACCTGCCACCTAGGTTTGACTTAGCCCGGCTGTTGGATTTCAACTCTGTAGACTTTGCATCTGTGTGCTCCTCGCACAATGGGTTAAATCCCTCTGAAACTCAAAGTCAAGTCTAAGAAATCGCCGAGGGGCCCTTGCTCGGAGTCTGAGAAGAGAAAGTGTCCTCCCTAGAGAGAGGTGAGAGGGAGCTGGTTGCCGGACCCGTGAGCACCTGAGCACCGGGCTGGGTTACTAGCAGTCAGGAGAAACAGCATCCATCTACCCTAGTCCACGACCGTCTGCGTTGTCAGCTTTAAGCAAATATAGCCTTAAACAGTCTCAGCCAGGAGCTCAGTTAAAGACAACCCTCGGAACAGGCTCTGCGCAAGGTCAAGAGGTTGGGATTCCAACAGTCAGGAAGGAAGGGGACGCCATAGAAACAACTCGTCCCTGGCCCCCGGGAGCTCTCCATCAGAATGTGAACGGCACTGCTGTGGGTAGGCAGAGGCAGGGAGAGAAGCTAAGGCCACCGTTAGCCCAAACCCCGAGTTTGCTGACCACGCCCTTTCTCTTACTATCCAGAGTAAGTCGGTGTTCCCAAAATGCTGAAGGCATTCGAAGGGCTAGGAAGCTGACAGCTCCACTGTACCTTGTTTGGCAGTCCCTCCCATACCTGCTTTTATTTAAAATGAAACTTAATTCCATGCTCGCTCCAGACTCTGAGATAAATGGCTCTTTCTGGTGTGTTTGTGTGTGTGTGTGTGAGAGAGAGAGAGAGAAAGAGAGAGAGAAAGAGAGAGAGAGAGAGAGAATATAATTGTGAGGGGTGTGGGTAGTCTGTTTCTTGGCCCAGCACTGGTATTCACGCAGGTTTGGCAATGTGGTCTGAGGCATGCCCAGCAATGAGCATGACCAAATCCCGGCCCCAGTGTGTGACCTTCACCCTGACAGGCTGCGTGCCTGGCCTGGCTCTGAAGGGATATGTGTGACACCCAAGAGGTGGAAAGCAGGGATCCTCGACTTCTTGGAACTATTTCTTCAAGGCGATGTAACGTCCAAGACAATGCAACAGCAGCAGAGCTGAAAGTCTCCCTTAAACGGAGCATCTTCCAGAGGTTCGTGGAAAATATATATTTTTAAAACCTATGCATCGGTCTCAATTTTATTTTGGCAATAAAATGAAGTGGTAGTAGCTTTTAAACACATGTCTGAGCAAGATCTAGTTTGAGGGACTAGGAAGGGTCAGATAGCTTACCAGGGCAGTGTGACTCCTGCTGAAATTGAAGAAAGACAGCAGACGGATGGCAGAAGAACGGTGAAACCATCCACGCTGCCTGGGCAGTCTGTGGGAGAAAGGTCACAAAGAAACCGCAGTTGACAACTGGTTACCTCGGTGTCAGAGGGGATGAGATGACGTTGAATGAGGCCCGTGGTGACAGGTCGTCACATCCTTTTGTGCCTTACTTGAAAAGACCCAGAGTCGACAGCAGAAACTGTGGTCCACACTATAGAGAGCTCCTGTGGCTCAGGTTAT
Organism: Oryctolagus cuniculus; assembly: GCF_051225735.1. Lineage (NCBI taxonomy): Eukaryota > Metazoa > Chordata > Mammalia > Lagomorpha > Leporidae > Oryctolagus > Oryctolagus cuniculus. Next base: position 139,132,264 of record NC_142874.1, read on the forward strand.
ACAGTTCTGGTGAAAAATTCGAGAGTAGCAAACTTTCTGCTTGCTGCATGACCAAACTGTTGTACCCAGACGAGCTGCAGACGAGGGCACATCTCTCCACGGAAGTCTTGAACAAGTGGGATCGAGATCCTGAAGTCTTTCTCAAAGAACTGTCGACAGGGAGGCAGTGTGGCCTTTCCAGTACAATCCTGAAGACAACGCACAACCAAAGCAGTGGCTACGGGAGCTGGGAACCAGCAGAGGCCGCAGCAATGCTTGCTAAGACTGCTCAAGGCGTTTTGCTCGTTGATCTGCTGGAAGGACAGAGAACGGCAGCACCTGCTTGTGTGAGAATATTTTCAGAAAGCTAACCTAAGTTGTATCATGAAAATCACATGAGAAATCCTCACTGGAGGGTCCCTCACCAGGACAAGGCTCCTAGTCAGTCCTCTCCCCAAACAAGGGCAATGTTCTGAGAGCTTCCGTGGGAAATCATTAAGTCCCCACCTTAGAGTTCTAACTGGGTCCCTTGTGACCTCTTTGTGCCTCCTAACCTTAAAAAACCTTCTGTGTTTCTTTAGCTCAGAGTGTAAAATAGATTGCGTTAGCATAGTTAAATTCCCGGGAGTCTTGGTTCTCGGGGATGGACTGAGTGATTGGTATCCTTGCTTACAAGAGTGTCTTGAACTTGGTAGACCTGATGCTGACAAATAAAGCTTTTATTTGCATTATGTTACTTCCACCTTTCGTGAACTTTCTGAAGTCCTCTCATATCACTTACTGGTACAGGGCCTGCTTTGGAGCCAGGGCTTGAATTCCTGGGTGTATTAGCTGTGTGACTGCAGGCAGCGCCGTGGCCTCTCGGATGTTGGTTCCTAATAACTGTAAAGGGACAGGAAATAACAGCATTAAGGAGAGAGCGTGTGTAAGTAGGCATTGTCCACGCCCAGGGTGAAGGTCACCCACAGACAGCCTGGACACCTCGCCCCGTCGGCCCCGCAGGCCACAGCATCACACCTGCTCACAACACATCCCAGTGCCACGTCCCAGTTACGTGGCTTCCAGCAAGCTTATCGGCCCCTGTTGCACCCACATCCTCTCTTCTGTAAATCTTTAGTCTTTCTGTGCTGCCTAAATGAATGAGTGCATAATGCGACGTGCTCAGGAAAATACCCGGCGCATAGTTAGAGAAATAAACAGAGATCGGCATGGGGTAGCTGAGGCCCTAGTCTATGACGGTTATGATTTATCTAAGCTGCTCCTCCCCCACGGGAGCTCGGCTCTGCTCTGAGCTCTTGACTGGGTGAGTATTTGGGACATGAGTGAGGACCGGTAAGAGAAAGTTCTGGGTGTGTTTGGTGGCCGGAGGGTGGGAGAATGCTAAGTAAGACAAGTCTCTGGAGAGCACCAACCACCGTGTCTGGCGACCTCCTCTTCAGAGTGGGAGAAGAATAAGGCAGCGGCCGACGACAACACTAAGTAAGACCACCTGCAGCCGAGCCTGCACCCTGACTCGGCACCCTGCTAAGGAGCCTGGGACGCGCAGGGTAGGGTCCTGTGACTCTGACGGTGGCATTTCTGTAAGATTTCGTCTGCTTTGATCCTTCAGACGCATTCCTTCTCACTCGGTTTTAATAAGGCTCCTGCTGCCCCTGACCAGGGCGCCATCCAATATGAGGTGGCCTTGGACAAAATTGAGTCACTGAAGCGTATCTTTTGAAATACGAAGTGATTTTCTTTGAAACAATGAAGAACCGCTGGCCTAGGAGCCCAGCGTGGAATGGCAGGAGAGACAGCCTGGCTGTCCTCGGCTTCACCCTGAGATCTGGGAAGCAGCGAGGCAGGAAAGGAGCCCGGGGGAGAAGGGGTGGAACTCGCCGCCTGCCAGGAGGGCGCCTGGGCCTCTCAGTCCTGCTTTCTGCTAGTGTGTTGGGCCCTTCCGCTCTGCAACACACCGGAAGCGTCCCTGAGATTCAAGTTCCCACTCCTGTTGCAGCCCAACAGGGCTGTCTCCTGGGCTCCCTGGCAGCCCTGGCTAACCTCAGAGGCCTCCATCAGTTTTGGGCAGATGCTGCGATCAATTGGCAATGTCTGCCATGGGCAGCGGTGATGATGCCGGGGGCGTGGGCTGCATCTTTTGTTCTGACCTCAGTACCCAAATTCCTCTCTTCACCTGGAAGGCAGCACTGCAGAGAGACCAGCTACACATCGTCTCCAACTTACGACGGTTTCACTTGGAATCCTCAACTTACAATGGTGCACAAGTGATCCACGTTCCATACCCCCGGTGCTTGGACTTGGGAATTTTGATCTGTGTGTGGGCTGGCACCATGCAGCCCAGTCATCTCTGATGATGCTGGCAGCCTCAGCCCCTGGTCAGCCCCAGGGTCAGGGAGCAGGTACCGGAGAGCCCGCATGTGCCAGGCTGCTGGGCTCGGCCGCGAAGTAGGATTGGGGAATTCGGTGTATTTTCCACTCTGCATGATGCTCACGGCGACACGAGAGCATCCAAAGTGTAGAAGCCCCTGCGTCTCTCCGACTCTCAAAGTCTCCGTCCTTGCCTCTAACATCTCTAATTGGAGAAGCACCAATTGCAACACACCAGGCCTGTTCCTTGGAGAGAGACATGGACGAGCCCTCAACAACTCATGAGGCAAGGCTGCTACCGCCCCTTCCTCATGCTGGAGCCAAGGCCCAGAGCAATCAAGGTCCCTGTGGGGAAGCAGCTGGGCCCTTCTGTGGGAAGCACTTGGTGCGTGCCCATCCCTGTACGTTTGTGTCTGGATTGCGAGGGCTTCCGGAAGGGCCTGGAATCTGTAGAGGAGCAAACAGGAAATGGGCTAGCAGCCTGCAGCGGCTGCTTTCTGCTGAATTCTCGCGTCATTTTGAAAAGGGACACTGACACTTAGCTGGAGCCTCTTGGCAACTTCGCTCGCGCCTCACGTCCCGTCTACACAGCTCCAGAGAGCTCACTTCCACGCTGTTGTCTCCGCGGTCCTCACAAGTATGCCATGGCGGCGGGGATCTTCGTTCTTACTAGGGACGTGTGCCTTATTAGGGGCTGCCATGTAGGAGAACAGGGCCCAGCCAGCATGAGAACCCAGGGCTTTCCACTGCTTATCAACGCCTCTCGCTAGCATCCTACATATCGAGGTTCTCAAAGAATGGGACCCCCGGGACCGGGCTATGGCACAGCCCACGCCAGGGCGGCACCCCAGCCATCACAGTGTTGGTTTGAGTCCTGGCTGCGTTACTTCCAATCCAGCTCCCTGTGCCTGAGAAAGCAGTGGAAGATGGCTGGAGTACTTGGACCCCTGCCACCCACTGGGAAGACCTGGGTGGAGTTCACAGGTGCCTGGCTTCAGCCTGGCCCAGTCCCTGTCACGCCAGTCATTTGGGGGAGCGAAGCACTGGATGGAAAATCTGTCTTTTCCCACTCCCGCCATGTCACTCTGCCTTCCAAATCTTTTGAGAGAGAGAGAGAGAGAGAGAGAGAGAGAGAGAGAGAGAGAAGTTAAGCCATTGCCTACAGCGCTGGTATCTCATATGGGGACAGGTTCAGGTTCAAGTCCTGGTGGCTCCACTTCTGATCCAGCTCCTCAGCGGCAGATGGCCTAAGCGCTTGGACCCCTGCACCCATGTGGGAGACCCGGGTAATGCTCGCAGCTCCTGGGTTTGACCTGACCCAACCCTTGGCCGTTAGAGCCATCTGGGGAGTGAAGCAGTAGAAGGAAGACCTCTCTCTCTCTCTCTCTTTCTCTCTCTGACTTTCTAAGCCTTCGACATTTTGAGAAACAGAGAAAGACTCCCATAGCTGGGACTACAGCAGTGTCCCTTCTTAGCCCCTCAGCTCCCCTCCTCCCACTTGGCAATCTCAGGGTCTCTGGACTACATTCACCACGACCAAGGAATCTCAAAGTGAGAACCACTACCCAAAAAACCAACAGGAGCCACGTAGCACTTTCTATAACAGCCCAGGAATCATGGGGTAGGGTCTGCAGCTCTTGAATGTCACTGAACACGCAGACATGTTTAAACCAGCAGAGCGTGCCACCGGGGAACCTCAGTGCCTTCTCCCCTACACCAGCCCTCGCCCCAAGCTGTAGGAGCAAATGTTGCCACCAGCTCGTCTCTGGAGGCAGGCAGGTCCCCAGCAGGGCGATGCTAGCATGTTCTTTGTCAAACTCCCCGCCAGCTCAGTTGTTCCTGTTAAGGAAGAGAGTGGGAGAGAAACCAGGAGAGAGTTACCCCGCAAGTCCCCACAGAAATGGGTACCACCACGGTCAACCGGCAGCCAAGACTAGCTAATGAAATGATGAACAGGCAGGTAGCACATACAGTGTGGAGACGCTGGGCGAAAGGATGATTTTTATGGCCTGCGTGGACGGAGTGAGATGGCACGAGATTTCATGATGATACCCAAAGCGGCGTGCAATTCAACATTTATGAACCGCTTATTTCTGGAATAATGCTTATTGGCCCCTCTTAACATTCTAGACTGCAGTTTGCTGTGGGTAATAACTGAAACAATGGACAACAGAACACGGATAAGGGGAGACGGGTTTAGTTCCTTCCTTGTGCTGTTGTACTGGGTTTGCTAGCATTTTGTCGAGGATTTTTACTTTCATAGTTATGAGATGTTGGTCTGCAGTTTCGTTCCTTGTGATGGTCTTGGTATCTGGATAATTAGCCCCATAGTAAGAGTGTGCTTCTCTCCTACTTTTAGGAAGCATTTATGAGAAGATTGGTGCTAATTCTTCTTTAAATCTTTGGTAGACTTCAGTAGTGGAATGTCTGGATTTGGGATTTTCTCCATGGGCAGTTTTGGGATTGCTAATCTGGTTTCTTATGCATCTATTCGGGTTGTCTGATTCTTTTGGAGTAACTTCGGGTGGTTTGGGTCTTTCTGTTTCATGATGTATTGGCACATAATGGTTCATAGCATTCACTTATGACACTCCCTTTCTGTGAAGTTGATGATAAGGCTCTCTGTTTGATGTCTCATCCTGGTAATCTAAGTCTTGCTCAGCCAGTCTAGCTAAAGCTTTGCAAACTTTGTTGATCTTTTCAGAGACCCTGTTGGTTACATTCATGGTTCTCTGTTTCACTAATTTCCATCCCAGCCATCATTGTTTCCTTCCCCTTGCTGGATTCCAGATTAGTTTACTTTTCTTCCTCCACTGTCAGAAGTGGAATGACAGGTTATTAATTTGCAATCTTTCTTCTTTTTTAATAAAGGTGTTTCTTGCTGTAAATTTCCTGCTAGGCGTAGGCACGCAGCCTGGCAAGTAAGACGCCATTCAGGACGCCCCGCCCCCCGGCGGATGCCTGAGTCCCTGGGTCTGGTTCCCAGCTCTGCTCGGACTCCAGCTTCCTGCCCATGCAGTCCCTGGGAGGCGCTGTGAGCCTCAGTTAACTGGGCTCTGCCTCCCACGTGGGAGAGCTGCCCTGAGTTCTGGCTCCTGGCTTCAGCCTGGCCAAGTCCCAGCCACTGAGGGCGCTTGGGGCGTGAAGCAGCAGAAGGAAGTACTCTCTCTCTCTCTCTCTCTCTCTCTCAAAAAAATTATTGTTTTAAAAGTCCTGTATCTGTGTCCTGTAAGCTTGTCTGCTGCGTTTCATTTCCGCGTGTTTGTGTGTTTCCGGCGTCCCCGCTATTGCTTTCCGATTTCACTGTGCAGTCCCGGGTGTCCCGGGCGGACGCTCTGTGTGCCATTTCGCTTCCTTTCACTTTCCTGGTTTGTCCTGTGGCCTAGGCCACTGTCTACCCCAGAGAAAATTCGCTGCGGACTTGAGAAAGTGTGTCTGCTGCTGCTGCGGGGTGTTCTGCATGTGCCCTTTAGGTCTAGGGGGTGGGTGAGTTTTAACTTACAGCTCATTTTCCAGAAATTCCACTGAGATTTATGGTTACTCTTCCCACCCGGTAATAGGATTGAGTATTAGGAAATCCGTTCTCTCAGCAACATTCCCATGGTCAGCCACCCCGCTCTAGGGCGCTGGCTTCAGATCCAGTTGACCCCGTTCTTGGCTCCAGGAGTAGACACAGGCAGCCCTTGTCCAATTAAAGAATTGCATGCCCCAGGGTGGCTGTTGGACCAGGAATGAATATGTGACCCAAGCCGAGCTGTTCGAGGTCCAGTCAGAGTTAATGCTGGACTCTTCTTGAGCAACAGGGAAAGGGGACACTCTCCTAAAGGAACGGAACTGTGGGGTAGGAGCCTGCGACTCCCAGGGCCCGCGAGGGAAGTGGAACCCAGCCAGAGGGAAGTGGAGCCAAGAGCTAGAGGGAGAAGGCTGGGAGCTGCAGACGAACTTTGAAAGTCTGGATTCAACTAGATCCGAAGTCGACACTAGCCGTAGACTTTTTAACTATATTAGTCAAGAGTTCCCCTTTTTGTTCAAGTTAGTGTGAGTTGGTTTTATGTCACCGGCAACCCCAGAAAAATTCTAAGTGAGAAGGGACGCATGATGGTGGTTATAGAATAAATGAGGACTCGTGGGACTGGATGTCTTATTTCTGTTGTTTTAAACACTAAGGCATTTCTCCCCTCGGCTATGATTGCCACGTCTCCAGGGGACATTGGTACCCACACGCACGGCGGGTCACGAGGGAGGGATGCTTACCACAGTGCTGTCTTCCCTCCGTGCCCACTTATGTGTCATGCGTCACAATCAGCAGGCTGCTTACCCGAGCCTTGTTTCACTCTTTTCTCTCCTCAGGCCTCAAACCCCGTTGATCACTGACGCCCATCGGCCCTCCTTCAGAAATGGCTCTCAAACCCCCTGTGCCTCTGTTTCCGTTCTTCCCCCACTGAAATCCATTTCCCACGCTGGCACCTGGGCCACCAGCTGTGTGGGACTCAGGCCCACCCCCAACAACTGCAAGACCCAGAGAAGAGTCAAATCGGAAATTTCTGTTGCCCAACTCATTCTTTCTTTCCCTCGCTCTGTCCCCTGCAAAAATCCTCATACATGCACACGTGGCCATGCCAGGCTGCATATCCAAGCTCATCCCAGATTCCCACCGCCAGCCAGCTTGGGCCTAGAAGACACAACTTACAGACGCTAAAGGCATCTTGGGATTCTTTGAGTAGGAGTTCCGGTTCCTGAGCTCCTGGACCACGGTCCTGAAGTGAGGGAAGGCACAGGCTGTGGCCCAACTCACCCCAGTGTCCTCCTCCTGTGGCGGAGGTCCCCTCTGCCTCTGTCTAAGACTGGAACTACCCCACTCCCTGGCATCAAGTTGTGGGGCTGGCATGGCCACGCAGGCCTCTCATATAGGAGCATCAGGTCGGGTCCTTGTTCCTCCATGTCCCATCCAGCTCCCTGCTAATGCACCTGGGAAGGAAGCAGAGGAAGGCCCAAGTCCTCGGGCACCTGTCACCCGTGTGGGAGTCCAGGGCGGTATTCTGGCTCCTGGCCCATTCCTGGCCATTATGGCCATTTGGGGAGTGAACTAGTGAGTGGGAGATCTCTTTCCCTCTCCCTCTCTGTCTTTCTCTCTTTGACTCCCCCACCCCCAGGCCCTTCCCCCATTGCTCTGCCTTTTAAGTAAATAAATAGATAAATTAATAAATCTCTTTAAAGAAATTCTCAAGTTCTAGCCTGTAGCCTCCTAATTGCATCTTTAAAAAAAAGATTTATTATATTTATTTGAAAGACAGAGTTACAGAGAGAGAGAGAGAGAGAGAGGTCTCCCATCCGCTGGTTCACTCCCCAGATGGCCACAACGGCTGGAGCTGTGCCACTCTGAAGCCAGGAGTCAGGAGCTTCCTCCAGGTCTCCCACGCAGGTGCAGAGGCCCAAAGACCTGGGCCATTTTCTACTGCTTTCCCAGGCCATCGCAGAGAGCTGGATCAGAAGTGGAGCAGCCAGAACTAGAACCGGTGCCCATATGGAATGCGGGCGCTTCAGGCCTGGGCTTTAACCCACTATTGCCACAACGCCGGCCCCAGAATTGCATCTTCACTCCTCCCTTAGTACTCAAGGCCCGGCACACCTGACATCAGCCAGTTTCCTGCTTACATTCACTCTTTCATGAGCTTCTGAATTCAAAAATCACCTCCTCTTTATGGATCTACCTAAACCCCAAGCAGAATTACTTATTTTCTCGTGTTTCAATGACGCTCAGCCCGACTCTTGAATGCACTTGAACGCTAAGCATTGTCTACTGCAATCCTATTGCTTTATTGTCTCTTGTCTGCAGTCAGTGTTCTCTGTAGGCTAGGAGGCTCCCTGAAGAGGGTTTTTAGACGTTTGTCTGCCACGCGACCACTCTTAATTTGGGGAATAGACCCTCTCCTTCCTTTTTATGGGGAATTACCTCCCCCCGGCAGTCCTGGGACCCCTCCCTGTTCTATTATGGGGCTCAGACAGTAGCTGATTCTGCCCGCCTAGCCACTGTGATTGGTACTGGGCGACTGCAGCCCAGCGGGTCAGGTGCTCCCCCGTGTGTTTTAACTCATGAATGTGGAGGGGAGCTTTTGTTTTGTTTTGTTTTCTCTTGAGTGGTGGATATGGGCAGGTGGATCCCGGAGTTCCTGGTTACGGTGCCAGCTTCAAGGCAGGAAGTGTGAGAACAGAGAGCAGGTTGAGGTGAGGGATGGGACAGAAACATCTGGAAAGTGCTCCAGGCCCTGGTTCATGTCATGTCTGCAGTTTGGGTAAGTGGGTCATACAGGCCCCTTTGCCTTGGCGAATTTAAGCGTTGATTTTATGATTCGCCATCCAAGAATCCCATAAGGGTCTCCTATCCTCTCTTCTTGTCCGTCGTCACAGCCCAAAGTCTAACACAGACCTCAGTGCAGAGTAGGCACTGGCAACACGCATTGCCTCGAAGCAAGCTATAAACTGAATTAATTTATTGAGACTTGTGCTGGAAGCGAAAAGAGAGCCTCTTATCCCGAGAGCTCGATGGCTTAGGCAACTCCATGTGTGAAGAAGCAACAAAAGTAAACCCGTTCTAGAAAAAGAACAAAGCCGCTGCCAACTTGGCCGCGGGGATTCGCGGAGACTGGAAATGCTCACTTCCCCTGCCCGTCTCCAACGGTCTTTCTCTGCTTTTTGCAACAGAACACAGTTGTGATTTTGCCTGTTAAAGATGGAAAGCCAAACCTTGCAGCTCCCCACCCGAGTGCAGGCTTTGTGAGGTAGGGGCAGGGGAGCAAGTGAGGCTGGGGGCTGCCCCTGTCCCCCCCAGCTCACACCCAGAGCAGCGCACGCCCCAGCACTGAACCGATCTTCGCCGCTGCCCCTCTGTGCAGTGTTCCGTGAGACGCAGGCTGGCTGCGATCGGGCCAGGAAAACACAGCCGCGGCTCCACCGGGCTGGTCTGGCTGGTGTCAGACCCTGTGTTTTGCCAAGTCGAGTTTGATTGCACCAGGCCCAAGGTCATGAGGAGCCCACTGGTCATAAACCAAGTGTCATTTATTCCTGGAGCCGCACGCAGCCTTCTAGGTCTTCCCGCTCAGACGCCACCTGCTTGCTTGATCGTTTCCACACTGCCCTTTAATTAATTTCCAGTCCCCTCTTGAACCCAATCGCAAAGGGAGGCCCAGTGTCCGGACAGCTCGCTCCATTTGCGGACGCCAGAAAGTCCGTTTTCGCTCTTAGGCTGGGCTGAAAGCTTTCTTTATGAACCTTCCTGCCAGCGATCGAAACACCTTTGCTTAAGTTCTCAGGGAACAATCGAATCCTTCCCAAGGTCTAATCCCTCCTCCAAATCCGTCAGCGGCTCCAGGCAGCCTCGTTACGTGCACCTTGGTGGAACAGGACCCGGGGGCCCTAGAGCATTGCTCAGGGGACATTGGGGCAGGCGCTGGGCACGAAGGACACGCGGCCGGGGACAGCCAAGCCCCGGCCCTGCCCTCCAGCACCGGGAGGCAGCGGGACTCGCCCACATCACTCAGCTCTCCCATCGGGAGGCTCCCGCAGCTAGAGGCCTGTCTGAGCTCCAGCGACTGTGTGTAAATTGGCGCTCATAGCAGCCACACGGCACACGGCCTCGGGGGGTGGCGTGCCCGATGCATAGAAAATGGCTGGCGTGGTGCCCGTGACATGCAGAGCACCTTCTTGTTGGTGTTCTGGCCATACGATTACGTCTGGATTCCTAATACCTGATACCATAGAGGGGGTGGCCCGAGTGCCACACATGTGCTTCTTACCGTGCTGCGGGGAGCACGAAGTCCAAGTTAAGCTGCCAGTGCGGTGGGTTTTATTCTCTGGGCTTGTGGATGGCTGCCCTGCACTTGGGGTTGGTGGGGGGTGGGGTGGGGAGAGAGAGAAAGGGGGAGAGAGAAACCCGGTGTCTCTGTTGGTAAGGCCACCAGTCCTATGGGTCAGGTAGATCCCTATGACCTCACTGACCCTCACACCCTCCCAGAAGCCATCCCGGGGATTAGGCCTTCGGTGAATGAATTTGAGGAAGGAGAGACACGGCTCAGACCTCAGCATATAATACGGCATTTCCGGGCTTTAACTAGCGAAGGTGCGTCCCAGCAAAGCAGCCAGCACCTACAAGGACCTGCAGGTCCAACAGGGATAGAAGGGGGGCGGGGCGGGGGCAGGCGGCAGGGGACTCAGAGCCTGAGCAGGTGTAGGCTGAGGCCGGCCTGGGGCGGGCGATCGCGGTTAGTTTCCCCGGAGGGCAGGGGGAAGACCTCAAAGGGCGGGGAGTAGGAGGACTCGGCCGTGACCTGTGCCACGTGAGAGCCCCGTGGGCCGTGCCCAGCAGGGTGGCCGGGGCTGGGCCTGGGAGCGCCCTGTCACCTGCAGGGCGCAGGAGCACGACCTGGATTTGCAGTAACAGGGACCCCGCCCCGCCCTCCCACCCACCTCGCCGCCCCGCGCAACTCCCCGACTTCCTCTGCCTGTTGCGAGGAGCGCGTTTTGGGGGCCGTTGCTAATTAGCATAGCGTAAGAGAGGCAGCAATTTTGCTGGAACATTTTAATAATAGTTATTTTCTCTTTTGCCTGTATTTAAAAGTTCTAATTTAATGAATAAATTATCCGCAGAGATCTAAGTTATTTCTAGTTTTGTTGCTCCATCTGATATGTTAATTTCGTCAACAGTTTTATTTTAATAATGCAAGAAGAAACTTAGAAAAAAAAACAACACCTTCCACCTTGAGGTCTAAATCTGCCTGTGTGTTAACGCCCCAGGGAGACCTGGGGAAGCTTAGTCCTTGCACGGAAAGTTCTAGAAGAGCCTTTCTCATACCCAAAGGTGGGCGTTTCTGAATCAGTCATCTGAGCTTATTTGAACAATTTTTTTAACCATTCAAGATAGGACTAATTTTCGTTTGGAGGAACGGCCAGGGACATAGCAGAATTGGCAACAGACCGGAAACCGAGACCCAGCCCAGCTCGGCCGCCCTCCGGAACGGCTCCACGAGCCAGCAGCTTCCTCCCGGTCCTCCTCCGACAGCCAGCGGGCAGGAACACACAGCTCCTGGGGCCTTTGCCAGTGTGTGCCACACGCGTGCAGGAACGTGTGACCGACAGAAGCAGAGCGGGTCCCCGACCCCACTGAGCGCCCTGGAACCTCTGAGGCTGGCATCAGCAAACCCAGGGGGAGAGGTTCACCCAGGACAGGAGGGCACAGAGCGCGAAACGGGGTGGTGACACCTACGTTAGACACATACCCTGATATACACACACAGAGAGGTGTGAGTTTGCAGCCTTATTCTGACACATGTCTGTATTTTATTTTTATATATCTCTATTGTAGAATATGTATTGTATGTACTTACTTCTATTTGAAAGGCACAGTGACGATCTTTCACCCACTGGTTCACTCCCCAGATGTGGCCACAGCAGCTGGGACTGGACCAGGCTGAAACCAGGAGCCAGGAGCTCCATCTGCGTCTCCCGCATGGGTGGAAGGAACTCAGCTGCTTGGGCCATTAGTAGGAAGCTGGAGTAGAAATGGAGCAGCCGAGGCAGGAGCCGGCTAGCCAATATAGGAGGAGGCAACTTAACACTCTACACCGAAGTACCAGCCAGGGACAACTATTTACGTAGGGTGGGTCATCAAGAAGTGTTCTCTGATGAGATTCCCTCCTGGCTGAGACCAGAAGGAGGAGAAATGCTCATTCCCACCGCACCCAGGGTGGGAGTTTCAGGCAGTGAGTTTAGCCGGAGCAAATCCCCACATATGAAGAGGCTTGGTGTAGTCCAGAAGCAGAGGTGTGCTTGGAGCACAGAGGGGCGGGACAGAAAATGACAGACAGGGCGTGGCCCGATCCTGCGGGGCTGCTTGGGGATGCAGAGGGGGCGGGGTTTGATTCTAGTTGGCACCAGCAATCTCCACCCACCGGACAGATTCAAACAAGGGAATGATGGTGTCTGTTTCTGCCTTCCTTGTTTTCTTAGGATTATTCTAGGTGCTCCATGGAGGTGGCCGCGTTGGGGTCAGACACCAGGTGGGAGTGGAGGTAGCAGAGGAAGCGGGCGAGACAGAATGTTGCAGAGCTGGGGTTGACGGGACTTGCTCAGGCCTCGGGCGTCCCGGGAGCCCACGGTGCCCAGGTCCCCTGCTGGAGGTCCCCCCGTCCTCTTTCATAGCTCAGAGATGGCCGATTGGGGTGATACGGGTGCTTTGTGCTTATGAGACAAGACTGACCCGAGCTACAGAGGGATCAGAGCGAAACCTTTCGCGCGTGGGTGCGGGGTTTCGTGTCAGGGGGCTGTGCAATGTGGGAAATCATTCTGCAGAGAAAATGGGAGTGGAAGGTAGCCGGTGGCATTTAGGCGAATCTAAACTCCCAGAAAGAAAGTCCTGCTTTCTTTCCCTTTCAAATTCATTCCCCAGAACTCGGCATGTTCCGTTGGCTGTAGTGGAGACAGCTGTTTCAAACAGAACTGAATCCAATTTCCATGACATTTTGTACGCACGCAGAAATTGGCATTCAAACGATTCGTGAGTACAATTAATAAATGGCAGCATTATTCGGGAACACTTAGTGCATTATATTTTCAGGAAATGTAGTCTTTCTAACCTTTAACAGTTTATTCTCTGACTGCACTTCTATGTAGTCATTTCACTGTAGTTTTTGGATACTTGCCCCTAAAACAGAATTATCTGCTTTATCAAGATGAGCAGGAGGGTATAATGTTCTTTATGCCGCGACCCAAAGCATGGGCTGTGTCTGTTTTAAAGGGCCAACGTGTCAAACCTGGGCTTCTGAAAATGTGGTTCACTCTGAAAGCCGCTAAGAAGGCTTTTGGCAGCCGGCGTTGCGGCTCACTAGGCTAATCCTCCACCTGCAGCGCCGGCACACTGGGTTCTAGTCCCTGTCGGGGCACCGGATTCTGTCCCGGTTGCCCCTCTTCCAGGCCAGCTCTCTGCTGTGGCCAGGGAGTGCAGTGGAGGATGGCTCAAGTGCTTGGGCCCTGCACCCCATGGGAGACCAGGAGAAGCACCTGGCTCCTGCCTTTGGATCAGCGCGGTGTGCCGGCCGCGGTGACCATTGGAGGGTGAACCAACAGCAAAGGAAGACCTCTCTCTCTGTCTTTCTCTCTCTCACTGTCCACTCTGCCTGTCAAAAAGAAAAAAAAAAAAGGCTTTTGGCGTCTTTGGGATCTTGCCTTCATTTGGCTTGGTCCATCATTTTCCTGCGCAAATGGCTCCGCCCAGGTCATCTAGGAGGCCTGGAAATCGGGCCATTCTCTCAGCAAATAATCGAACCCCTCACCCCATGCGAGACTGTGTTAGGTACTCCCAAGGACTCACAGCCATAATGAGGTCTCTGCCTTCCATCTGGCTAACTACCCACTTGGGATAGTTACTCCTCCCTGGCTGTAACCCAGCACCTGTCAATCGACCTTTCCCAACCTCCCTCCCCTCTGCGCTCCCCACCTCTGATGGCCGCCACACTGTTACACTTCAGGAGACTGCCTGCTTTGTAGACTCCGCCATGAGCAGAAGCACGTGACGCGTGTCTCTGTCTAATTGGTCAGTGCATGTAACGTGGTGACCTCTGGTTCCATCCATGCTGCTCCCAAAGACCAGATTCTGCCCTTTGTGTGACCCAGCAGTGGTCCAGTGTGGACATGTGCCACATCCTCTTTATCCGGTCATCAGAGAATGGACGCTTTCGGGGTTTCCAGCCCTGGGCCGTTGTGAGCAGTGCTGTAAGAAACACGGGACAGCGGCGTCTCTTCAGCCAACCGACTTCATTCCCCGTGGGTATGTTCCCAGGGATGGGGTCGCCGGATCACATGTTTCGTGTAGCTGGATCTGTTTGGTTTTCTGAGGAATGGACCTCCAGACTGTGTTCCAAAATGGCGGCACTAATTCACCTTTCCACCAACAGTGTGTGTGCAAGAATTCTCCCCATTCTCGCCGACTTGCTGTCTGTTGTCTTTGATAAGAGCTAACTCACTGGAGTGAGCTGATTCCTCACCGTGGTTTGATTTGCATTTCCCTGATGACACGGGAGGTCGGGAATTTTTTCATGCAGCTGCGGACCATTTGTAGACATCTTCCTTTGAGGACTGTGGCCCGTGTTTAAACGGGGCTATTTGCTATTTTGCTATTGGGTTGCTTGAGTTCCTGCCATCTACCTGTTCGGACTAACCTCCATAAACCCTTGTGTTTCTGCGATGTCAGTCACAGCGTCTCAAGTTTAATCCCTGATTCTGTGGATTTGAGTCCTCTCGTCTCTTCTTGGTTAGTCTAGCCAGCAATGTATCAGTTTTGGTTATTTTTTTGAAGAACCAGCTCCTCATTTCTTTGATTTTTTTGGTACTTTCTTGGTCTCTAGGTCATTTATTAGTGCCCTGGATGTTACTCCTTTACTTCTACTAGTTTTGGATTTGATTTGTTTTTGTTTTTCTAGTTCCTTGAGGATAGAATTAAGTTGCCTAAGATTCTGGTTTTTTTTTTTTGTTTGTTTGTTTGTTTTTTAATGCAGGCATGGATTGCCATAACCCCCTCTTCAGACTGCATTTGGTGTATTCCCTAAGTTTTTGTGCATTGTTTTTTTTTTTTTATTTTTATTTTTTTATTTTTTGACAGGCAGAGTGGACAGTGAGAGAGAGAGACAGAGAGAAAGGTCTTCCTTTGCCGTTGGTTCACCCTCCAATGGCCGCCGCGGCCGGCGCGCTGCAGCCGGCGCACCGCTCTGATCCGATGGCAGGAGCCAGGAGCCAGGTGCTTTTCCTGGTCTCCCATGGGGTGCAGGGCCCAAGCACCTGGGCCATCCTCCACTGCACTCCCTGGCCACAGCAGAGAGCTGGCCTGGAAGAGGGGCAACCGGGACAGAATCTGGCGCCCTGACCGGGACTAGAACCCGGTGTGTCGGCGCCGCTAGGTGGAGGATTAGCCTAGTGAGCCGCGGCGCCGGCCCTGTGCATTGTTTTTTTTTTTTTAAGCTTTTTAAAAAATTTATTTGACAGAATTACAGATGGTAAGAGAGAGAGAGACAGAGAGAAAGGTCTTCCTTCCGTTGGTTCACTCCCCAAATGGCCACAACAGCTGGAGCTACACCAATCCAAAGCCAGGAGCCAGGTGCCTCCTCCCAGTCTCCCATGCAGGTACAGGTGCCCAAGCACCTGGGCCATCCTCCACTGTCCTCTGGGGCAACAGCAGAGAGCTGGACTGGAAGAGGAGCAACCGGGACTAGAACCTGGCACCCATATAGGATACTGGTGCCGCAGGCGGAGGATTAACCAAGTGAGCCATGGCGCTGGCCCCCAGTTTTCCAGTCTTGTGCATTTACTGGGACTTGTTTTGTGACCTGCCAAATGATCCATCCTGGAAATTGTTCCCTGTGCTGTTGAGAAGAATGTGTGTTCTGCACCTGTTGTATGGAAAGTTCTGTAGACGTCTAAAAGGTTGATTTGGGTGCCATTTAACTAGTTGCTTATTGATTTTTCTGCCTAGGTGATCTGTCTATTCTTGAAAGTAGGTGTTGAAGTCCCATTATTACTATCCTGGAGTTTATCAATCACACTTTAGATCTGTTAATATTTGCTTTATGGCCGGCGCCGCGGCTCACTAGGCTAATCCTCCGCCTTGCGGCGCCGGCACACCGGGTTCTAGTCCAGGTCGGGGCGCCAGATTCTGTCCTCATTGCTCCTCTTCCAGGCCAGCTCTCTGCTGTAGCCAGGGAGTGCAGTGGAGGATGGCCCAAGTCCTTGGGCCCTGCACCCCATGGGAGACCAGGAGAAGCACCTGGCTCCTGCCATCGGATCAGCGCGGTGTGCCGGCCACAGCGCGCTAGCCGCGGTGGCCATTGGAGAGTGAACCAATGGCAAAGGAAGACCTTTCTCTCTGTCTCTCTCTCTCACTGTCCACTCTGCCTGTCAAAAAAAAATATTTGCTTTATGTATTTGGGTACTGCAATATTGGGAGCATATGTATTTATGAATGTTATTTCCTCTTGCTACATGGAGCCGTTTATCATTACATAGGGACCTTGCTGGTGTCTTTTTATTGCTTTTTACTTAAAATCGGATAGCAGTATGGCTATTTGTGCTATCCTTTCGGATTCTATCTCGCTGCACCCTTTCACTTTCTGTCTGCATGTGTCCTTGGGGTGAAGTGAGTTCCTGTAGGCAGCACACAGCTGGGTCCTGTTTTAATCCACTCAGTCACTCCATGTCTTTTAGCGGGAGAATTACTCCATGGACAGACAATTGTTGCTAGGTGAGGTCTCACTACTCACTTCCTGCTTGTTCCTCCCTTCTTTCTCTCTCTTACCATCCTGACTTGCGGTTCAGCGATTTTCTCCACTGACGCCCTGTGATTCCTTGCTTACATGTTTGGTAAATGTGTTACAGGTTCTTGAATTCAGGCATGTGCTCTTCAGGTCAGAAAGTCTGGGAGTGCAGCCTGAATTCACAGCGCTGTTCAAAACCTGCCGCCCACCCCCCCTCGCTGTGGTGGTCCTGCTCAGGACCCCCACCCCAGGCTGGGCAGGAACCCAGGCCCCAGCTCAGGTCGTCTCCCGCAGCCCATAACCCGCAGCCCACAGCAGGTGCACCAAGCCACAGAGGGGGTTGAGCACCGGGCTCAGGCTTCAGTGCCAGTCTGGTCGTTCCTTGGTGAGCAGCCCCGATGCCAGCCCACACTCACTGTGGCAAATCCTGATGCAGCGCTGTGACTCGAGTGATTCAAGAAATGGACATTTAATTTTCACTGCTTATAGACACAAGCCCTCCCTCCCCTCCTCGCTCCCCCTCCCTCCCTCCCTCCCCTCCCTCCCCTCCTCCCTCCCCCTCCCTCCCTCCCTCCCCTCCCTCCCCTCCCTCCCCTCCCTCCCCTCCTCCCTCCGCCTCCCTCCGCCTCCCTTCCTCCCCTCCTCCCTCCCCCTCCCTCCCTCCCCTCCCTCCCCTCCTCCCTCTGCCTCCCTCCCCTCCTCCCTCCACCTCCCTCCCTCCCCTCCTTCCCCCTCCCCCTCCCTCCCTCCCTCCCCTCCTCCCTCCACCTCCCTCCCTCCCCTCCTTCCCCCTCCCCCTCCCTCCCTCCCTCCCCTCCTCCCTCCCCCTCCCTCCCTTCCTTTCCTCCTCCCTCCCCCTCGCTCTCTCCCCTTCTCCCTCCCACCCTCCTCCCTCCCTCCCACCCTCCTTGTAGACACAAGCCCTTAAGAAAACCAAGCTCCCTCCCTCCCTCCCTCCCTTCCTCCCCCCTCCCTCCCACCCTCCCCTCCTCCCTCCCCACCTCCCCCCGCCCTTCCTCCCTCCCTTCCTTCCTTCCTCCCTTCCTCCCACACTCTCTGCCTTCCGCCTTTCTTTCCCTGCCTTTTGAGAGCCAGAGGATAGGACAAAGAGCTCCCGACTTCTGGCTCACCCCACCACACTGCTTGCCAGAGACTGGGCTGGGCTAGGCCAGAGCCAGGAGCCAGGAACTCAACCCAGGCCTCCCATGAGGGTAGCAGGGACCCAGTGACTTGAGCCGACCCTGCTGCCTCCAGGGTACGTCTTCAGAAGCCTTTTCCACCTGCCAAGCCACATGCACAAATTTATGTAAACAAAGAAAAATACACACCCTCCCCGCCCCACCCCACCACAAGATGGTTTCTGAGTTCGGCTGGGTTCCCAGTGGGATTTTGAATCCTCCCCACATTTCTTTTCTTTATGAGAAGCACAGAGAAAGAGACAGGGAGACAGGGAACTCCCATCTGCTGGTTCACGCCCCACAGCGCCCCCCGCAGCAGCCAGGGGAAAGGTTCACAGGGGAGCGGGACACTCAGCCTGGGTCTCCCCCCCGCCCCGGGGTGACAGGGCTGGTGATTCTGCAGGAGCCACCGCCTGCCGCCTCCCAGGGTGTGTGGGAGCAGCAAGCTGGGCCCATCCGAAGTGCTCCAATGGGGGACACAGGTCTCAGCCACCAGGCAAAAGGCCCACTCTGCCTTCCCACAGTTGAACAGGAGCTACTGTGTAACGAATTCCAGAACGCTGGCCTGGGAAAGGGAGAGAGCCAGCGAGGCAGCTGGAGAAGGCAGGGGGCAGAGGGGCAGGTGGGATGGTGGGACTTTCCTGGGGGTGGGTGCTGCGGGTCTGTTTGGCAGCGTGGTGGGGGGTAAAGGTTCCTGGAGACCTGGATGAGCTGCGGGTGGGGGGTGGGGGACAGGGTTCCAGGGTGCGGGTCCCCAGTCCTGGCTTTCCATTAGCCAGGAACTTCCTCTAGACAGCACAGAAAGAATCAGACAAGGAGCAAGAGAGGGAGAGAGGGGAAGAAAGGAAAGAGGCGGCAGACCCACCTGGTTTCTCAGGGGCTGGGGGCGGGCAGGGAAATGCAACCGGAATCCCTGTTTCACTAGGGGTCAAGGCCAACTCGTCCATCAGGCAGAAGTGGGGACTCTCGGGGCCCAGATCCAGGCTTGAAGCCTCAGGCTGCTGTACAAGGATTGCCCGTTCCGTCTTCCAGGAACGCTCATCTGTAGACTTGGCGGGAGGGGGAGGTGGCCGGGCTAAGCTGTTTTTATTACAAAATTCTTCATTTCTTTCTATCTCTCGAGCTTCAGATGCACTTAATTATCCTTCCTAAAAGCTGTACTGTGCTTTTAATGAAAATCTTTTTTAAAAAAAGCCTTCTTGATGTAGATGCAAATTAAATTTACTGTTTTGTTTCACATAAGAAAAATTAAATGGGACCTTGTGTGCTTCTGTATAGACTGTGGGCATTGTGTTTGGGAATGTATATTTAAGCAAAAATAGAATTTTATTATGACACTATTATCAGCAGGTGCCCATGGAATATTAAGAAACAGGGACGGTTTGCATTTGTACCATCTAAGCCCTATTAACGCACAGCTCGCTAAGGAGTCCACAGTCAGAGGTTTCAAATCGGATCCACAGAAGGTCTTCAAAAAGTTCACCGAAAAAAAAAAAAACAACAACAACAACAAACAAACTGTGCACGATTTCAGACTTTTTTGAACCAAAATCAACTTATTTAATTCCAATTTCCCTGAAGTTTTGGAAGTCTCTCTGTGCGTCTTTTACCCAAATTAAAATTTTCATTAGTGTGAGATGGAGATTCAGATCCTGCTGTGTGCCACGCGGACCGCCCTTCATTTCAAGGAGCTTAGACTGAAATAAGCAAGAAGACGATCAGTAAATTGCAACTGATGATAAAAATCAGAACAAAAATCTACTGAGGGCTTCAAGTGCGCCTGGCAGGGTCCCAAAGGCTGTGTGTTAACACATCTACTCCCCGTAGGGAGTGGGGGATGGGCCAGACAGACAACTTGCCCAAGGTCCCAGAGCCTGGGAGCGGTGGCTGCAGATAACCCGCACCTGGACCGTGAGTAACTCAGGACTCTGGGGCCGAGGCGGGGTTTGGGGGGGTCACAGGGTGCAGGTGACCCTTGAGTGGCTCCTAGGGGTGAGCTGGGCGGTGGGCTCCGGGCAGAGAGGTCTGGGTGGACTGTAGTGCAGGCAGGAGCCAGAGTGGAAGCGAGGTTGGCCAGGTGGCCAGGAGGCACCTGTGGGGGGCGGGGCCTTGAGTGCTGCACTGAGCAGCTTGGACTTTGCCCTAGGGCTTGAGAGACTTAACTAAGGAACGGCCCTGGCCGCGCCTGTGGGCGGGAGTCTTGCTCTCTGGAGTCTTCTGGGTTCTTGGTTGTCTTCTTCATTGGTACCAAAGAAACAGACGAAAGGGTAACACCCAAGAACCACCCAAGTCTCCCAAAAAAATATAAACTATGGAAGATGTTAACTTACTGTTGCTTGTCCCCTGATTAGTAAACACTGCTTTCTCTTATAGTAATAGGAGATTCATAATAAAAATGATTGACACACCAGCTTGTAAGATTAACAGTACAAATAAACAAAATGGCACGTGGCAGAACAACACTTGTCCTGAAGCTGGTTGTCCCCGAGCTTTGAGAAAGAACTCATTTCTGAGTGTTTATGGAATAATATGCTTTGTGCTCGCATGTTAGATTCTGCCCACAGGCTCAATTCTAAGCTTTATTCTGGGGCCAGGGCTCAGTGCCCACCTCCCCCAAGGTTGCCAACGTTCCTGGGGGAGTCCCCGGCTGCTGTTTACCCCAGCACCCGCTGGTACTCTCCTTTTTCCTAACCCTGCCTGCTAATTTATCGTCTTTCCCTCCCTAACCAAAAAAAAAAAAAAAAAGAAAAAGAAAAAGAAAAAAAAAAAAGCCCCTTTCTTCTTTAAAAGAATTCTTCCTTCCTTCCAGGCCAACCAGCATAAACGACAAACAGCTCTCCCTGCTACAGGGCCACCTCTTGTTATCACACGGGCTGCCTCGCACGGCGCATTACAGTTTGCAGGCACGGCGCATTACAGTTTGCAAAACCGCCGGCACTGAGCAGGTATCACTGCCCTCACAGCAGAGGGCCCGGGGGAGGAGCTAACCTCTGTGCACTGCCTGCCTTTGTTAGCACACGGAATCTAATTAAGCATCTTGCTCTCTCATTCCTTGCAACAATTTTGCAAGGTAGGCATGGCCCTTAGCTGTCTATTGCTATGCAACAACCTACAAGCCAAAGTTAGCAGCTCCAAACACAAGTGTTCATTCTCAGCGTTTCTGTGCGCTGGCAATCTGGGGGGTTGGAGGTCTTAGCTGGGCCCCTCTGGGTCTAGGGCTCTCAGGAAGCTGTGGCCCTACTGTGTGGTCTCATGCAAAGGCCTGGCCGGGATAGATCCACTGCCAGGCTCACTGGCTGGCTGTTGATCACCAGCTTGCCTATTGGCTGGGGACCCGGAAGGGAGCTGTTTTGGGTGTCAGTGGCCGTGCATCCAGGGGAGGTCAGCATGAGTCTGGGTGGACCTGGTGGTGCGGGAGGGGGAATGGGGCCACGTGGGCCTGTGCACCCTCAGGACAAAGCAGCCAGCCTCCCGCCCTCACAGTGTGTGTGTGGAGAAGAAGGTGCAGACAGCTCCCAAGCGGGGTGGTGTGGCTGCTCTTCACCCGAACCCCAGACCTCATGACCTGTGTCACACGCTGCCTGGTGGAAGGGACCCGCTGGGTCTTGCCACACTCAAGGCGAGTTCTTTATACACAGGAGCAGGATCCCTGGGGCCACCTTGCAGGCGGCAGCAATGAGACCCCCACCCCCCAGTGGAAGAATAGGACAAGTTCAAAAGACCAGTTCAAGTGCGACTTGGTCAAGATCTTAGAAAAGCCAGCGGCGCGCTCGGATTGTGGCGTTCTAAGTAGTTAGCCCACATCTAGCAGCCCCCAAAGACTCTCGCTTTTCACCAGAGCTAAATCATAAGGGAACAGATCGATGTCAGCAGTTTATTAAAAACAAAACGAAATCAGAGCCCTTCCAGGGGCTTCCTTGGGACCAGTGTAGGCTCAGCCACATCCTGGCCTCCCGTGATCCCCAGATGTTGGTCTACATCCAGGGCACGGTTTCGGCCGGTCTGCAGGAGACTAAGAGAAGCAGGAGCCACGTAGAAGGTTTCCATAAAGCTAAATGTTCAATAAAAAGGGCTTTTCTCCAGTCTTGTTTTTTATTCTTTCCATCTTGAGGTATCAAAATGATCTTGCTTTTATAGTGTGCTGGCTATAATAGAATGGTAGCCTTTGTTAAAAAAAAAAGATAGTTCTTGTTTGACACAATGAATACCATGCAACACTCTGATAGATTCCCGGGTTTTATCTGCATTCTGCCGGCCTTCCAAGTGACAGTCAGACGAAATGGCCCTTGAGACAAGGAAGACCCTGCAGCTCTAGATAAAACACCCACGCGTCAGAGTCAAGGACACTTTCTGAGCCCCTACCAGACAGGTAAGATCTATTTCATTTCATTTCATTTTAGTTGATATATGGTTTTAAAAATAACACGTTTTCCTCAATTAAAAAATAAACCTAAAATGTACAATGATTTTAGATTTGGAAACGTGGTGCGGAGGGGTCTCCTGTACCCCTTGCCCAGGTTCTCCGATGGTCACCCTGTTACTGTATGAGCACACATTTGTCAACACTCACAAACCAGTGCTGTGTGGCTGTGGCAGCATTTTTTATTCACATTCTGCTCGTTTCTCCCTGATGCCCTTTTTCTGTTCTGGGATCTCACCCCAGATTTTTTTTTTTTGATTGATTTGTTTGAAAGGCAGAGTTAGAGAGGGAGAGAGAGAGAGAGAGAGAGAGATCTTCCACCTGCTGGTTCACTCCCCAAATGATTGCAATGGCCACAGCGGGGCCATGACAAAGCCAAGAGCCTGGAGCTTCCTCCAGGTCTCCCACGTGGGTGCAGGGGCCTAAGGACTTGGGCCATCCTCCACTGCTTTCCCAGGAACATTAGCAGGGATCAGAAGTGGAGCAGCTTGGCCTTGAACCATCGCCCGTATGGGATGCCGGCGTCACAGTCAGAAGTTTAACCTGCTGTACCACGAGGCTGTCTCCTCACCCAAGAGTTAACACAACTGGTAGTCATGTTTCATTAGCCTCTTCTGGTTGGTTTTCTCAGACTGTCCTGGCTTCTGATGGCCTGGCCAGTTGTCAGGGGTGTGGGCCAGGTGTGTGGTAGAATGCCCCTCGGTGAGGGTTTCTCTGTTGACTTTTCAGGAAGATTCAGAACTCTAGGAAGGCAAAATCATTGACACTGAGATCAAATATCATTTGTGAAACATAGATGGGATCCGAGTCCTCTACCCTTAGGGTTAGTCTATAAATTCCGGACCTCTGCCACGGGGATCTTCCTACAGCACAAATCTGCTATGTCTCTAAGTTCAAAAAGCCCCCGAAGATTCTTAAGATCAGCATCATTCGTCCTGCAATTATCTACCAAGATCTGGGGACTGTGTTACTGGTGGTTCCAAAAGATATACACCGTTGTGTTGGCTCTCAATCCAACTTCGCGGTGACTCCTAAGAGTATTATCTTGGTTTGGGAGCGATCCATTGCCTGTCTAATGTAAACCAGTTTAACCAGTTTTCTTAGATTCTACTTTGCAGCTCTACCAGTTACCCTGATCAACACAACAATAATTTCCACACAGAAACAGACACCCTTTAAGAAGGTGGAAGAGAGAAGAAGGAAGCGATTGATGCCGATGCTTGAACACCTTGTGATGCTTGAATGTTTTTGGTAAGGAGACAGGGTGCCATGGGATACAGGTGACAGAAAACTGGACAGCGGCTCAGAAGGCACACACCCAGGAGTCGAGGACTAGGGCAGGTGCGTCTTCTCTGGGCCTCAGAGCATTTGCCAGATGCATGCTGCTGTGAGTTGAGTTGTGTCGCCCTGAAGATACGTGTTCTTTTTTTAAAAAAAAATTATTTATTTATTTGAAAAGCAGAATTACAGAGAGGCGGAGGCAGAGAGAGAGAGAGAGAGAGAGAGAGGTCCTCCATCTGTTGGTTAACCCCACAATTAGCCGATCTGAAGCCAAGAGCCAGGTGCTTCTCCTGGTCTCCCATGCGGGTGCAGGGCCCAAGCACTTGGGCCATCCTCCACTCCCCTCCCGGGCCACAGCAGAGAGCTGGACTGGAAGAGGAGCAGCTGGGACTAGAACCGGTGCCCATACAGGATGGCAGCACTGCAGGCAGTGCCTTTACCTGCTACACCACAGTGCTGGCCCCAGAAGATACATGTTCTTAGCCCTTAGCAACTGTTAATGTGAACTTATTTGGAAGTACAACCTGCAGATTTAATCAAAATAAAATGAAGTCAAACTGGATTAGGACGTGCCCTCAGCCAGTGCGTAGTGTCCTAAGAAGAGGGAAATTTGGGTACAGAAACCCCAGGGGGCAGTGGAGTGATGTCTCTACAAGGCCTGTCAGCAGCCAGCAGGCCCCGAGAGCCCGGCGTGGGACGGTGTCTCACGTTGAGCCCTCAGGAGGAGCCGGTCCCGCTGGCCTTGAACTCAGACGTCTTCCCCCGCCGAGCTCTGTGAAGGCATTTCCGCTGCTTTCGCCCATTCAGGTTCGTAGCAATTTGTGAGAGCGGCTCTAGGCAACAATGCTGATGGAACCCGGAAGAAAATAGCAGGTGGAGGACTCAGCAGAGTAAGGGTGCAGCTGTGAAATAGCCCGGGAAGCCTGTGGTGGAATCTTCTAGAACATTCCGTAGGCAGAGTTTTAGACTTCTGGTCCCGCTATTAGTATGCAGTTGGCATTGTCTGTTGCTCCTGGGCCTCCCAATTGCCAGCTGTGCATCTAAGCAAGGAAAACATCTAAGGTCTGGAAACACATCAGCATACACCCTTGTTGGCTTCATGCGTTTCCCTAAATGCCAAGTACAGTCAAAGAAAAGTGTAAATCTACCCCATGAAGGGTAACAAAAGAATCCAGTCTCCCAGGCTGGCCCATTATCCCTGACATGGTTGGAGGCTGCACCTGTCCCCCGCCAAGGAGCTCATTCGGCCCTGTGTCCCCAGGGTGACGGAGCTGAGTGTAAGGGTGCTGAGTCATGCCAGGGGGAGGGGCGCAGCTTCTCAGCAGAGTGGGCTCATCCGCTGCTGGCTGCTGGGAGTTTGCGTGTATGAGGGAGACGTGCACAGGTGGGGCACACCAAGGCATCTCTCTCAGCCTTGCGGGGTGTTGGTTTGGAAGTGGCACGAGCTCATTCAGCTCCCCTGGGGAACGCTGTGTGTGTCCCCATCCATCTTCCATGGCCTCCACCTGGTGCGATTATAACAGCTACTGTACAACGAACCATTCCTATGGGGCAGACGCGGGGCCCACTGATGAAGCAGGCAGGGTTGATCTTCAACCGACCTTGTAAGATAGATGATAATATTCCTCCCAGTGACTAATAGGGACGCTTTGGCCTGGAAGGGGCTGAGAAACGTGTCCAAGGTCACATGACCACTTCAACAATGGAGCCAAAATCCACTAGCATGTGGGAGATGGCTTCAACAGGGGGGTGATGGTGTGAGAAAGCTCAGGAAAGAGAGTGGCTTTTGGTCCACACAGCCTCAGCGGTCCCAGCAAAGACTGGAGCTTGTATCAAGAATGGGGCCTGGGCCAGCGCTGTGGCTCACCAGACTAATCCTCTACCTGCGGCGCCAGCACACCGGGTTCTAGTCCCGGTCGGGGCGCCGGATTCTGTCCCGGTTGCCCCTCTTCCAGGCCAGCTCTCTGCTGTGGCCAGGGAGTGCAGTGGAGGATGGCCCAAGTGCTTGGGCCCTGTACCCGAATGGGAGACCTGGAGAAGCCCCTGGCTCCTGGCTTTGGATCGGTGCAGCATGCCGGCCGTAGCGGCCATTGTTGGGTGAACCAATGGAAGGAAGACCTTTTTCTCTGTCTCTCTCTCACTGTCTAACGCTGCCTGTAACAAAACAAAAAAGCCCAAAGAACGGGGGCTGGTGCTGTGATGTAGCAGAAGAAACCGCTGCTCGGAGGGTCACCTGCTGTGTCGGAGGCGAGTCCCGCCTTGCTTCTGATCCAGCTTCCTGCCGACGTGCCTGGGAAGCAGTAGATGCTGACTCCAGTACCTGTGTTCCTGTGACCCACGTGGGAGACCGGCACGGAGCTCCAGGCTTTGTCCTGGCCCAGCCACAGCTGTTGCAGGCATCTGGGAAGTGAACCAGCAGATAAAACTCTTCCTCCCTCTGCCTTTGAAATAAAGAATTTTAGAGGCCGGCGCTGTGACATAGTAGGTTAATCCTCCGCCTGCAGTGCCAGCATCCCCTGTGGGCGCCGGTTCGAGTGGAGACAGGCTCCACTTCTGATCCACCTCTGCTATGGCCCGGGACAGCAGTAGAAGATGACCCAAGTCCTTGGGCCCCTGCACCCATGTGGGAGATCTGGAAGAAACTCCTGGCTCCTGGCTTCAGATCAGCGCAGCTCCGGCAGCTGCGGCCACTTTGGGGATGAACCAGCAGATGGAAGACCTTTCTCTCTCTCCCTCTCACTGTCTGTAACTCTACCTCTCAAATAAATAAATTAAAAATCCTTGAAAAAAATACTTTTAAAATAAATCAATAACTAGAAATAGAAAATAAATGAACAGAACCCATTGAAGAAAGGTTACGCAGGGAGTTCTGGGTGCCCGGTGGTTGGTAGCGTTCAGGGCATGCCGTTGAATGGACAGGGTCGGATGTGGTTTATACCCCATAGGGAATGGATCTGAACAGTGCGGCACCTGAGGGAGAGGAGCCAGCAGGGAGGCCGGAGGGAAGCCAGGCTCACAGTCACACGTCTTTGCCCGCCACCCAGGGCCCCCTGAGCTCGCTCGGCCAGCAGTGGTGTGCACAGAACGAGCCCGTGCCCTCCTGTGCTTCGCCCGACTGCACTAGAGCGGGTTGGCCTCTCATCACCAAAGTCCTGAGTTCCAGGGGCAACCAACCCACGGGGGAGAGTTCTCCGTGCCCCTTGGAGCCAAGCGGGCTTTCTGAGCCAAGCCCCTTTCTGGCGGGCTCCCTGGCTGGGATGCTCACCTGCCTGGGCTCGGCTCGGCTCAGCCAGGCCAGCAGGAGCTCGCGATGTCAAGCCGCCGTGTGGCAGTCCTTACGTCTCGCCCGCTCTCGAGCTCCGACGCCAACCACGCAATCGGCTTTGCATGTTGGCGAGCCCTGTGCTGCGGTCCTCACGTTTCCCAGACGGTGGGGGGCGCCCCTGACCTGGATCCAGGACCTCCCGTCCACCGCAGCTTCTGCCTGGAGGGCCGTCTCTTCTCTGGGCTATCTCACTGCTTCTAAAGGTTGGGCTAACTGCGACCCTCCCCCCGGAAGCCCCGGTCCTGCTCCTTCATCTTCCAAAACGGTGGTCCCGTCTGCATCATTTCCCTGGATGCGGTTCATGCCCGACCACGCCGGCAGCTAGCGCGATTCTGCTTTGCGTTCTGACAATGGAGTAGCAGGGACGGGCTCACGTTGCGACGCAGAGGTTCATCCGCACACAGTTTTGCTCTGGTGAGGGCCTCACGGTGGGTGGGGGCCCGTGTGAGTGGACCAGATTGTTGCACGGCCCACCAGGAACGGGGGAGCCGTCAGGGGTCGGGTGCAGGCTGTGATGACAGTGCCGCTGGCCGGAGCTGCTTGCAGGACACGGACATCCCCTCCCAAGGGCAGGGCCCCAGGGACCTCCTCCAGGCCCCACCTCGGAGCGGCACCACACTGGGGGACCGAGCCTCGGCCACACGAACCTCTGGGGGAGCAAGCTCCAGCCGTACCCAAACCAAAGCCACAAGCACTGGCTGAAAACCTGCTGTGCGCTAGGCAGTGGGTGCCTAGGGCTGTGGGGATTCGGCACTGGCTGCCTGAGGGCCGTCAGCCTTGCAAATCCACCCCGGTGCCGCGTGTCTTTGTCTTACACCTGTTCCACGTCTCCAAAAATGCTAACAACCGCCTCCTGTTCTCCTGGGGGTTTCTACACACGGGCACCAAAGAAAGGCCCGGAAGTTGAATGGTTACTCAGCATCAGCCTGGGTTCCGATGGCCCCATCATCCCACTTTGCATCATTGCTAAATATAAATTTCCCTCACAGCACTTTTATATGTAAATATTATTTATAGCCTATAAATAATTCTTGTATTTATATATGAGTATATAAGCATATTTAGAGATAATAAATATTTCATAGCTTTTTGTTACAATAACACACTAATTGTGAATAACCGAGAAGATACAGCGAAATTCTGAAAATAAAATTAAAGTCACTGTAGTTTTTGGCATATTTTAATTTATATTTGCATAAAATATATACTTATATATTTAACATGGCTGCAAAACAGTTTCACATCCTAACTTCCACCCCTTAGGCTTCTATTATAAGTATTTCGCATTCCACCAGAAAATTCTTGGTAAGTGCAATTCTGAGAGGTTGCGTGTTCTTTTATTTTGTGCTGGCGCTGGCTTAACCAATCCCTTATTGTGGATATCTAAGTCACTTCTGGCTTTCAGCTCTCGTAAATCATTTAATACATATTATAATGAGAATGTTTATAGCAACTACATACCTAGCCACAGAAAAGTAAAAAAACAGAGTGTATTTCCATTGTATAGTCAAACACTGGGAAGCTATTCAGTAACATAAAGAAGCCAATACTGGTACACCAGACGGCATAGATGACTCTCAAAATCATGATATTGGGTACAAAATGCCAGGCATAGAAAACGACCTACTGTGTGAGTCCCCCAATGGGTATTTCTAGAGAGCCTAGACAGAGCTATGGTAGCACAAATTCAAATGGTGGCTGCCTTTTGGGGAAGCAACTGACTGAAATGGGCATTATGGAACCTTCCGGAAGGGTGAGGGAAGGGTGAGACATCTGTCCTTTGATTGGAAGGGTGGTCATGTGGGTACCTGTATTTGTCAAGGTTCGTTGAGCTGCACACTTCAAAGCCTTGCACTTCATCGAATGTAACTAATATCGCAAGGCTTTGAAGTTCAAAAATAACCACAGGAAAGGAAAAACTATAAATAAAGAGAATTAAAAGACACCCAATAACACGAAAATGGGCAAGGCTACAATTCCTCGGGATGTTCCCTTGAGGGGTTAGATTACGGAGGAACGCGAAGAAGCCACAGTTACAGCAGCCAGTGAGGTTCATGGGAAGGGGGGGGTGCTGGGGGTGGGGCTGGTGGGCGGGGTCTCGGGCAGCTGTCACAGGCATGGGCGGAGCTTGCAGTGGTGGTCACCATGCCAATCACCACTAGCACATCTGCTCTATGCAGCTTTGGCATGTGCACATCTGTGCTTTATTTGACCATAAGAAGCAAGAAAATTTTTGTGTTCAACAAAGGAGAAGCCCAGTGAGCAGCTGTAGACAGTGTAGGCTCCAGGAAGACCCTCTGGGGATGATTGGAAAAAGAGCCCAGCTCCAGGAAGAGCAGCCGCGAGACTTGGGGCACAGCACACTGACAAATGCCAGGTAGGTCTTTAACCCAGCGGAGGTCTACTGAACACTTTGCGTTCTTCTTCCGCCCACTTAGCCTTCCATGGTGAATCTTGTGCATTCCACAAAAGTTCTCGGTCAACACAGCTTTGATGTTCGCGAGATGATGAGGGAAGACTCAGGTTCCGGCTTGGAGAGACTCAGGGAATGTCAGGAGATGTCACTGGAGAGAAGCATGGGCCAAAAACTTCTGCAAGGATGCAGAGGGCAGCATGCAGGTGCCGGATGGGGCTCCGTGCAAAACGGGGAGCCCCTGGAGAGTGCACAAAGGGACAAACCTTGCTCCCCTAATGTCTCAAACGATTGTCTTGGGTGCTGAGCGAGAACAGATTAAAGGGGCGTGACATGGAAACAGGCTGTTTGCACCGTGTAAGGCGAGATGGAATCCTTGGGGTTTGGATGATCACAGTGGAGATGGATGAAAGCAAACACTTTGGTTATGGTGTAGGACAAGGGCTCGGGTCCCTCTCCTGCACAGACAACTAGTGTCATTTACTGAAATGGAGATGTGATGGGTGGGAAATTCTGAGAGGAAAAATAAAGGATTAATTCTAAGAGGTGGGAAACCAACCATCCAACCAGCTATTTTCAAGTTCATTTCTACCACCTACTAACTCCCTCATCCCAGGCCCAGGCAAGTGTTGATCCAGCTTACTTCTTTGGTAAAATGTATTTATCTTATTTATTTGAAAGGCAGAGAGAGAGAGAGAATCTTCCATCTGCTGGTTCATTCCCCAAATGCTCACAACAGTTGGGGTGGGCTAGGCTGAAGACTGGATTCTGGAACTCAATCCAGGTCCCCCACTTGGGTGACAGACCCAGTGACTTGAGCCATCACCACTGCCTCCCAGGTGCACATTCCCAGGAAGCTGGGACTGGCCAGGACTGGAAGCCTGTGTGGGATATGGACATCCCAAGTGGTATCTTAACCACGACACCAAAACACCTGCCCCAGTTACCCCGTAACCTCCACCTCCTGCAGCCTGCTGTGGCGCCAGCCCTGTGATCCACCCCCCAACCCTTGACCAACAGCTGTAGCCTTTGAGTGTGCTTTTCTCTGATACCCTCACCTAGCACGTTTCCATGACTACGTTACCAGCGGTTGACCAAGTCACTTCTCATCCGATCACTTCTTGAAAGACTGCGTGGCACCCCCTCCGCATCCCATGTACTCTGTGTTCACATGTCTCTGTTATATGATTGCTGGCTTTTCTATACTCAACATTAAAATTAGAGCACACTCAAGGAGGAGAACGTAGTGCTTGGCCCATCCAGAAGTGAACACTAGTGTTGTAGGAACGCTGGGTTCTATAGCCCCCTTTCAAGACTACTGTTTGGTTGTTCAAGTGGCCGCTCATTCACTGGCTGAACAATTGAACTTGTGTGGGACTGAATTTATGTTTTGTTAACACAGATAAGTGGGAAGCTGGAGCGGCTGCGTAAACCACTCTAACTGGGCAGTATCTGGTCTCCAGAATCTGTCATGTGCAAATCTGATGAGGATTTGGCTTTAGGTTGCATGAAGCTGGAACTAAAACAAGTCTCAGTTGTAGCCTTTCTTAATCGGAATCTCCGTCTGAACCACAAATCACACAGCAATGATCTGAGTAATTATTTTCTTAAGGTTCCCATAGATGACACAGTAAGTGTTTTACTTAAAGCCAGAGCTCAGAAAATCATGGCCGTGATTACAGTTTTGTTTTGTTTGCTTTTAAAGATTTATTTTTATGTATTTTAAAGGCAAAATTACAGCGATGGAGATGGGTGGGGGGAGAGAATCTTCCATCCGCTGTTTTACTCCCCAAATGGCTGCAATGGCAGAGGGTGGCCCACGCCAAAGCCAGGAGCCAGAAGCTTCACCTGGTCTCCCACATGGGTGCAGGGGCCCAAAGCACTTGGGCCATCTTCTACTGCCTTCCCAGGCCATTAACAGGGAGCTGGACTGGAAGTGGAACAGCCGGGATTCGAACTAACATCCATATGGAATACTAGTCCTGCAGGCCGCGGCTAAACCTGCTATGCCACAATACCAGTCCCATGCTTACATCTTAAGTGATGATATAAGGATCCTTGCTTTTACCTCTTGGCCTGCAAAGCCTACCAAAAAAGTATTATCAGGTCTTTAAAAAAAAAAAGTTTGCTCATTCTTGATCATTAGATCAAGGCTTAGGTAAGAAGTCAACCCATTGTCTTCAAGGGATTCCTTAGGGAATTAGGCCTTATAGTATTTTTTTAAGACTTATTTATTTATTTGAAAGTCAGAGTTACACAGAGAGAGGAGAGGCAGAGAGAGAGAGAGAGAGAGAGAGAGAGAGAGGTCTTCCATCCGCTGGTTCACTCCCCAACTGGCCTCAACAGCCAGAGCTGCGCCAATCTGAAGCCAGGAGCCAGGAGCTTCTTCCAGGTCTCCCACACGGGTGCAGGGGCCCAAGGACTTGGGCCATCTTCTATTGCTTTCCCAGGACATAGCAGAGAGCTGGATCGGAAGTGGAGCATCCGGGTCTCGAACCGGCACCCATATGGGATGCTGGTGCTTCAGGCCAGGAAGTTAACCCACTGCGCCACAGCACCAGGGGAATTGGGCCTTAATTCTCTCATGGGACTCCAGTAGAAAAGGCGATAGGGGCGGTGCTTCCTGCTGGGGCAGGTGCTTGTTGATGTCAGCTGGATGCCCAGGTGGTTACAGGGAGGTCAGCAAGACCCGATCCCTGCCCAGCGGCCGGGCTGGAGCGCCCACACTGTGTGCAGCAGTGCCGCCGTCAACCCTTTAGGAACTCCTCTCTCTCGGAGGGCTTCCCCTTTGCAGACTGACGAAGTCTTCGGTCAGGAACTCATGGACAAAACCCACAAAACGGAGCATCCCCTGTGCACACCCTCCCTTCCCTGGTGCCTGTTTCTATGGACTGAATGTTTGCCTCTCTCTAAAATTCAAAAGTTGAAGCCCTAACCCCCATGGAGTGGCTCCTTGGAGGCGGGACCTTTGGGGCGTGGTAATTAGGTTTAGTTGAGGTCCTAAGGGTTAGTCCCCCCTCACAGGTTTGTCTTTTTATAAGAGAAAGATGAGATCAGAGCTCTCCTTTCTCTCGGTGCACCCTGATGGGATACAGTGAGAAGGAGGAGGCCCTCGCAGGACAAGTGAGTGGGCTGGCTCCTGCACCATGGACTTGACCTCTGCACCATGGACTTGTTGGCTCCTGCACCATGGACTTGACCTCTGCACCATGGACTTGTTGGCTCCTGCACCATGGACTTGACCTATGCACCATGGACTTGTTGGCTCCTGCACCATGGACTTGACCTCTGCACCATGGACTTGTTGGCTCCTGCACCATGGACTTGGCCTCTGCACCATGGACTTGTTGGCTCCTGCACCATGGACTTGACCTCTGCACCATGGACTTCTCAGCTCCTGCACCATGGATTTGGCCTCTGCACCATGGACTTGTCGGCTCCTGCACCATGGACTTGGTCTCTGCACCATGGACTTGTTGGCTCCTACACCGTGGACTTGACCTCTGCACCATGGACTTGTTGGCTCCTGCACCATGGATTTGGCCTCTGCACCATGGACTTGTTGGCTCCTGCACCGTGGACTTGGCCTCTGCACCATGGACTTGTTGGCTCCTACACCGTGGACTTGACCTCTGCACCATGGACTTGTTGGCTCCTACACCGTGGACTTGACCTCTGCACCATGGACTTGTTGGCTCCTGCACCGTGGACTTGACCTCTGCACCATGGACTTGTTGGCTCCTGCACCGTGGACTTGGTCTCTGCACCATGGACTTGTTGGCTCCTGCACTGTGGACTTGGCCTCTGCAGCCGTGAGCGAGAAAGCCCTTTGGCGAGAGTCACCCAGGTTGCGGCGTTTTGCTCTAACAGTGCGATCTGCCCAGGACGCCTTTGCAGAACAAGGGTGTCTTGTTGGACCAAAACACCCATCAGTTCAGTTGCTCCGAGTTCTGGTCTCTGCTCCTCAGTCATGAGGACCAGCCCTGTCCTGCTGGAATCTGGGGTGCAGCCCTGATCCCCTGCATGGCTCCCTCAGTCCTTCCTCCAAATTGCCAGCTACTGGCTGAAGTAGAACCCCCATCTGAATCACCAGGTCTCTAAATCCGCTATTTCTGCTTACATCAGCATCCACAGTGATGACCTACCCTGGGCAGATATTCTCAGTAGGCAAGCCAAGGACTGATGAACAGGTGAACCCCAAGGAAACCAGGAGCTGGGACCCCTGTTCTACCTGAAAGCCATCTCCTTCTGAGACCCTGCTCTAAGTCTGGCTGGACTTCACCCAAGGAGTGTCTAAGAACAGGAATATCCCTGGGGATTTTTGCCTCACTGTGTATTTAAAAAAAAACTTATTTATTTATTTGAGAGGCAGAGAGAGAGAGAGAGAAAGAAAGAGAGAGAGAGAGAGGTCTTCCATCCACTGGTTCACTCCCCAAATAGCCACAATGGCTGGAGCTGTGCCAATCCGAAGCCAGGAGCCAGGAGCTTCTTCCAGGTCTCCCACGCAGGTGCAGGGGCCCGAGGACTTGGGCCATCTTCTATTGCTTTCCCAGGACATAGCAGAGAGCTGGATCGGAAGTGGAGCAGCCAGGGCTCAAACTGGCACCCATATGGGATGTAGACACTACAGGAGGCTTTAACCTGCTGCGCCACAGGACAACCCCCATCACTGTATACTTTTAAAGATACTTTGGAGGTTCGCTGTTTGGCTTAGCAGTTAAGATGCTTCCGTCCCAAATCAATGTGTGTGGGTTGGAGTCCTGGCACTGGCGCCCAGCTGCAGCTTCCTGCTAATGCAGACCCAGAGAGGCAGGCATCACGTGTCAGGTAACTGAATTCCTGCACACCCTGTGGGCGTCCCAGATGGAGCTCCTGGCTTTGGCCCCGCCCAGCTCCAACCGGTGTAGCCATGGGGGGGGGGGTGAATCATGGATGGGAGCGCCTCTCTCTCTAAAATAAGTTCTAGAAAGAAAAGATACTTTGGGGGATCCTCGTACCAGCAGCCAGTCTCAAACATATACATTCAAGAATTCTGCTGGTCATTCTCCCTGTGCTCCGGGTTCCTGATTGTTCTCTGCCCATCACTGCCTGCCCTGCACCTGCAGGCCGACCTCTGTACCTGCAGGCTGACCCCTGCACCTGCAGGCCGACCCCTGCAGAAAAGCACCCTCTCCCGGGTGTGGGGTTCCCTCAGTTCCCCGGCTAGTCAGGAACCATAGCCAGTATTTTAAAATACAAACATTTACAATTAATAAGCTACATTTAAAATAATATTCAAAACCTATCGCATCCTAGCTAATTCACTATTACCTGTGATTTTCAAGTTACTTACCTCTACCGTGTCTGTGGGATGGAAACATAGGATGTATTGCTTGTTCTAATCCAGGAAAACTCATTGGTCAAATAAGTTTAGGAGAGACGGAGGCCAACACAGATGGAAATGTCCCTTTCCTGTAGGACATCTCAAAGGCTTTAACACTCCCGCGGCGAGAGCGCATCGTGAGTACGCCTCTAATGTCATTGCCCACTTTTCCCACAAGGCATCTGTGGCAACCAGTTTCCCAAGCAGCTCTGCCCACGGAGTCATTCTAGCAACACATATGCGGGCACTTCAAAGGAGGCGAGGAAAATGGCATTAGAGGATAAGGTGCAGTTTGGGGTGAACTTTTTGAAGATCCCTCATATTTGGGGTTTCTATCGGGAAGCTCCTAGAACCGAGAGGTCGTGCCATTTTTACAAACACCTACGGGCAGCTCTTTTATCTGCTGACACGGAAGAGTTCAGTCCTGCGCACGCAGGCAAACATTTTAGACGCTTAAAGATGAGCCCTGGAAATAGGGAGAAGCCAACTTAACCCCTGTGGGTGGCAAGCGGGCCAGGATGAGTGAGGACTCCGATGTGCGCGCGAGGCCAGCTTCAGACGCCCCTCGGAGTCCCGGGCGGGGGTGGGGGTTCACTGTCCCTCACTTAATGACTCCCAGCCGCAGGCACTGTCTCTCAGCACTGCTTTAGATCTCTCCTATTATTTCCCTCTCTGTCAGGTTGTCAGCGCTGGCCGTGTACAGTTGTCAGTGTGTCTAATTCTTCCTGCCCTCTCGCCTCTAATCTTCCGCGGCGCGGCAGCCAGCTACCCGAGCTGCTTAGAGCTGTGTCTGCAGTCGGAAGGGCCGCTCGTTCCGCAGCTTCCAGCGAGACGAGTGATCAGACAAACGGCCTCCAGTTAAGACACACAACCCATCATGCTCAGGCCAAATCAGAACAGGTTGAGTCCCTTTAATTGACGTAAATACGGGAAGTAAATTTTAAATGTCAGATGATTAACTCTGGTTGCAATATACTTTTTTAAAGATTTATTTATTTGAAAGTCAGAGTTACACAGAGAGAGAAGGAGAGGCAGAGAGAAAGAGAGAGAGAGAGGGAGAGAGATAGAGAGGTCTTCCATCTGCTGGTTCACTCTCCAATTGGCCGCAACAGCCAGAGCTGTGCTGATCTGAAGCCAGGAGCCAGGAGCCAGGAGCCAGGAGCCAGGAGCTTCTTCCAGGTCTCCCACATGGGTACGGGGGCCCAAGGACCTGGGCCATCTTCTACTGCTTTCCCAGGCCATAGCAGAGAGCTGGATCAGAAGTGGAGCAGCTGGGACTCGAACTGGCTGCCATATGGGATGCCGGCACTGCAGGTGGTGGCTTTACCCACTACACCACAGTGCCGGCCCCTCAATATATTTTTGTGGAATTAACCCTTTGGCCTGAAGTTTCCATTTCCAAAACCGATTCCTGTGAAAACACCGTCCACTCTGCACTTTGTGGTGCAGCTCAGACTGCTCTCTCGACATCCGACTTGTGAGTTCCGAGTCAAACAAACGAATTCCAAAGGGGAAGACGAATGTCCACCTCGGGCTGTTTCTTTCGTTTTTGGACTAGTTCTTCGATGCAGGACTCGAAGGCTTCTCTGCGGGACGACAGCTCAGTTAGGAAAGAGCCCAGGAAAATCACAAGAGGAACCCCGAGGAGCTCAGCCAAGGCGCCGGCCTGAAGCAACGCATTAGAGCGGCCTCCATAATGCATGAGGTGCTGAGCGGCTGAGCCGCGCTCCCGGGAGACCTGTTTACACGGATTTTGTTACAGCCGCTAACCACGTTGGAGGCAGACAGAGCGGTGTCTGATGTTAAATAAATAAATACAACTGCCCTGGCGGAAAACGTCTCCTCTAGCCAGGACGAGTGACCTTGAGCAGCATCTGAACTTGAACTTGATGGGGTCACAGCCCGGCTCAAGAGCTGATCGTGGGCTTTGGCTTCTAGAAAGGTGTGATTTTCTGGGAGTGCTGGGAACAGTGGGTGAGGTGCAAATCCACGGGCAGGCTTTGCCGGCGTCCCCGGATATACTGGGGCTCTATCAAGTATTCACTTTGCTGAAGGCGAGTACCTCCTCGAAGGTGGGTGTGTGCCCAGGAGCCTAATTCAGACTGCACTCCAAGGCTGGCCGGGGATGCGGTGATAACTATGGTGACCAGCGCCACTTCCTGGACCCCTTTACGTGCGTGTGTTCCTAGCCCTCAGCAGCACCGGGTGTTAGCTCCCTTTACACCGAGCAAACTAAGCCTTGGAGAAGCCGGCCAGTCTCCCCGGGTGTCCAGACCAACAAAACGGCCCAGCTGGACTGAAAACTGCAGGTCCACTTGACCCACTGAGGCACCCAGCCGGCCGCTCCGCGTGTCTGCCACCCACGAGGACTCCCACCTCAAGTTTAGGGACTAGCCGTGGCCGTGACCTCTTAGCGGGATTCCTCGAAGCTGGCTCCTCCCACCAAGGCTCTGCCGGCCACGTGGCGGGCGGATTTGTCTCCCAGATCTGAGTTCTCCACGGAAGCCCCAGGATGGAGCTGAGTGCCTTCCTCTCAGAGCGGTGCAGCGGCTTCCCCACTTCCCCGTCTTCCCTTCGCCCCGTCCACTCTGCCCCAGTGGAAACGGGACCCAAGCGACCAAGAACCCAGGATTTCATCAGAGTGCGCGTCTGGCTTCTCCCTTTAAACAAACCACGGCTTGGGAAACGGCAGCAGGAAAGAAGGCGACGAAGGAACACTCCCGGCGCTCACACACGGACGTGACCCAGCCCAGGAGGTGCCCGTGTGGGACCCGAGCCCCATGACGGCAGGAAACCCCCAGACTCGCTGCCCCGTTCCAGGCCTGCAGCTCCCTGCCCTGTCCACTGTGCTGCTGTCACGCACAGGGTCTGCACAGCGTCTATT
This sequence comes from Oryctolagus cuniculus, assembly GCF_051225735.1. NCBI lineage: Eukaryota > Metazoa > Chordata > Mammalia > Lagomorpha > Leporidae > Oryctolagus > Oryctolagus cuniculus. The sequence goes on from NC_142874.1 coordinate 139,169,767, forward strand.
GCTGTGGAGCCAGAAGGTTCCTAACGGACACTCGCTGGGGGACGTGATGGCCAGAGGAGGCGCTCCCAGCCGCTCCCTTCTGCATGGGGAGGCCATTCCTCGCTCCCTTGCTTTCCTTTTGCCCAGAACTTGGTCTTCCAAAGCAGAGGCATGGTCTGGCTCATTTCTCTCATGATAAATTCACTTCTTATAGAAATACCATCGGCCGGTGCTGTAGCACAGTAGGTTAATCCTCCGCCTGCAGTGCCAGCATCCCATATGGGCACAGGTTCGAATCCTGGCTGCTCCACTTCTAATCCAGCTCTCTGCTGTGGCTTGGGAGAGCACCAGAAGATGGCCCAAGTCCTTGGGCCCCTGAACCCACAAGGGAGACCTGGAAGAAGCTCCTGGCTTCAGGCTGGTGCAGCTCCAGCTGTTGCGGCCAATCCAGGAGTGAAATCGGTGGAAAACTTCTCTCTCTGTCTCTCCTCTCACCGTCTGTAACTCTACCTCTCAAATAAATAAATAAAATCTTTAAATAAAAAAAGAAAGAAAGAAAAGAAAGAAAGACCAGATCATAGCCTGAAGGTCCCAGGGGCACAGTGCGGAACCCAGAGAACCTGGGTCCAGGCAAGCACTCAACTTCCACTACTTGAGAAATCAAGTTTTGGATTTTTTTGCCATATCAGCAAAGCGTTTACTATCACTGCCTTTTCTTTTCTGTTCTGTTCTTTTAAGATTTATTTATTCATTTGAAAGGCAGAGTTACAGAGAACCAGAGGCAGAGAGAGATAGAGAAAGAGAGAGAGAGAAAGAGGGAGAGAGAGAGGGGCTTCCATCCGCTGGTTCACTCCCCAAACGGCCTCAAGGGCTGGAGCTTCGCCAATCTGGAGCCAGGAGCTTCTTCCGCATCTCTGTCATGTCTCACGCGGGTGCAGGGGCCCAAGGACTTGGGCCATCTCCCACTGCTTTCCCAGGCCACAACAGAGAGCTGGATGGGAAGTGGAGCAGCCAGGACTCGAACCAGTGCCCATATGGGATGCTGGTGCTGCAGGCAGAAGCTTTATCTACTATGCCACAGCGCCGGCCCCTCACTGCCTTTTCTTTAAGTCAATTCACTTTAGTAGACAAACCTCAATAAAGTAATACACGTTGGGATCTACTTATCAAACAAATTTAAGAAGCTGTTTTTCAGTAAACCCATAAATAGAAACTCGGTGTCACTTGTTCTGGAGGAAACAACAGAGTAAAAACAAATGTAAACAGAAACAGACGTCGTCAACATGCCCTGAGCCTGCCGTCTGCTTGTTTGTTTGTTTGCTTGTTTTCCAGAAAGTGGCAGGCGGCTGCCTTCCCAGATCCTAGGGCTCAGTGGGGGAGGGGAGACGGGCAGTGACCAAGGGAAGCTGCGACAGTGCTGGGAGGTGCCGAGGGCCCTGCAGCCAAGTGTGGGGAAGCCCGGGCACTGCACCGGCTCGCGACCATGCTCAAAGCCACTTCTGCACCGTCGTCAGCTCAGGGCTCCACACATGGGCATCTCCCATCAGCCCCGTGATGCTGCTCATGCTGTGGGTGCTAAAACTGGGTCCTAGAGGAACACAGTGACTTGCAGTCCCACTGCTACCCAGGTCGGAGCACTGGAGCCCAGCCCGAGATCCTTCTTCCAGACACTCAGCTATGCACAGCCACCGCCAGCCCAGCGGCCTCGGCGAGCCCTGGTTGTGATGAGGGCGCGCGGACTTGATCGCCACCTGGACTCCTCTGTGGGTGCTTCTGTTTCTGGCGGGAGTCTGTGTGTCACAGCCCTCATGAGCAGGAAGGGCCCTCTTGTCTTGAATGTGCGCGACAGTAAATTTGCATTCTAGTAACTGACCAGAGCTGCCGGTCTTTAAGGGGCACAGCACGGAAGCAAAGCGATTCCACTCCAGATGGCGAATGGGAAATGAGAACAGAGCTTCTCCCAGCTGTTGGGCACACCCTCCAGCCTGGGCCTTGCTTTCGGGGCTCTGAAGGGTTTGTGAGCCGAGCCCCAGCGAAGTCTGTCTTCCTGGGAAGGAGAACTTAGCGTCTGCAAGAAGTGGCCCCAAGGCAACTTGAAGGTCGCCCAATTCCCACTCACTCATTGAACTCAGGAGTTGCCAAAGCTATGGCCCTCTGGGTAAACCCAGCCCTCTGTCTGTTTTGGCAAATAAAGTTTTATTGGAACTCAACCTGCCCATTGGTTTTTGTATTGTGCATAATCCAAGTTTCAAAAAGTTCAAATTTCAAAAAGTTCATGGAAATATACATTATGAGATAGCCATGCACGGATTTCCAAAACTTTTTGTACCAACACAAACTCGTGATTCCGTTTCCCACAAGTTTCTGAAGTCGCCTCCTTGGTGGCTGCCCAGCTGCTCCAAGGGCAGAGGTGAGGAGCTGCCCCAGAGGACCCAGTGCCCCTCCAAGCCAAAATGCTCTTCTCTGCTCATCCCAGGCAAATGTAGCCAATCCCCGATGAAGTCAATTGTTCGGCAAACTTATCCTGAGTGCCTTCCATGACCCACACATAACGCTATGTGATGTTGCCACACAGGTGGGTCAGAGAGGCTCCCCCCACCTCTGCGGTCCCCAGTGAAGTCCAGCATCTGGGACTGGCAATGGCGAGGGACTGTTTCCCATGGGAGAAAGTTAGATAAGGCTTGGGGGGCAGGGTCATGGTGGGGCTGGGGGCTTCAGTGACTTGAGTTCTGGGTGCGTCTCCCCACGCCTTGGCACCTGCTTCCTCCATGTGGCAGCGCCGGGAGGTGGGTGCTGGGGTGCTGGGGTCCCTGGGGTGGAGCCTCCTGAGTGGCTGAACGCCCTCCTCTGGGGTGCGGCGGGGCTCTCTCTCCCACAGGTGCTCGCTCTCCGCGCCTGCTCTGTGGGGCAGCCGCACAGGGCCCCATCAGACGCAACCACCGCTCTGGGCTTCCAGCCTCCTATCTGTGGACCTAACGAGGCTTCTTTTCATCAGAAATCACCCAGCCTCTGCCACAGCGACAGAAAACAGCCCGAGACCCCTGCGTGAGTGGCTTCCACCAGATTCACTCCCCTCACACCGTGCATCTTGCGCGGGCCAGCCCAGCCCTGGAGTTCACTTGCTGGGGTTAGCCACACAGGCTCGATGGCTGCCTCCACTGGCTGGGAAAGCTCACCCCATCTTTGCACAGGTTCCCTGGGAACGGGGCCCCCGGAGGCTGCGGTCTGCCTCCCTGGTGCTGTCAGTAAAGCTGTCGGCTCTCACCAGGAGAAAAGGAGAACAGGACTCCTTGTAATTGGGAAGTTTCTGTGTTCTAGAGAGTTGTTTGCTAAGCCGGTGATTCCTGTGCTTACATGACAGTGCAGGTTCACGCTCCGCAGCGAGACCAGACCGGAGGAGGCCGGGGTTCCTCGCATGGCCTAGAGGGGGAGCTCTGGAGCACCGAACCAGGGCAGAGGTAGGAGGCCCAGGAGAGGTGGGAAAGCAGTGGTGTGCAGGGCCGGACAGCGTCCCTGCTCCTGGCTTGGGTGCTCAGAATGGCGGAAGCACTCATGCAGACAGAAACTGGAGGAAGTCGCGTCTTAGGGGAGATTTTTTTTTTTTTGACAGGCAGAGTGGACAGTGAGAGAGAGAGACAGAGAGAAAGGTCTTCCTTTGCCGTTAGTTCACCCTCCAATGGCCGCCATGGCTGGCACGCTGCGGCCGGCACACTGCGCTGATCCGAAGGCAGGAGCCAGGTACTTCTCCTGGTCTCCCATGGGGTGCAGGGCCCAAGGACTTGGGCCATCCTCCACTGCACTCCCTGGCCACAGCAGAGAGCTGGCCTGGAAGAGGGGCAACCGGGACAGAATCTGGTGCCCCGACCGGGACTAGAACCCAGTGTGCCGGCGCTGCTAGGTGGAGGATTAGCCTATTGAGCCACGGCGCCGGCCCTTAGGGGAGATTTTAAAACAAGCTCCTGGAGGTATCTGTGCCAAGTCTAATGAACTATTAGACGCACGAGTCAGACTGGGCTCAGGTCCTGGAAGGTCACAGGAGGTGGTTACAATGCTGGACGCGAGCGAGGTCACTGGCGGGGGGTAGGCAGAGCGGGGGTAGCCTGAGACAGCCGGGACAGCTCTCCCAAACCGAAATGCCTCCGAAAACACTGCAGACAAGGCGCGTGCCAAAGACAGGAGAGGGGTCAGAAATAGAGGTCAGAGGCCGTAGGGTCAAGTCCCCTTTGACTCAGAGGGTTGGTGTAAGTGAAGTGGAAGAGTGCCGTGTCAGGTATAAGCGTGCAGGATGCAGGATGATGTCACGGGCTCGTACTTTGCTCGCACACAGAACTTTCTACATCACGAATGCCTATCACTAGACAAGGATGCAGGTGCGTCAAAAAGGCTGCGTAGACGGAGCTAAAGGACACTGGGGACTGCGGGTTTGGTGCCAGGGTTGAGATGCTGCAGGGACACCAGCATCTCAGATCTGAGTTCCTGGGTTCGAATCCCAGTGCCTGCTGATGCACACCCTGGGAGACAGCAGGCTGTAGCTCAAGTCCTTGGGAACCTGCCAACCACGTGGGAGGCCTGGGTGGAGGTCTGGCTCCTGGCTGCAGCTTGCCATAGGCCTGGCTGTTGCAGGCATTTGGGAAAGCGAACCGGCGGATGGAAGAGCTCAGTCTGTCTGGCTCGCTCACTGGCTCTCTCTGCCTTTTAAACAAATGACCTCCTTTAAAGAGATATGTTAGGTGCAGACCTTGTGAGAGTCATGCATGATTTTGCAGACCATGAAATCTCCACGTGCTTTTTGGAGGCCCTCCCCCCTCACAGGCAGGGAATTCAAAAAGTTGACACTGAGAAAAGTGTTGTAACTTTTAGCTCCATTTTCCATGAACCTTTGAAGTACACAATGTAACAATCTGAAATCTCTGGCGAGCTGAGGGTGGTTAAGAAGCTGCTCCGGACCCCTGCAGTCCGTTCAGAGTGCCCGGGTTCAAGTCCCCGCTCCACTCCTGGTTCCACTCCCTGCTAATGCACAGCCTGGGAGGAAGTGACTCAAGTACATGGGTGCTGCTGTCCGTGTGAGAGACCCGGATGGAGCCTGGGGTTCCTGGTTTCAGCCTGGGGCAGCCCTGGCTGTTGCAGGCATTTGGAGATTAAGCAGTGGATAAACTCCCTGCCTCGCTCTGTCTCTATTTCTGTCTCTGTGTCTCTGACTTTCGCATATGAAGCTAAATAATGAGGGAGCTGCTTTTAAATGGACAACATTTAGAGGGGACTCATTCAATCTCCAAAAGAAGAGAGACAATCGCAACAAGTGGCATCCGCGTTTATTTGACTGTTTCCCCGCGAGACTGCGGCGTTCTATGGAGTGTGGGGTGGCTGGAATTCACACTAAGAGGCCATCGGGAATGCATTGTGGGGCTGCGCGAGGGCTCCCCCTCCCTCCCTCGCTCCCTCCCTCCCTCCCTCCCTCTCTCCCTCCCTCCCTTCCTCCTCTCTCCCTCCCTCCTCCTCCTCCTCCTTCTAACCCTTCTCTTTTGGAATAATAACTAGTACAACACAGGAAGCTGCCAGGACTGGCCCGTGGTCCTGGTCACTTAGTTTCTCCCAGGGCTGTCACGTGGTGTAGCACACTCTCAAAGTCAGGATGTTGACATTAGTACAAGCTGTGCCACTTTGTCACCTTGGGAGAGGGGGCACTCGCGTCACAGAGCTGTTCCCTCGCCATAGAGGTCCCTCCCGCTGCCCCTCGGTCATGTCCGCCTGCCCCAAGCATCTCTGACTCCCGGAGGAGGCTGGCATGTCCTCAGTGTCTCTGGTTTTGTCACTCGATGGTGCCACGCATGCATAATCTGACGGGGCGTGACCTTCTGAGACCGATTTTCCTCCCTTCACAGAAAGATTGTTTAAAAGACTTATTCATGGGGCCGGCATGGTGGCGCACTAGGTTAATCCTCCGCCTGCGGCGCCGGCATCCCATATGGGCGCCGGGTTCTAGTCCCGGCTGCTCCTCTTCCAGTCCAGCTCTCTGCTGTGACCTGGGGAGGCAGTGGAGGATGGCCCAAGTGCTTGGGCCCTGCACCCATGGGAGAGACCAGGAGGAAGCACCTGGCTCCTGGCTTCAGATTGGCGCAGCTCCAGTCATAGCGGCCATTTGGGGAGTGAACCAACGGAAGGAAGACCTTTCTCTCTGTATCTCTCTCACTGTCTATAACTCTACCTGTCAAATAAATAAAAATCTTTTTTTTTTTGAAAAAGATTTATTCATTTATTTGAGAGGCAGAGCTACAGAGAGAGAGAGAGAGAGAGAGATGCACTGATCCGCAGCCAGGAGCCAGGAGCTTCTTCTGGGTCTCCCACGTGGGTGCAGGGGCCCAAGGACTTGAGCCATCTTCTACTGCTTTTCCAGGCCACAGCAGAGAGCTGGATCGGAAGTGGAACAGCCGGGACACGAACTGGTGCCCATATGGGATGCCGGCACTGCAGGCGGTGGCTTAGCCCACTACGCCACAGCGCCAGCCCCAGGAAGCTCTCGGGACCCAGCCACACTGCTGCGTGTGCCACTAGTTCCTCCTGTCGCTGTGCAGGAGCCCACGGCAGGGACCTGTGCACTCTGCTTAGTCACCCACCTGATGGAGATCCTGGTGGTTTCCAGTTTGGGGTTATTCCAAATCAAACTTGTGTGGTCATTTGTGTACAGGTTTTTGTGTCCACATGTGTTTTAATTGCCCTGGAATCAATGCCTAGGATTGTAACTGCTGGGTATGGCTCTCCTTTTAAAACGCCATAAAGTCTATGACTTACAGTAAAATCCGTATCTCTGGACATGGTAAAATGTTGACAACTGAGGGAAAAGCCGAAGACGACTCATAAAACTTCAAACCAAGCCTTTCCATGTTCATGAAGAGTGAGCAGCAGCAATTTCCTGCCAGAAAGAAGAATTCCCTCCTTCTTGGGAACGCAGGAGGAACAAGGTAGCCACCTGGACCCTTTCTGACAGGTGCACACTGTGTCCCCAAATGGCACAATGCAGGCTGTTTTCCAGGGCACGTGAAATGCTCACGGAAATGGACCATACCCAGGACCGCACAACGCTACCTGGACTTCAAACGACTGAAACTTCACATAGCCTGTTTTCTCACTGCAAGAGAATTGACTTGGAGCGCAATGACGGTAAAATAGCTAGAAGAGAAAGAGGCCAAAATATTCGGAAATTTAGCAACACACCTTGACCTATGTGTCAAAGAGTAAGCAGCAAATGAAGTTCTAAGCGGCTCTGAGCTAGCTGCCAGAACCCGTGAGGTGTGCTTAAAGCTTCCGGAGAGAACTGGTAAAAACCTTAAATAAACCAAGAGATAGAGCACCTTCATGAATTGGAAGCCTCAACATCGGTACAATTCCAGCTCTTCCCACACTGGCCCGTAGACTCAGCACGCTCTCTCGCAATATCTCCATGGCCACTTTACCAAATTGATAAGTGAATAATGAAATATTTAAATCCAAAGGATATAGAAGATCAGACTAACCTTGGTGGGGAGAAAGGAACAAAGGGGCTCAGGCAACCCGATCTCCAGAGTCGCTCTGAAACTACAGTGCCCTAGAAATGGGTTTTTCCTCATAGAAACAGACAAGTAGATGTCGGATCGAACACACCAGCTAGAATTAGCTGCACAGGTATGTGGCCAGCCGACTTGCACCAAGGGCCCCAGGGCAGTTCAGAAAGGGAAGGGTAATACTTTCAACAGGTGGCATGGGCACGTCTGATTAAATGCAGGCTGAACTCCACCAGAAGCTCAAGTTCACCCTGCTGGGCTGCTCAGCTCCTCCCGTCTAGGACCAGCACCCAGCCCCTCTCACACCACCACGCAAGCAGGTGGCATTCTGCAACCTCCACGTACAAGAAATCCTGGGTCAGCGTACAAAGTCCACAACCCCGGGGCCCCTGCGCGTCTTCTTGGTTCAATCAGCGATGGCTACAATCGGGGCAGGTGAATGAGGAAGCTGGGAGAAGAGAAAGGGGAGTCATTGGCTGAAATGGAAGAAGAAAGCAGCTGGAGTCGTTACCTTCAAGGTAATTGTGTGGGTCACATAACGCAGTAGTTACGGCACGGGCTGCCCCGTATCCGGTTCCACCCACCCTGCTTTGCACTTGCAGGGACTCTGGGCAAGGCTGTCACACTCCCCGAGCTTTCTCTGCTAGGTCAGGGTCTGGAAAGCAGGCATGCTAACCTGAGTGCTGACCTCCAGGGTGGAAAGAGAATTAAATGAGGGGCCGGTGCTGTGGCATAACAGGCAAAGCCGCCGCCTGAAGCGCCGGCAACCCTTATGGGTGCCGATTGGAGTCTCGGCTGCTCCACTTCAGATCCAGCTCCCTGCTAATGCACCTGGGAAAGCAGTAGAAGATGGCCCAAGTGCCTGGGCACCCACGTGGGAGACCCAGAAGAAGCTCCTGGCTCCTGGCTTTGGCCTGGCCCAGCCCAGACCATTACAGCCATTTGGGGAGTGAACCAGCAGATGGAAGACCTCCCTCCCACCTATAACTCTGTCTCTCAAATGAATACATAAATCTTTTTTTTTTTAAGAGAGAATTAAATAAAATAGCAGTGCATCAGAGGAAAGTCACCGGGCTCAGGTGAGTGAACTTCTTCATGGCTGTGAGGTGTACACCCATCTGGGATACTGGTGGTACTTTCGAATTATCGTCAGGGACCGGGCTCCGGTTTAAGGCATCCACAAGTCTGCTCCGCTAAGATTTGCTCTAGGAGAACTTTTGCGATGCGGCTTGTGCCAGCAGAGCCTGTCGGAGGGGACAGCAGATGACTGGACGCACAGAGAAAAGCCACGTCTTCTGTATCAGTCAGGACCTGGCCGCTGTGCCTTGCTAATCACCCCCAAATCCCAGTGGCTCCCGGGGCACAGGTGCATTCTGGCGCACACCACACGGCCCTCGTGAGTCAGCCAGGAACTTTTCTCCATGGAAACTCTCAGGGATTCCAGGTTCAGGGATGCCTCCCTTGTGTGCCTGCCCCATGCAAAGATTCAGACCACTCCTGGTTACCACCACACAGAAGTGAAAGCCCGGGGAACCCCGTGTGGGGCTCTCGCCAACTCCATCCAGAAAGGCCTGACGTTGCTTCTGCTGGCACTGTTGTGCCCAGAACTGATCAAATAGTCCCGCTCGGCTACAGAGGGGTGGAGAAATACAGCCTTCCAAGCCTCCAGAAAGAGAGACCTGGAGAGGGTGGCCCCCAGCAGCGTCCGCCACACCTGCTCTCAACTTCCTGCCTTCTGCCCAATGTGGACCAATTATCTGAAGATCAAGACGCACAGAGGCACACGCAAGCACGCGACAGCACAGCCGCACGGCGACCCGGGTCCTTGGTGGCGTTCTCCAGAGGGGAACTTGGACTCAATGCCTTTGCAAGATCCCCCAACTTCCCCAATTGTCCCCTTCTTGACGTCACCAGGCACAGCCAGCAGCGCGAGGCTGGTAGCCCCCAGACCCCGGGGAAACCGCGTGCACAGGCCGCTGCGGCTCAGGTTGCAGGCGGCTCCGACACCGCCGCTCACCCTAGATCCAACGCTGCTTGCTCATCTTCCGCTTCCTGTCGCTTCCATAGCCTTCCCCTGTGTGCCGAGGGGGTGGTGTGGCCTGTGTCACATCTTCCTTCCTGTCGGGGCTGCTGCTCCCGGGACTCAAGCCTCTGGGAGCAAAGGGGACCATAGAGATTCAAAGACAGTGCAAAGGGGCTGGTGCTGTGCTGTAGCAGGTAAAGCCGTAGCCTGCAGTGCCAGCATCCCATATGGGCGCTGGTTCAAGTCCCGGCTGCTCCACTTCCAATCCAGCTCTCTGCTATGGCCTGGGAAAGCAGTGGAAGATGGCCCAAGTCCTTGGGCCCCTGCACCTGCATGGGAGACCTGGAAGAAGCTCCTGGCTCCTGGCTTTGGATCAGCGCAGCTCCGGCTGTTGAGGCCATTTGGGGAGTGAACAAGCAGATGAAAGACTCTCTCTCTCTCTCTCTCCCTCTCTGGTTCTACCTCTCTCTGTAACTTTGTCTTTCAAATAAACAAAATAAATCTTATAAAAAAAACATAGTACAAATCTGCAGCCTTAGACATGGCCATCTAGTTACCCATAAATGGCAAAACCCCCATTAAGAGGCATCTGTCTGGGGCCAGCGCCATGGCTCACTTGGCTAATCCTCTGCCTGTGGCGCTGGCATCCCATATGGGCGCCGGGTTCTAGTCCCGGTTGCCCCTCTTCCAGTCCAGCTCTCTGCTGTGGCCGGGGAAGGCAGTGGAGGATGGGCCAAGTGCTTGGGCTCCTGCACCTGCATGGGAGACCAGGAAGAGGCACCTGGCTCCAGGCTTCGGATCGGCACAGCACCAGCCATTGTGGCCAACTGGGGAGTGAACCAATGGAAGGAAGACCTTTCTCTCTGTCTCTCTGTCTCTGTCTATAACTCTATCAAATAAAAAAATGAAAGAGAGGCATCTGTCTGGTCCCATGTGTTGCCAAACACTCTGTTTGTTTGTTCCCCAAGAAGCTTCTGGAAGAGGTGGCCTCTGCACTTTACCTCGCTTGTTGGAGACTGACGACGTAGGTTAGACTGTTCTGGAAAGCTCCAGAAAGGACTGGAACATTCCTTAACTCACTGATTTTGAGAACACACTTAACCGGAGACCTCTGACAGCACAAAACCTATCAGCGTTCTGGGGAAATCCGGCTCTGGCGAGCACCTGGGGAAAGGCCGGCGTAGGCAATGTCACTGACAGCCCAGTCTCAGCCGACGCCTCCGCTGCAGGGGCTGGGTGGAAGGGCGCGTGTGTGAAACTCGGGAGAAATCACGGACGCTCGGGGTCCGCTGGGGCGATCCGGGCGGGACCGGGAATCGAGTAGGATCCCAAACAGGGGCCGCCGTGACCCACTGCCGGCTTGTTTTCCGTGGGTTTCATTGCTTGAGTCTCTGTATTTGTTTGAATTGTTTCCTTAAAACTCTCTGTCAAAAACAGAACCAGATGTCCATCGGCTTACGAATAACGGAACTAGTAAGAGTGAACTGATCATGTTCCCAGTACGGTCTAAGCACCTCAGATGTGTTCTGTCACGTCATCATCCTAGCATTGGAGTGAGGAAGGCGCTGTCACCATGCCCATCCCATAAATCACAGACACAAAGGCCCAGGAACGTGAAGACCAGGGCTGCAGGTCACACGGGCGGTAAGATGGCAGGTGCCGGGTGGGCGAGAGGCCTGGGCTGGAAACAAGGGGGTAGTGTACCAGCCTCCAGAGAGACCAGGCCTGCCGCTCTCTGCCCTAAAGGGATGCTGTCTGGGTGCTGGCCGGGCGTCAGCTAAGCCAAAGACCAGAACTGGAGGGGACCTTAGCAGCTATACAGGTGCAGCTACCCCACGCCTCCCCTAGCCCTTCTACATCCTGCACACAGGGGTCCCCCCTCCTTTGTTCACCAGAATAAGCGCCAATGTAGGACCGCAGTACTGCTCCAGATATGCTAAGTTGTTTAAAAAGTGTTTGATCCAGGATTGAGGCTGTGGCACAGCGGGTTAAGCCACTGCTCTGTGACGCCGGCATCCAATGGAAACCCTGGTTCGAATCCCGGCTGCTCCACTGCTGATCCAACTCCCTGCTAGCGCGCCTGGGAAAGCAGTAGAAGTTGGTCCAAGTGCTGGGGCCCCTGCACCCGTGTGGGAGACCTGGATGGAGTTCCAGGCTCCTGGCTTCAGCTGACTCAGCCCTGGCTGTTGTGGCTATTTGGAGAATTAACCAACGGATGCAAAATTCTCTCTCTCTCTCAACTCTGCCTTTCAAGTAAATAAATCTTAAAAGAAAAGGTTTGATCCTGTTTTCCAGAAGGGTTAACTTAGCGCTTGCTTAGGCAGCATGAAAGCTCCTCCATGCAGGAATTTCTAAGTTAATTGCATGACTTGGAGCAGAGCTCTGCTCCAAACAAAAGAAGTCTAGTTTGCTCGCCGCCCAAAAAGGCAAAAGTAGCCATGCCCGGCCACTTGAACCTGCGGCCACTTTGCTGATTCCTGCTTAATTTCTGCGGCATTTTCCCAAGGGGTTATTCATCTCATTATGTTCAGTACAAATAAAAGCAGTGGCTGTGCGTGGAGTATGGAAAACAAGGCACTGGGAAAAATGGATTTTGAAATCGGAAGTGAGGATAAAGCGACAAACGCTGTTCGGACTGAGTTGTGGTGGAGCTATTAATCAATGTCACCAACAGCGAGCCTTTGTGAGTCACACACACACACACACATTCGTAGTGTGTGTGCAAGTTTTGTTCAGCCCACTCAGAGGTGTTTAGATGGGAAGGGAAGGAGGGCTCACTCTTGTATTGAAATGGTCATATCACTGCTGTCATTTAAATCTTTGTGCCATCCCCGGGGCGGGGGGGGGCTCCACCTGAGCCCCATTTTCCACGTGTGCACAACAAGCGCACCCAGCGAGTTTCTGGAAACGAGGAACTCTGTTTACGCATGTCCATTTTCAACTGCAATTTAGTGAACGAAAGAGAGAGCTAATTACTGTATCTGCTGAATTTTTTATTGTTCGAGGGCCCACAAAGCTGCAATCAAAGAGAAACAAGAATCTCCAAATGTCAACAACACGGTTGTCATCCTGCAGCCAACCACTCTGCTGAAGATTCTAGAAGCCCGTGCTTGCCAGGGGGCGGGGCAGGGGTCAAGTGCACCTAGCCCACGCAGATGAAGCCGAAGTGCCCTGAGCGAGCGGGCGGCGGCTCTCTCTACATACAGGAAGGGTGCGAACAGACAAGCCACGCGTCTACCTGGGGTCCAAGCCCAGCGAGAACAGACCGTCCAGGCAGGGTATGGTGGGCGCTCCTCCAGAGGTGCAGACAGAACCCAGAAATGAAAGCTGCCGACGCCCGGGTTCCCACCGCCGCTCTGATGGGACAGATTCTTAATCCCAAGTGGCTGTCCTTGGTCTAAAGCGTTTGGGGAAGTGTTTTGAGGACAGTAGGCGCAGGAGAGAGAAAATGAGAGCTGAGGGGCGGGGAGCCAGGCCGGCGCTTCTGGTGGGGGGGGGTGCAGAGCGAGCGCCACCCCCTCAGCTGGGCTCCGGGCAACTCTGCCATGACCGCTTTGTCCACCTCCAAGAGGCACTGCCAGCCCTGGGCAGCAAGAGGCCTGTTTGCCACAAGGCAAAGAAAACCCCAGGTAAGCAGTGGGAACGCGAAGAAGGTTAGGCACACGGGCCGGCAGCCCTTTCAAGTTTGAGACTAAGCTGGAGTTGTTTCTTTCCCAAATCGACTCCCAGATCCTAAGATCTCTTAAAAAAATCCCAGCCCCCCCCCCCCCCAAGCACAGCCCGGCATTCCTGACAATGCCGCTTGCAGCCTCAGCCAGACTCATGGTAATCCTTTCCCAGGCTTCTGCACTTGACCTCGGCTCCTCCTTTCCCTGGGGAAGAATCCGAGATTCCTGTAGACTCGTCGTGAGTCTCGCGCGCTGCCTCTCAGCCAGCACACGGCTCTTCGCCTTTCCTAAGGGGCTGCGCTGCTCAGAGCGCTGCCTCTGGGGAGCTCCTCGCCAGCAGGCCTTGGGGAATTGCCCGCGGGCTGTGCGTGTGCGCATGCGCGTGTGCATGTGTGTGTGTGCATGTGTGTGCATGTCCATGCGCATACGTGTGTGCATGTATGTGCATGTGTATGTGCATGTGTGCGTGTGTGTGCGCATGTGTGTGCATGTGTCTGAGTGCATGTGCATGTGTGTGCGTGTGTGCATGTGTGTATGTGTGCATGTGCGTGCATGTGCATATGTGTGTGTGCATGTGTGTGCATGTGTGTATATGTGCGTGCATGTGCGTGCATGTGCATGTGTGCGCTTGTATGTGCATGTGTGTGCATGTGTGCGTGTGTGTGCATGCATGTGCATGTGCGTGTGTGCATGTGTGTGCATTTGTGTGTGCGTGTACACGCGTGTGCATGTGTGTGCATGTGCACGTATGTGCACGTGCGTGTGCATGTGTGTGCTTGTGCGTGTGCATGTGTGTGTGTGCATGTGCATGTGTCTGCGTGCGTGTGCACGTGCGTGTGCTCTCTCACACATTCTTGTAAGGAAGACTGCACGAATGAAGAAGAAAGAAGCTCCGTCCCTCTGGCCCAGCTAAAGCATCCTCCTTACCCGGAGCTCTGACTCTGCGAGCCCGCATGGCGCGCCTCCATCCTCGCCTGGTGCCAAGGTCGTGGCTGACCGCACAAGCCACGTGCTTGGAAATTCAGGTCGCAGCCTGACACCCCGACCGCGGCAAACGACACATTCAGGAGGGTCTGAATAAAACGCTGCCGCCAGTGCAATGGTATCTGCCGGGTTCCAGCTCCTGCTTTTTGGAGATTGCATTATGTGCAGATATCATTCCCTCCTGCTGTTATCCACGTCGTTCCTGGCGCTTTGTCTGACCCTCGGTTTCCTAGGACCCCATTCAGAGAGCGACAGGGTAGGCTTTGCTGTGGGGAGGGCTTCCCGCGCTAGTCTAAAGGGTAAAGGCTGCTCCTAATTAGACCTGACAGTTATTAACGGGTGCCGGTGCGTCGGCTTTTATTGGGAAGAAGAACTAGAGGGCCACGAGAGATGGGGAGAGACTCCGGGACCTGTGGTTGGTCGCAGCTCGGCTTTACAAAGATTGCGATGAGAACTCGGAATCCCAGAGAAAGGGCGGTTCTGCTGCCCACGTTCCCGGTTGCTGGCAGGTAAGATGAGCCTGTCATCCGCCCGCCCGCGGACAATGTTCCAGCGGAGGAGTTTCTTTGTCTTCAGGAAAAGGAAAAACACAAACAGAAAGCCGGCATCCCCTGCTTAGCCCACGTCTGCGCTGTCCTGCCCCTGCCCCACTCCCCCAGCCTCGCCTCACACTGCTCTCACCTCCCTCCCGTTCCCTCCTGCCTGTCAAAGCCCCAGAATCCCCTTCGCTCCCCCAGCTCTGGCATTCAGGTGAGCGGAGAAGCTTCCCCGGGTACCCGAACAGGTCGGGATGCCCCGTCACCCGTGAACGGGTCCAGTCCGCTTTAACGTCTGCGTAGGAAGTGGAGACAGGCTCCCTTCGCTAATCGGGAAAATCCCATTTCAACTTCGAAGCACAGCTCTGAAGACAAGAGGGTCCTTCCTAGTCTGGGCGCTCTCTGTGGCCCACGACGGACTTTCTTCTCTCTTCTAGGGCAGTTACAAGGGTGTTTGGCCAGGTGACTGCTCGCGGTCCCGTCCGTCCCCTGCAGGTTGGGCTCCTGAATGGGCGAGGACTTTGTCCTCCCTGTCTTTGTGTCCACGGCCCCTGTATACTTATTAAATGTGCACTGGATGAATGAGCGAGCGGTGAATAAGGATAAAGAGGGAAAGTGGAGGAAGAAACAGTGAGAGACGGAACTTTATGTACACGCAGGGGAGGTCATGCCTGAATCGTTTCTATTTTGTAGAAACAAGACACTCTGGACTACAGCTCCAGGGACACCAGTCATAAGGGGTTTTGTGCTCTTAAGCACAATCATTTGTGCCACCACAATGCCCCACCCCCAACGCTCCCAATCGTATCTTGGATGGCAAACCCTTGGCCGCCCTCTGCCCAGTCAAGGTGATGCCGAGGGGTCCGGTTCATTCAAACTCAGCTAATTTGCTAATTGAAAAAGGGCTTACAGGGGAAGTCCTTTGGGCCTCCAGGCTCCTCCCTCATCTCCCAGGCCATGTTTTTTTTCTTAGTGGCCTCCTAGAAATTCTGGGGTGGCTTGATCCCACAGTGAGTGACACAGTGACTTCACCCGTCTGGAATGCATTCGACAGCCAATAGCCGGGCACCACCCCAAATTCACACAAAGAAGGAAGAGGCCCATGTCTTCTCCTGCATTAAGGAGCCCGGGGCAGGGGGCAGGAAGTCCTGACGTTGTCCCCAACTCGGAGCCCTTCTCCTCCCCTGCTGGCCATCAGCTTCATGATCGCAAGATGGCTGCTGTGCCTCGGGATGCAGCCTGTGTGTCCCAGCCAAGAGGAATGCGGGGGAGGGAGGAGAGCAAGGCAGGGAAAGAACGCGCCATCCCACATCCATCCTGGGCAGAGCTGTTTTCCAGAGGCAAACGCAGTGGCTTCTTCCAGTCCCATTGGCTGTAACGGCATCACATGACCACCCAGAGTTGCAAGGCATGCTGGGAGGTTGAGTATTTTAGGCAGCCATTACCTACCCAGACAGGCTGAGGGTGCTTTTGGTAAGGAAGGAGTATGGAGAGTTACTGGGCTGCCTGTGGGTGCGAGCTCTGGGGCCAAGCCAGCAGGAGCTCACGCCGGGCTTCCTTCTAGATGTTTCCTTTGTGTGTGTGTGTGTGTGTGTGTGTGTGTGTGTGCCTACACCCTGTGCACTCACAGCACCTTCAACTGATTGGATTCCTGGGCCAATCTGCTTCACCCAAAGTCTTCTGGAGGATGGTAACTCTCGACCACACCTACAAATATCTCATAGGAACAGCCAGACTCCTGGCTGATCCAACAGCTGGGTACCACAGCCTCAAGCTGATGCACGCAATTAACCGTCACACCCCTCAAGCTCCTGCCCCAGACCAGAGCCTGGCGGAATCCGAAGTCCTTGCCTCTCCCCCCAGTCTCCCCCCACGGCTACTTGGCGCTTGCATTCTATGCGCAGGTTCAAGTCAGCCCCGGAAGTGCAGCCGGACGCCACACCCCACCGCCAAGCACCGCGGCGTTCAGCGGGTTTGGGTTGTCAAGACTCGACGGAAGATCTGCTGGGCTGGGAGCCAGCCTGCCACCAGCTCCCACCCTCCTCAGCAGCTCTTTCTGAACAAATCCATGTGTTTTCTGCTCAGTTATAAAAAAAAATGAGTTTCGGTCTCCTGGTGTGTAAGCCTTGACAGTTCAGGTGGCTGGGACTCAGCCAGGCCTCAGCAAGGACACAGTTTTCCCAGGCAGGACATTCATTTTCTTCATTAGAATCTGGGCGTGGGGGCCGGCGCTATGCTGTAGCAGGTAAAGCTCCACCCACCTGCGGGGCCCGGTGTCCACTATGGGCGCCGGTTCAAGTCCCGGCTGCTCCACTTCCGATCCAGCTCTCTGCTATGGCCTGGGAAAGCAGTAGAAGATGGCCCAAGTCCTTGGGCCCCTGCACCAGCATGGGAAACATGGGAGACCCAGAGGAAGCTCCTGGCTCCTGGCTTTGGATTGGTCCAGCTGTAGCCATTGTGAACATTTGGAGAGTGAATCAGCAGATGGAAGATCTCTCTCTCCAACTCTCTCTCTCTCTCTCCCTGTCTCTCCCTGTCTCTGTCTATAACTCTGCCTTTCAAAATAAATAAATAAGCAGGAAGATTCCAGGTGCCATTGCTAAAATGGAGTTATTTGTGTTCTCTTGACATGTGGGAGTATAAGATCAATCAAAAATGGCCCCGAGAGAGCCCAGTTTTCCACCTAAAACAGGATGCAAACATACAGGGAGGAGGACCCCAGGAAGGCCTGGCATCCCAGAATAGTCACCTTGCTCCCTCCAGCAAGCCCAGGTGCCCGAGTACAGCGTACGAGTTTCCGTTGCTCCACGGCCATCTGCCTGGGCACAGTAGTGTCTGCCTACGCCGTGTCTCCCCCCTCCCTCGCGGGTCTCACGGGTGAACCCAGCACGCTGACAGGCCCTTATGACTGCTCCGGGAGGATGCCCCCATGGCTCCCCGACGCTGCCCCCTTGTGCCTGCCGCACGGCGCCAAGTTCACAGTCGGCAGACACTGGCCGGGTTGAATTTAATTCAAACGAATTGGCACAAGCTCTAGTTCATCTCTGGAAATGTTCCACCCAAATTCTTTGTAAAGCCAAGGAGAGTGTCACATCTGGACGCTGAATTCAAAACAGGACCACGCTGCAAGGCTTTCAGACATCAGTGTTCCCTTCCAACAGAGAGGGGGCAAAGACCACTCAGAGATTTCATTCTTTGCATTTTCAAATAGTTGAAAGGCAGAGAGAGACAGACGGGCGGACTAACGAGAGTTTTCCATCCACTGAATCGCTCCCCCAATGCCCACAACAGCCAGGACTGGACTGGGTCAGAGCCAGGGGCCTGGAACCCAGTCTGGGTCCCCCACATGACACGCAGGGACCCAAGCACTTGGGCCACTTGGGCCATGGCCTGCAGCCTCCCAGGGTGTGTATTTACAGGGAACTGGCATTGAAAGCAGGGGCGGGACCCAAGCTCGCCCTCTGGTTTGGGCTGTGGGCACCCGGAGTGGCACCCGGAGTCTCGGGAAAAGCTAACATCTCCGGAGGCCACAGCGGGAGAGACGCCGACTTTCACAAAACCAACTTGCGTTCTGTGGATGCAGGCATTGCGGGAGAATGACGGCTCCACACAGGCGTTCGTCTTCCTCATCGGCACACTTCTGCGTCCGATGATTGTCACAACAGAACCCCCAGGGAAGCACAGCCAGGGTCTCTAAAGGTGCCTCGGAGCCCAGTTTCCAAGGTCCCGGGCTTCACGCAGCTCGAGGGAGGGTCGGGGCCTCGGGGGAGACCACACAGACACAGACACACACTTCCTGTCTCCTGCCGAGTGATGCCCGTGCGCCCTGGGCGCTCTGCCACCACCAGAGGTCAACCCAGTAGGCATCACCCAACACCGGACTGCAGATGCATCTCCAGAACCGAGAGCCAGAATAAACCGGAATAAGCCCCTTTTCTTTATAGGGTTACTGCCTTGGGGAATGAAAAGTGGACTAACGCAGTCGGCGCTCCTGGCTGCCTCCCCGTGCCCGGAGCCTCCCTGCTCCCCCCCTTGGCCCTGTGCTGAGCCTGGGAAGAGAACCGAGGCCCAGTCACGTGCCCAAGGCCCCCACGCGAGCTCAGGCTGCCCATGCAAGCTCCGGGGGTCACGGACCACCTGCCCTGAACTTAGCTCAAAGGCACCGGGGAGGCAGAGCAACACAGAGAATCGTCTCCTTGGCCTACGACAGTGTGGTCACTGTGGGGACCCCCGACAGGGCAGAGCTCAGAGTGAGGCTCAGAGCAAAGGACCACACAGCCGGCGCCCCTCGGGGTATGAGAGCACTGCAGCCTCCGCCACTCTTCCCTCCGCCTTCTAGAAGACCCCGCCTTTCCCCCCGCCTTTCCCGGGGTCTTCCCTTAGGAGTGAGGATGAGACGGACTTAAGGGGGCGCTGCGGTCGCCCACGCTGCACCGCCGCCACGAGCCACCCTCAGATAGGAGTGGCTGTTGAAATCTTTACTTAATGTACACTAAACTGATCTTCTGTTAAAAAAAAAAAAAGAAAAGAAACTATCAATTCCCAACTTGACTCTCACTGGGATTAAACATGACAATAGGTCTGATCTGATTTCATCATCATTTAAAAAAAAATCATCTATTATTTTTCACTTTATGTTTCTGTGTGGGAACAAACTGTTGAAATCCTTACTTAAGGTATACTAAGCTGATCTTCTGTATACTAAGATAATCGAAAATGAATCTTGATGTGAATGGAAGGGGAGAGGGAGTGGGAAAGGGGAGGGTGGTGGGTGGGAGGGACGGTATGGGGGGGAAAGCCATTGTAACCCATGAGACGTACTTTGGAAATTTATATTCATTAAATAAAAGATAAAAAAAAAAAAAAGATAGGAGTGGCCAGATCTTTGCTAAGGCGAGGGAGAACCGTGGGTGGGGACAGTGCAGGATCCCGATCTTTGGCTTGCTCCCTCTGGCAGGGTCCTCCGACCGTCTGCAACGCAAGAGTCTACCCCACCCCATGCTGCAGGTGCGGTTCAGAGCGGTCCCTCGCGCCCCTTGGCGGAGCGTCAGGTGCACAGACCCAGCAGGCAGGACTTTGTTTATGCGGAGCCTTAACCGAAGTTTTCCCAGTGCTGCTCAGCCTCCCGCCCCACCTCACCCTCAGTGGGGTGATTCTGGAGGACAAATAGCAGCTTCATAAACAACCCCTCAGATGTTTACCTGTTGCTTTCCTCTGCTCAAAAACCTCTCCAAAAAGGTCTGAGAAAGCCCGGGGGGTGGGGGTGGGGGGACTTTGCAAAGCACCCAAGGCGCTATGCCTGGCAGAACCATCCAAGGAGAGATCCGGGGTACCCACACAGGGATCAGAGTGCTGGGTGCTCAGGCCTCCTGGGAGCCAGCAGCGATGGCTCAGGCAGGACAGTCGCTGCCACCCTGCTGCGAGACCCGGGTTGAGATCCAGGTCCTGGCCCGGCCCAGACCTGGCTGCTGTGGGTATTTGGGGAGAGAGCCAGTGGGACGGGAACTCTCTCGGCCTTTTGAACAAGTTGGAAAAATAATAATTTTAATTAAACATGAAAAACTAAAGGGAATTCTCAAATCAAAATGAAAGTATGCGCCACAGCAGTAGGAAAGCCTGAAATTCTCCTGTAATAGACAAGTATGAGAGTGTCTTCCCAAAGGTCGTGGGAAAATGCGCACTATGCCAAAGCAGCGCCCCAAAGCAGCTCATCGCTTAATCCCGTTCTCCACGCAGTTTTGAAGCGGCCGCGTACAGACCAGCGTGGTAGTGTGATACTGTACTGGGGTGCGTACGTCGCTTCGTTCCATTCTAGTGCCACTCGATCCAGGGTGGCAGGTCTCTGACAGTACCAGGGCCTCCATGTGTCT
Organism: Oryctolagus cuniculus; assembly: GCF_051225735.1. Lineage (NCBI taxonomy): Eukaryota > Metazoa > Chordata > Mammalia > Lagomorpha > Leporidae > Oryctolagus > Oryctolagus cuniculus. Next base: position 139,190,365 of record NC_142874.1, read on the forward strand.
TCTGGCATCAGCGACACCGGCGGGCCACCAGCACGCCTCACCCCTTCCCCCCAAACCCTGCTCGCAGTGTCCTGAGAAGCTCTGCACTGGCCAAATGAATCCAGCACTCCTTTGAAAATGGATGCATGTGTTTTTAAATATTTATTTATTTATTTGAAAGGCAGAATTACAGAGATGCAGAGGCAGAGAGGGAGAGACAGACAGAGAGATTTTCCATCCACTGGTTCATTCTCCAAATGGCCGCAACAGCCGGAGCTATGCTGGTCCAAAGCCAGGAGCCAGGAGCTTCTTCCAGGTCTCCCTCGTGGGTGCAGGGGCCCAAGGACTTGGGCCATCTTCTACTGCTTTCCCAGGACACAGCAGAGAGCTGGATCAGAAGTGGAGCAGCCGGGACTCGAACCGGCGCCCACATGGGACGCCGGCACTGCAGGCGGCAGCTTTACCCACAACACCAGCACTGGATGTATGTTTTGTTAGGATCAGGATATTGCATGCTCTAAAAATAGCCATTCACCTCTGGGCAGGTGCCTGTGCTTGTCAGCAGTTCACAGAGACGGCAGGTATCACGGAAGCCTGGATGGAGACCAATGTCAGACAGCAGCTTCCCAGGACACCTGCTCCTACCCAGAATGCCCGGGCTCCTGGACCGGGAAGGTGGGAGGGAACTCAATCCAGTTCCCTAGTCCCTCCTTCCAAACACAGGAGTAAGGTAATTGACTATCGTGGGATGAAGTCAGTGGTAGGAACGGGGCATCTGAGTGCGGCTGGGGTAGGCAGTGCTCGACTCCACCCATCCCAAGAGGTCTCCCCATCCTTAAGGACCCCTTGTGAGCTCCTCAGCTGGGTGTGAGCCCTGCTTCTGCTCTGTGGTAAAGCCACGCTCAGCAGAAAAGCAGAGCAGGACTCCCAGCTGTGCTGCTTAGAGAGAGACCTGGGGCGGCCCGCCGGTCATCAGCGGCAGGTGCACGGCCTGCCATGGCCCTCTTGTGGGTGCGTGGGCTCCGTGGCCAGCTCTACTCAACGAATCTGCAGCAGCCGTGAGGGTGCCGCCCCCCTGGCCGGATCACTTTGGGGCCGCTTTGAGACCCATCAAATGCTGCACCAGCTGGGTCTCTGAGGACCGTGGCGAGTGGGGCGTCCCGCGGGGCATGGAGGCGGCTGTGTCCCGGCTGCTGTCCAGATTACGGCAGTTCTGGAAGTGCCAGCGCTTTGCTCAGGAACTCACTCCGGAGAAAGCCAGCCCACTGCCATGGGAATGACACGCGGTCAGAGCCCTCGGGCCGTGGCCGCTCAGGGCCCCGCCTCTCCACTCTGAGAATGCGGTTTGCCGATGTGGAATAAGCCGTCACTGGGTGCGGCCGCTGTGGCTTCGGAGATCCTGGTTACTGCAGTAACCAGTAGCTACCAGTAACCAGCTAGTTACACCTCACAGTGGTCTTGGACTAGGTTCCCCATGAAAATGACATTGAAAGTCCAAAGGACTATTTTTTATTTTTTAAAAAGGCAATATTTATTTATTTGAAAGTCAGAGAGAGAGAGAGAGAGAGATATGGAGAAAGATCTTTCTTTCTGCTGGTTCCCTCCCCAAATGGCCACGGTAACCCAGGGTTGGACGAAGTTGAAGCCAGGAGCCCGGGGCTCCATCTGTGTCTCCCACGTGGATGCAGGGGTCCCAGCACTCGGGCCATCCTCTGCCGCCTTCCCAGGTGCAGTAGCAGGGAGCTGGATCAGACGGGGAGCAGCTAGGACTGGAACAGGCTCTCCAATACGGATGCCTGCCGGTGTCGCAGGAGTGCAGTGTCGGCCCCTGCTTCTAATTTGATGGTAGCCAGATTCCCTCTGCGGCCCCTCCCTCCCCTCCGGCGGGGGAGGGAGCTGAGGCAAGCAGCCGGCCTGGGCTTGGGCGCTTGGCACACAGCTGTCCGGGCTTCCTCCCTGCTGTTCTTCCCAGGCCACCAGCGCGCGGGCCAGGCGGGCTAGGCGAGGGCGGACGGCCCCTCCCAGGAGCTCGGGGAACACAGGGCGGAAGCCTTGTGCCTTCCAGGGTGTCACTCCAGTTCTTTTCACGGGCACAACCTTTCTTCTGTGTGACTTTAAATGACATTTTGAATCTTGGCCAGCTCGAGTCATGTTAGTCTTTCCCCCGATCCGCTCTGGGCTCTTGAATGCACTTGAGTTTGTTTGGACAGGGGCGATGATGTGTTCTTACAGTCAGGGTTGAGCTGTACTTGTTAGTGACAGGCAGGGGTCACGGGGCGGTGTGGCACATGTCATGTTCTGCACGCCTTGTGGTGACGGGGAGCAGCGGATCTGCCTGCCAGCCCCATGCTCGGACACTTACGGGTCCAGCAGCTTTGGGAAACACGGACGACCCACCTGCGACACAGGAACACTTCCGCCCACAACGCCAGGGCTGACAGACGCCAGGGCTCCGGGCGTCACCTTGCGGGGGGGGGGTGGGGCATGGACGTGTGACATCTAAGCTCACGGCAGCCTCACCGCGGCCCTGTGTCTGTGGGGAGCAATCCGGACTAGACTAAGTTACTGGAATTAAGACTTATTCTATGCATCTGCTCTCCCACAATATGGCGCTGGGAGAGAAGAAAACAGCTTCTACACAGCTGCCTCCAGTTCAGCCAATAAACTGTAGGACTTGTTCCTGATTGGAGGAGAGCAGCGTACTCGGCGTGTGGGCAGCCGAGTTAGGATTGGCGGAGGAGGACTATAAAGGAGGAGAGAGACGGCATGCACCAGGAACATCTAAGGGGAACATCTGAGGGAACACCTGTGCAGCCCCCGAGAGAGCCGGCCGGCGGTGTGCCGCTCCCCTGCGGAAGTGGGGAATGTGGCCAGGGGGAACTGCCCTTCCACGGAGGTGGAAGGGATAGTAGCCAACCCGGGAAGAACCAGCAGCAAACCCGGGGAGGGCCGAGCAGACGAAAGAACAGCGCAGGGTCCTGTGTTGCTCCTCCACGAAGAGGGGGAGCGACATGTGTCCATTCCCCTGCCTTCGCCACACAGCTCCTGCCTGGGCCTTATTTTCTGAGTGCAAATGATTTCTGTAGCAACATAAAGGCAGGATGCTTGTTAAACAGAAATCAGACTTCCTGTGTGGGTGCCGATGTCGGGGGCGGCCTGACAGCGGCTTCTGTCTGAGGCCTGTGGGGCGATGACGTCACAAGGAAGGGCCCTGGGGAGACCTCAGTAATGCTGGCGTTGTCGTGGGGAGCGTCCCGCAAGGGGCGACTGGAGACAGCCAGGGGGGTCAGGCCCCCTAGTCACTCCCCTTCCCCGCTGGCCCACCGTCTCCAACGGCAAGGACTCAGCCGGAGACTCTGTGGTCACGCTGCTTGGATGGCGCCCCCAGCTCTGCTGTGTGACCCCTGAGCGAGTTCGCTCTGAGCCTCGGCTTCTTCGTCCATAAACTGGGATCCTAGTGCTTCTGCTGCTGGGCACCGCCGGGAAGCTGAAATTGAGCCGGTTGGTGTCACGCCCGGGAGGCGTCTGATGTCAAGTTCCTAGCCTGCGCTGCAGTGCCACGAACAGCCAGAGGCAGTGGTCGGGTTGTCGGGCTGAGAATGAGCTGTCTCCACGTCTGGAAAGTTCCACGTGGCCAGGGTCTGTCTCAGTTCCTGGTTGCCCTGGCTTCCTGGGGTCTGGTGCAGTCTTCACGTCTCCAAAGACGGCCCCAGCCCCGGCCTGGGCCAGGACAAAGGCGTGGAGAGAAGGAGGTGAGACAGAGCCAGCCCCTTGCTCCTGGGGGCCCGGGACGGGGACCCAGTGCAGACTGAGACGGGTTTTCCCAGCACCTGGGCCAACTCCATCCTCCGACTCCGGATGGTGAAGAGGATCCAACGAAAGCAAAACACCACTGAACAGAAGCTATTATTCAACCCCCCCCCACACCCGAGAATTCAGCAGTCTCGGGATGGAACCCCCAGGGGGCCGGCGGTGCCCCAGCCCTCCCTCCTGGGCGGAAGGTTCCCAAGAACAAAGGCCCAGAGAGCGGCCAAACCCTCCGATCCCATCAGAGCCAGGGCCACTGACGCTCTGACACGCCTGTCTTCTTTGAGGCTCTGGGGACAAACTTGTTTTCTTTCTCTCAAATGGCCCCATCCCATGCAAACCCCCGGGCAAATCAAATCCAAGTTTTAAAGTTCACAACGACTTTCCTTGGCGTCTGGGACAATGGGATCCTTTCAGTCCGTAATGGGAAAGAGATTCAGTTACCTGCCGGGCTGGCTTTGCAGTTGCTGCTTTCTCGCTCTTTTAATGCCCTGAACTTTTCCCTCCAACTCTCCCTGTTGGCACAACCGGCGGGCACTGTTCACAGGCATAGAGGGGTTTATTCGTGTCCTGGCTTGGGTTTTCCGCCTCTTCCAAAGCAAGCCACCAGCTTTTCATTTTAACTTTATTTTTCGAAAGATTTATTTATTTATTTGAAAGGCAGAGAGAGAGAGAGAGAGAGAGAGAGAGAGATTGTCCATCTGCTGGTTCGTTCCCCAAATGGCTGCAATGGGTCAGGCTGAAGCAGGGAGCCAGGAATGGTTGCAACAGCGAGGGCCGGGCCAAGCCGAAGCCAGGGGCTTCTTCCAGGTCTCCCATGCAGGTGCAGAGGCCCAAGCACTTGGGCCATCTTCCACTGCTTTCCCAGGCGCGTTAGCAGGGAGCGGGATTGGAAGTGGAGCAGCCGGGACTTGAACCAGTGCTCGCTCGCATGGGATGCCGGCGTCACAGGCAGTGGCGTACGCGCTGCGCCACACCGCCAGCTTTAACATCGCCTCTTGTGCTGTTGTCTTCTGGTTCACCACGTGCAAGTTTGTGTTCCTGAGCCAGGGTGATGGAGACCACCACAAGAGCCCAGAGCAAACACCTGCCACCACCTGCTCTCTGGGCCGGGAGTCTTTCGGTGCCAGTTCATCCAGGGTTTTATTGTGGTTTTTCCTGGGCCCTGCTCCTGGTGGGTGGAGTCTCTGAATGCCAGGCTGTCTCATCCTTTCTGGAAAACATTTCTGTGTTTTCTTCCCCCAGCTCTGCGGCAGGAGAGAGTAAACAGGACCCTCCCAAGGGCACGGCCAACCCAGCAGATCTTCTCGGCTATGAAAACAAATATGCAAATACCAAATAAACACTGTCTCCGCATTCCTGGACTCTGAGAGAGAAAAGGCAGACGTGGTTATTGAAGGGCCCGCCCCTGGCAGGGCTTCCGGGGTGAGAAACCATGGTTAGGGCGGCTGAAGGAAAACAGACCGCCTGTCACTCTCATCTTCACGCCTCTCTTTTTCTTCCAAACCTGTGAATTTTAGACTTCCTTCCAACCAAGAGGAGAAGTCCCCGGATGCACCTGTCAGAGGGTGTGGCTGTCTCTGCAAGGTGGGCCACCTGGCTTCAGTCTGTTCCGGAGGTGCCACTGCCGGGAACTTTGGGGCTACACCGGTACATGTGATGCCACGAAATGGGGGGCGGGAGACAGGCAACAGGTGCGGTGCTGCAGTTAGAAGTTCTGGCAGCCCACAGTAGCATGCAGAGGTGCCAGTCATGCATGGGACATCCCAAAACAGCCAGAAGAGACGATGGAGAGCGTCCCCACCTTGTGCTAATTACCCTGCTTCCGTCATCAGCAGGGTATGTGCATGAATTAAAATATCACGTTGCATGGGGTCAGCGCTGTGGCATAGTGGGCTAAGCCTCCATCTGTGGTGTCGGCATCCCATACGGACTCTGGTTCGAGACTCGGCTGTTCCACTTCTGATCCCGCTCTCTGCTGTGGCCTGAGTTGGGCGGCCAGGATTGGAGCTGTGCACACCTTTACCCCAGAGGTAAAATTATCAGCTCCTTTGAGGACCATCCTCCCTCGCTTTCTCCTGTTGGCTCACAATAGACTTGCTGACCATTCCAGAAAGTTCTAGAGCCGTTGGGAAACTTTAGTAAGGGTGGACTTACTAAAATGAGACACCGTGGCTGTTGGAGATGGAAGACAGGCTCTGAGCGTGCAGATCTGTGGGGGCTGCTTGATGTCCAAGACACACGTGAGCGTCTTAAAAACAGCTCAAGTTCACGTGTACAGAGTTAATTATTCTGCTCAAGATGACAAAGAACCAACGCTAAAGCAGATCGGGAGATATGCGTCTTTTTACTCATCGCAAACTTGACCCAGCCGAGTGACCCCATTGCCAGGGAGTCCGTCTTGGTTGAGGAGGGTGCTGGGAGCTTACCTAAGCGGCAGTTGCTACGTCCCCCTCATTTTAGAGCTGAGCAGCCGTTGAAGACAGGCTCTGTTTACTCTCCTTGGCTCGGCGTGGGCTCCAGGGTCTCGAATTCCTAATGCGAGGTTGAATTATTCATGCTATAACCCCAGTTATTAATCTCTCGACGCTCTTGGTGGTCTCAAGACTCGGCCGTGGAATCATAATGCGTTTGGCATCCGCGTGTCACCCACACTTGTGGTGTCTTTGGCCTGGCACACAGGGGTTAAAACACAGGCACTGAGGTGGCGCCGGGCAATTAGGTAATTGCAAAACACTTTTGTCCCGTGAATCGAGGGAGCCGCCCACCAACCAAAGCACCAGAGCTTTCAAGTTCTAAGATCTCTTTTTTTTAAAAAAAACTCCCTTCCTATTTTCAAAGCTTTCTGTGAATTTTTTTCTGCAAGAATCTCTGTTTACTCATAAGAAGTGCTTCCAAGTTAAAATGATCACAGTAGCCAACACTGACAGAGCACCCAGCTCTGGGCTGAGCGCTTTGCGAGTGCTGTCTCATTCAGTACTCTCTCCCGCCCCAGGGCCTTGGTGGTCACAAACAGCAGGGCCCCAGCAGGGACTCCACTGCTGGACCCTCCTGTAATGTCCGGACAGTCTTCTCCCGAGGTTAGGTTCCTAGTTGACTTTCCTTTGAGAGGCAGAAGTGTCAGGCCACCCTTAGGGCAGAATCATGTGAAATCCCTATTGGGTACTCTAACCCCCAGGGCCTTGAAAGGAGACTGTGTTTGGAGATGGGGTCTGTAAAGACGTGAACACCTTGAAAGGAGATGAGGACCCAGGCACACACAGAGGGCTGACCGTGGGAGGCCACAGCAAACAGGTGGCTGCTATGGTGTGCAGGGGACTTGGCTCCCCAATCTCCTGTGGACATTTGAACCCCAAGTTTTAGGTTAACCGTGATGGATTAAGGCAGAGTCTTGATCTAGTCATGACATCTGGGAGGTGGGCCCAGTGGGAGGTCTTTAGGGCACGGGGCGGGGGTAGAGGGGAACTTGCCCTTGGAAGGCCCTTTTTCTGAGAGAGCTGGTTATTGAAGCTGGGTCGGCTTGGTTTCTCTCTCTGCCGAAGGGTCACCCTCTGCACCTGCCCTGCCACGCATGACCAGCCTCCACCAGACGCCGGACCAACCGCCCGATCTTGGACTGTGAACCTCCGAACCGTGCCCTGGAATAAACCTTCTTTCCTGCTAAATGGCTCCTCTCGGGTTGTTTAAAGTAACGAAACACTGGCATCAATGCAATGGCCGTCTACAAACCCCCGAGAGAGGCCTCAAAAACCAAGCCTGTGCACCTCTCTGTCTCACATTTCTGCTGAGAAATCCAAGTTGGGGCATTTAAGCCGTGCTTCGATACGGCAGCCCTGGCAGACCGGTCAGGCACCCTGATTCCACGAGCCACCAAGAAAAGGAGCACAGCACACTCACCTAGCATCCTGGCTTTGAACTTGCACCCTATTAAGAAGATGCTTCATTGACCGCGAATTTCCCCAGTGCATTCTGGGAGCTGCGATGCCAGTGCTGTTCAGATCCTGCCTCACTCAACTTCACTTCCACCTGTGCACGCAATAAATTTTATGTCAGCGCTGAACCAGGAGGCAGAAATGGTGTGCTCAGCATTTAGCCACACGATGAACGGAGACGAGAGGAATGTGGAGTGGGATCCTGGCCGGGGGTGTGTGTGAGCTTTGAGAGAGAAGAAAGGACCCCCCACACACACACACACACTCAGTACAAGCAGTCCATGTCCCCATTTTCCCGCTGTCGGTCTTGGTGGGCATCCTGCTGGTGGGGGACACATAAACCCACTACTCTCTCCTGTTAGGGGACAGGGCCGTATTCTGTGTGTCACTGAGCCCCTCAGCGGGGAGCTGCTGTGAGCTCTTCTCACCGCACCCACAGAGGACATCCCTGGGACAGGGGTGGGAGATATTTGACATGGGTCTCACGTACACAAAGACCCTCAAGTTAAAATCTTTGTCAAACAAATTAATAGGAATCATATACTGCTCTCCAATGTTAATGATTCAGTGCCTATTTTAAATTTTGCTTTATTTTGGCCAGCGCCATGGCTCACTAGGCTAATCCTCTGCCTAGCGGTGCCGGCACACCGGGTTCTAGTCCCAGTCGGGGCACTGGATTCTGTCCCGGTTGCCCCTCTTCCAGTCCAGCTCTCTGCTGTGGCCCAGGAAGGCAGTGGAGGATGGCCCAAGTGCTTGGGCCCTGCACCTGCATGGGAGACCAGGAGGAAGCAAGCACCTGGCTCCTGGCTTTGGATCGGCACAGCGCACAGGCCGTAGCGGCCATTTGGGGGGTGAACCAACGGAAGGAAGACCTTTCTCTCTGTCTCTCTCTCTCACTGTCTAACTCTGCCTGTCAAAAAAAATGTTTGCTTTGAGTGAAGTTGAACATCTTTCCATTGGATGGTTGTTTCTAGCAGGCGCCTGTTTTCCTGCTGAGCCACTGTCTTCCTGCTTTCTCTCTGTGGAACTCTTCATTTGGCCTTTGACTATAAAGTGAATTAAAAATGTTTATCTCAAAAAAAAAAAAAAAGTTTAATACAAAAAAAAAGTCCAGCCTCAGAAAGCAGGGGATGGGGAAGAATTTGAGATTCTTTTCCATTTTAAAAAGTTTCCAGGGCTTCTCTGATTTCTGGACGGTCCCAAACATGAGTGGCGACTGTGGGCCATCTTTGCAGCTTGCACGACTGAGCCAGGAAGGATGGATCGGATCCTAGCAGGACAAGGCAGTGGCTGTCGGCTCAGGAGCCCACCACCGGCCCCCGGAAGCAGACGTGTGGTATCCTTGCTCCCCTGCTGGGATGCATGGTTTCCTGGGGGTGTAGAGGAGGAAACTCCCAGTGCGATTCCAGGGTCGGGACCTCGGCAAAATCCCCCACACCAGGCGTGGAGGCGCTGACGGTGACCTGATGGGAGAGGAAGTGATTTGGGGGTCCAGACCATGGTGGGGGCTTCTGACAGAAGAAGGAAGCGGCATAAGCAGAGATGCAGAGCCATCAAGACGGGCGAGGGCAGATCTGAGTCCAGGATATGGGTGCATCCAGTGGAGGGGCAGGCCTGGAGGCAGGCAGTTGGCCGAGTGGTTGAGATGCCTGCGTCCCACCTCAGAGCGCCTGCGTCCCCAGCTCCAGCCCTGACTGCAGCCTGCTGCCTGTGCAGGCCCTGGGAAGCAGCAGCGACAGCGCACGTGACTAGGTTCCTGCACCTGTGTTAGCGCTCAGAATTCTACTTCCTGTTCCTGGCTTCTGCCCATCCCAGACCTGGCTCTTCAAGCCAACCAGCAAACAGGAGTTCTCTCCTTCCATCTGCCTCTCAAATAAATACATCAATTTTCAAAGGAAAAAAAAAGAAATGGAAAGGGTGGTTGGAGGACCTTGTAGACCAGCTGGATGCGTCAGAATCAGGGATGGGGGCCACAGTTGGCGCGGCAGTGAAAGCCGCCTCTTGGGATGCCAGTATTCCATGTAGGAGTGCCTGGCTCCAATCCCACCACCCTGCTTCCAATCGAGCTCCCTGCTAATGTGCACCCTAGGGGGTGGCGGGTGATGGCTCAAGTCGTTGGGTCCCTGACACACATGTGGCAGACTCCAACTGGGTTCTGGGCTCCTGGCTTCAGCCTGGCCCAGCCCTGGCTGTTGTGGGCATCTGGGGAGTGAGCCAGTGGATGGAAGAGATCTTTCTTTCTCTCTCTCTGTTTGCCTTCAAATAAAAATGAAAATAGATGAATTTTAAAAGAGCTGTCACAGAGGCATTCTTTAGAAACACAGAATCCTGGGGCCAGTACTGTGGTATAGTGGGTAAAGCCCCCGCCTGCAGTGCCAGCATCCCATACGGGCACTGGCTCGAGTCCTGGCTGCTCCTCTTTCTATCCAGCTCTCTGCTGTGGCCTGGGAAAGCAGTGGAAGATGGCCCAAGTCTTTGGGCCCCTGCACCCATGTGGGAGACCTGGAAGAAGGTCCTGGCTCCTGGCTTTGGATCAGCGCAGTTCCGGATGTTGTGGCCATTTGGGGAGTGAACCAGCGGATGGAAGACCTCTCGCTCTCGCTCTCGCTCTTGCTCTCGCTCTGCCTCTGCCTCTCTGTAACTCTGCCTTTCAAACAAATAAATAAATCTTTAAAAAAATTAATCAATAGAGACGCCTATGCCTGGCACAGATGAATTAACTCAGACTCTGTGTTCTAACATGCAGCAGGGTTAGGAATCGCTACCGTTGCTTTTCTTTTCTTTTTTTCTTTTTTTTTATTTTTTTTTTTTTGACAAGCAGAGTGGACAGTGAGAGAGACAGAGAGAAAGGTCTTCCTTTTCCGTTGGTTCACCCTCCAATGGCCTCCGCGGCCGGTGCACCACACTGATCCGAAGGCAGAAGCCAGGTGCTTCTCCTGGTCTCCCATGGGGTGCAGGGCCCAAGCACCTGGGCCATCCTCCACTGCACTCCCGGGCCACAGCAGAGAGCTGGCCTGGAAGAGGGGCAACCGGGACAGAATCCGGCGCCCCAACCGGGACTAGAACCCGGTGTGCCGGCTCCGCAAGGCGGAGGATTAGCCTAGTGAGCCGCGGTGCTGGCCCACCATTGCTTTTCTTAGCATGAACGAACCTCATCTGGAAGCCAGAGCTTCTGAGCCCTCTGGTCTCCTCCCGCGTACAGAACAGAGGGACCCACCCCCAGCCACACCGCAGGCAGTGTTCCCACAGGGCACCAGCCCTGCGCAAGCGCCACAGCTTCGGGGAGAGAAGTCCCCAACTGTTAACTTGAAAACGCGCCTCTCCCGGTGATTTCAATTTGCTTAAGTGTGTGCGATAGGAGACAGCCGCACATGGGGTGTCACCTCCTCTGGATGCCAGGTGATGGAGATGGGCCATGTCCTGAGGATCAATGACATTTTCACTTTTTTTCATCTAAATAATCTGGCACCGTTTGGGGTCAGAGGTGTTGACCTGCATTGTAAGGAGCAAGATGAGTGTCTGGCCGTGACCTTGGCAGTCACCACCATGACCTTGGTTTTGCCTCCGTCGGTTGCCACCTCTTGGGATTGTCAATATTGACACTCGCCCTTACAGGAGTCAATATCTGGGTATCAGCTGCCAGTTTCACAAATCGATGGGCAGATGGGCGGGCCTCCGCGAGTGCGAGATGACATCAGCTTTTGAGAACGCAGCCCTTGAGCCAGAGCGCGGGCACCCTCGTTCCTTTCCTGCTTCCTGGCCTCACGCTGGGCTTCACTGGGCCCTGTCTGTGGCACCTGCACGCGAAACTCCCAGCAGAACCCTTTCGAGCAAGCAGATAAGAAAAAGGGACCTGCTTTCTCCAGGTTCAGCATTAGTGGTCTCAGGTTTCCTAGGATACGGTCTCCAAACAACTTCTAAAACTGCAAACCAAATGCAACCCTTTGGTCCAAAGTGTGTCTTTGGCCCAGAACGGCGCTCCCAGGATTCCCTTCCTGACATTGAAGCTCAGAGCATCTTGGGAGAGCTTTGCCATCCTGGCCTCTCCCAACTGCCAAGTCACAGGGATGGAAAGTGAGTGTTCCAATGCCGCTGGCCTCCAAGGACACTTGCCACACGCAGGGTGGCTGGCTGATTGTCCTGCAGAAGTGAGGGGCGCTTTGAATAGAATTGTGCCTACGCGATCCCCACTCAAGGGGGCCTTTGGGTGAGCGAGTCAGGCATTGGGCTGCTAACGGCTCCAAGCCTGACGAGAGAGCCAGGCCTGAGGGTTTTGGTCCAATGAACACAGGTGTTGAAGAAGCTCCACCCTCTGGGTCCTGCAAGGGGATAAACCCCCTCAACGCCAGCGAGATAAGTGCCGTCTGCAAGAAACTTGGCGTTTGCACCTGTAGCAGGCAGGCAGCCCACGGCACCCTGGGCTAAGGTGCCCGCGACAGCTCCTGGCATTGGCTGGAGCCCCACTTGGCTCCGACTTCCACCCGGGTGCTGTGCTCCGACACTCGGCCTTTGCCGGCTGTTTCCGCTCAGCTCCCCAGCCTGCCACCGCCCCGCACCTCTACACGCAGGAGGGGTTTCCATTTTGCAAAGTGTGTCTCTAGCCCCAGGAGGACATTTCAAAATGTTGATGGAAAAATGGAGTTGGAAGATGGGTTTCTTTTGGTGCAAAAAATAAAATTGCATGCAGGTGTGTGTGTGTGTGTGTGTGTGTGACTGAGTGTGTGTGTGTGTGTGTGTGTGAGCGTGTGTGTCCACTACAATTCAAGTGACAGAATAAACACAAGGAGTAAGCCACAGTGGAGGACGTCGGCCCCCTTGTGTGGAGGGGCTTCCAGGAGTCCAGGGAAGACGCCTACTAGGAAATGGACTTCACGCGTGGACTTCAGCGCTGCGTCAGCCTTTAGCTCCGTTCTGCGCGCACTTTCTGAAGCTTGCACGCTGCGGGGCCTTCCCAGCCGTGGTGCAGGTCGGGAGGGAGCCGTTGGTCTCTGCTCACAGCCTGGCTCCCCATGACCGGGCTCGGAGCGGCTTGCTGATAAGCCTCCGGGGCTGACACTCTGGTGGATGCCAGGTGGACTGTGGTCACACAATCTTCCCTCTGCAGCCTCGGGTGGGTGTGAATCCACAGCCCAGCCTGAGCCCCCCACCCTGGGGGGGGGTGTCCAACACAGGTTGCACAATGGGCGCTCACAATGCAGGGAGGGCCACCATGTCCAGGCTCAGGCTCTAAGGACAAAGAAGCACTCAGGCCAGAGAGGAAAGAGGAAGAAAGCCAGGGCGACCTAGGACACGCGGCCAACAAGGCGGCCTCTCCACGCGGCAGCTGTTCTCGGAGACAACCTCGCTTCCGCCGACCTTTGAATCGGACAAGCTGCGCGGCTCCCAGCACTGCACTCGGGCCATTTGCTGAGCTGTGACATTTTTCCCTTCTCCGAGAGCTGTCAGCTTGCTCCTCGGTTGCCTCTTGGAGAACAGCTGGGTGCCGATCGCAAAATTAAAAGCAAGAAATAACCACCAGTAGGAGAGGGCTGCTGGCTGGATTGTTCCCATTGCTGGTGCGGGCTGGAGCCGGGAGAGGCGCATGGTGGGGGGAGGGGTGATGGACCAGGCCGCCTCGAGGGACAAGGGACGCAGTGGGAGCTGGCAGGGGACACGCTCAGCTGAGAGGGGTCCCAGGCCCCTGCGGATGCCCAAGGGGCTCCCCATGTTGTCTGGAGGTTTCTCAGGGCTGGGCTGGGCACTCTGTGGAGGGCAGGACCCTGAGCTAGCCATTTTTGTCATCCTCAGTTTCTGCTGGCTTTGTGGGCTGGCATGTGGCGTGGTGCTTTCTTTGCTGAGTAGGGTCGTCATTTTAAAAGCGAGGATTTTGTCCACTTAAAGAATCAGGTCTCTGCCTGGAGGAGGAGAAACGGTGCCCGGGGCTGGTGGTGACATCTGCTCCTGGGAAGGGTTTGCAGCAGCATCGGGGGGGGGGGGGCAAGGGGGGCTCGGCACCTGCTGCACCGGAGGCCCGAGCCCCAGGGAGGGCAAGACTTGGGTCATAAAACTCCCCAGGGGACAAAAAGGTGGCCCAGTGTCACGCCAGTGTGGCAGAGACCCAGGCAGCCAGCAGAGAGCAGGGTGCCCAGTGCCCAGGAGCAGGTGCCTCTCCCTGGCACACACCAGCCCCTCGCACGGGCCTTGTCGGCTCTGGTCTTTGAGCACACGCAAGGCTTTTTCACCAGAATGAAACGCACGCATCATCACATTCTGCGGCAATGGGGAACGAAGCCCAGGGTGGCAGGGGAGCTGTCACAGCAATGCCCAGCGTCGGGCCGGACTCGTGGACCCTGTCGGTGTCTGAGACGGCAGCCGGGATGCTCCCCTCCGTCTTCCCAGCTCTGCAAGATTCCGTGTGGTGATGGTGAGATCCTGGGGCGGGGCCACTGTCCCAGGGTCGACACTGAGATGGAAAGCTCTGCCTGGTGCCCTAGGAAATCCATAGTCGTGAAAGGACCCCGGGACCGGACAGCGGAGGGGAGGAGGAGTCTCATCCCGACAGAAAATCTGACTTCTTTTTTTTTTAATTTAAGATGTTTTATTTATTTGGAAGGCAGAGAGACAGCGAGAGAGGGAGAGAAGAGAGATCGCCCATCTACTGGGTTGCTGTGAGACGGCCTCAGCAGCCAGGGCTGGGCCTGGGTCAGGCCGAAGCCAGGAGCCAGAGCTCTCTCCGGTCTCTCAAGCACTTGGCCACCGCCTGCTGCTTCCCCAGACGGGGAAGTGAGGGTCGCGCTATTTGTCCGTTTTAGAGCCGTGGTTCAACCTCATTGGCTCTGAGCAGCAAAGGAAACAGCGTTGCTGGAGACGGCTGCCCGGAGCTTCTGGTCCTGGCTCAAGGAAGAACTCAGACACGAGGCAGAGTGAGAGGGAAGTGAGGTAGCGAAGCTTCTTGATGAAAAATGCACCTGTTAGATCAGGCGGGCGTCTCAGCGCAGAACAGAACGCCCCGTCTGTGTTCAGTCGGGGGTCTTCCAGCTGGGGTTCTCCTCCGCGCCCCACCTCCCTGGTCATTGCTGGGCGTGTGGCTTCCTGGGTGTGGAATTCCAGAGTCTCCCAGGGCGTCATCAGCGCAGTGTCATTGGCGCTGGCGGTCTTCTCGGTGTAAGTGTGGCTGGGAGGAGTCCCCTAAGCAGCCCCCAGAGACGGGCCTGGACCCCAGCTAGCAAGGGTGCTGGACGAGAGCCGCATGTCAGACACGTGACCTCCAGGCTGCTGCCCATGGAAGTCCCCACGCTGCCCCTCCCGCTTACGGGCTAACCTCTGCCTGGCTGCCGGACAGACGGCGCCAGAAAGCGAAAGGCAGAGACACAGAGAGGGAGGAATGAGGGGAACAGGGTACACGGAGATGCCAGAAATCCCCAGCGAAGCTCGTGACGCATCCTGCCACAACCCCTGGCCCCCAGCTTCCAGGCCCAGGATCCCGGCTGTCACTGTCACTGTCTGTGGCCTGTGGCCAGGGTTCTCGGAACCACCAGATGCCAGAAGTAGCCGGCAGAGGCCTGCGGTGAATAGGAAGAAATCTTGTTCCCAGAGCACACGGCAAGACGTAACCGTCAAGACGGCTGCCCAGTGACAAACAGGAGGGTAGCACACACAGCATGGACACACCAGGTTCAAGGGGTGAGTCACACCCTTGGAGGGATGGGGGTGGGGGACAGCCCCACATTTCATCACGCTACTCAGAATGGCACGTGATTTAAAACTGAAGAATTGTCAGCTTCTGGAATGTTCCATTTAACATTTAGCTGAGCACCCATCACTGGCTCCCAGGGAGGTGTCTGCTCAGGCAGCTTGGACTCTGTCCACCCGTCTCTCCGGTTTGCCCGGTGACCCCACTTCTCCGAGGGGGCGTCTCTGTTGGTTTTCAGTTCAGATCTTGCTGGTTTCTAGGGAGGAGTGGTGGTGGCCAATGTCTTTCCATACCCAGACCTGAAATGCCAGGTCCAACTAGAATCCTTTCAGAGGGCACCTGTGGGTGTACAGTCCTCAAACTCTCTAGTTTGTCTAAGGACGGTATTTTGTCTTGATTACTGAGAGTTTTGCACCCAGTGAAAGCCCTTGCTAATAACAGTTTGTTCCCTCTCTGAACCTTGAGATCCCTGTCTCTTGGCTTTTTACTGTGGAGAACTTGGCCATCTGTCTAGCAGCCGTGGAGTTGAAGTCACCTCTCTTCCCTGGCTGCCTGCTGGGTCTCCTCGGTGCCTCGGGCAATCTTCTGCTTTGTGGATTTCCTTTTGTGTATCCATCCTGGGACTTTGGGGCTTCCTGGTTCTGAGGGTCGGCATCTTTCGACAGAGAGTTCTGGAAAGTTCTGTAATGTTCAAATATGTTTCTTCCTACTGTTTCTTTTCTCTCTCTCTGGACCTCTAGACCGCCTAACTCTACCGTCTGCATGGTAACCCCTCTTGCACGCCTCCTCGTTTCTCTGGGGCGTATCCTGGACAACGGAAGGACATGTATTTCCCATTGCACTAGTTCACTACTCAGCTGTTGCAAACCTTGCGTTCAACAGTGACAAAGAATTTTTTCACTGAGGCCAGATTAAAGTCCCATGGAAGGAAGTGAGCCCTCGTCCAGTACACGATTCGGGGGCTCCTTGTCCGTCACAGTCCCGTGGGAGCCCTTCCAGTCTCCGGGGAGCATCTCATCAGCCCAGAGGAAAGCGCCCCCGCCCTTGGCACCTGCCAGCCACCGCGCGCTTCCCCTCTCAAGCCTCTGCCTCCTCGTGATGCTACTGCAGAGGGAACCACCCAGCATTTGGCTTCCCCGAGGCAGCTTCTTTCGCTTACATAAATGCTGTCATGGTTCATCTATGTTCCGGCAGGCGCCAGAATTCTGAGTCCTGGTCCACCATGACCGTTCACCACGCCTCGCATATCCATTTATTTGTTCATGGACAGGCCCGGTGCTTCCAGCTCTCGCCTGCAGTAGTGCTGCTCGGAGCATTTCCTTACGAGTGCTTGTCTAAGCGCCTCCTTTCCAGTTCTCTGGGATACGCCTAGGAGTGTGATTGCTGGGTTCTATAGCAATTCTTTTTTTTTTTTTTGACAGGCAGAGTGGACAGAGAGAGAGAGAGAGAGAGAGAGAAAGGTCTTCCTTTACCGTTGGTTCACCCTCCAGTGGCCGCCACGGCTGGCGTGCTGCAGCTGGCACACCGAGCTGATCTGAAGCCAGGAGCCAGGTACTTATCCTGGTCTCCCATGGGGTGCAGGGCCCAAGCACTTGGGCCATCCTCCACTGCCTTCCCAGGCCACAGCAGGGAGCTGGCCTGGAAGAGGAGCAACCGGGACAGAATCCAGCGCCCCGACCGGGACTAGAACCCGGGTGCCGGCGCTGCTAGGTGGAGGATTAGCCTATTGGCCACGGCGCCGGCCTGTAGTAATTCTATATGTAACTGTTGAGTAGCAATGGATGTTGAAAATTCGACTATTTGCAACTTTAATTTCTAGAGTGATTCTCTTTCAAAGCTGCTCACTCACTCATGGTCTTTCGTAGGTGGTCACGTTGCAAACCTTTCTTTCATTTCTTGAAATTCCCTGGTGGGACCGGCACTGTGGTGCGGTGGGCTAAGCCGCTGCTTGCGATGCCAGCATCCCACGGGGAGTGCTGGTTCTGGCCCTGGCCACTCTGCTTGCCTTCCTGCTTCCTCCGATGTGCCTGGGAAGGCAGCAGAAGACGACCCAAGGACTTGGGCCCCTGCCACTCGTGGGAGACCAGGACAGAATTCCTGGCTTCTGAGTTTAGTCTGGCTCAGACCTGGCTCTTGCAACCATTTAGGAAGTGAACCAGCAGATGGAAGATCTCTCTCTCTCTCTCTCTTTCTCTCTCTCTTAGTGTGACGGATCACAATAACAAGAATGTCAGGACACAGAAAGTTGGACTGGCACAGTCAACAAAAGTTTGCTGGACTCAGCATACATTGGGCACCACGTGCACTCACGGAACAGCCATGCCAGGTCTGGACTCCTTCCTGCCAGGACGGCCCAGGCATGGGTCAACACCATTGAACCGTCTGTCAGTCTCCAGTTAGCGTGGGCTGCGTGGTGATTCCCCGGTGACGCGGGGACGCAGGAAGGAAGCCGGAGCCGTCTGGGTGCTCACACGTGCTGCTGCTGGCCTGCAGACCCGCCCGGGTGCAGCAGAAGACGCACCTGCTGTGACTCTCCGTCCCCGCTGGCCCCTCCCGCAGCTGCCAGACTCCCGGGCCAGGCCAGGGTGTCCCGGATGACAGAGGGCCTGGCTCCCGTAGGAAACCCCGTGAGCAAGAGCAGAGATGACACGAGTGTGCACAGGTCTCAGTCTGGCCCCGGGCAGGGACAGCCCACGCGGGGGCCCGGGCCTGGTTGCCAACCTCCCTACCTCCCCTCCCCCACCCCCTGCACAAACACATCCAGATCCTGCCCAGCCGGCTTGCACACTGATCGCAAGAGGCCACTGCTTTGTCACAGCGTACACGAGGGGGCTTCAACCACTCATGAAAAGTGGGAGTAAAAGGTAAGTTCCTTTGGGTGCAAAGCTTTTATGAAATCCATGCGTAACTTTTTAATAGCATATATGTTTCAGGAACTTATGGAGATCATGCACGGATTTCAAACATTTTTTTCTCAAATACACTTATCTTTGGATTCCATTTTCCATACACTTTTGAAGTCCCCTTCTATCTCCTCATGGTATTTATCTCATGAAACTCCGAATAATACCCCCATGAAATGCTATGAATAACTAAGGAAACTGGCTGAATGGTTCAAGTCAGGCATGTAATTCTTTAATCGTGTAAGTATTTTTGGACAAAATTGTGGAGCTGGGCTAAAACACCTTGAAAATCACCCAAGTTTTCATCTCTGTTTTTATAGACATGGTCTTCTGTGGGATCTTTAAAAGCCACTGATGAGGGGCCAGCACTGTGGTGCAGTGGATTGAGCCCATATGGTCCCAGGTTCAAGTCCCGCTGCTCCACTTCTGGTCCAGCTCTCTGCTGTGGCCTGGGGAAGCAGTGGAAGATGGCCCAAGTGCTTGGTCCCTGCACCCACGTGGGAGACCCGGAAGAAGCTCCTGGCTCCTGGCTTTGGTCTGGCCCAGCTCTGGCCATTGCGGCCATTTGGGGAATGAACCAGCTAACAGAAAACCAATCTCTCTCTCTCTCTCTAACTCTGCCTTTCAAATAAAATAAATATTTTTTAAAAAATAAAATAAAAATAAAACCCCTGACTATATTGAAAGCTGATTATGAAGGATGATTTGGAAACGCCCACTCCTGACAAGGCCAGTGTCGCGGGTTCTCCTTACCGAAGAGGCTGCCGCTGGCGTGCCTTGCGCTCATCTAATATTGATGACTGTGAGAAGTCAAGGGCTGTCGATTTATGAACTAACATTTGTGAAGCATTTAATACAAGCTTGATCCTTGAGACTGCAGATGCATTATTGCATTAATCCTTATGGGAGCCCCGGGAAATAGGATATTTTATGGATGGAGAAATGGAGGTGTAGACAGATTAAGCCACTTCTTAGTACGTGTAACTTCTACACAGCAGGACTGCGAATGGCGCCCACCTCGGGCTCCAGAGCCTGAGCCCGCATCCAGCAGCAGGTAACTCGGGGCCGTGTCTTGTAGGGAAAGCCCAGAGGCTGTCAGTGCGCCGTCTGTCACACCGGGGCTCGGCCCTGGGCTCACCGAGACCGGGCTGCCACGTTGGTCCTGGGTCTGAGGCTCCGATGGCCGACCCAGGAATGTATCCGTGCACGGCCCGGACCCCATGCCCTGTGCCAGCAGCGCCTGGGTGTCCAGATCCGTCTCTGGGGAGTCCCAGAACCACGTGTCTTTTTCCAGCTATGTATCTGTACGGCGTCCAGTGTCCTCCCCGACTTCGCTGGAGGCAGCACACCAGAGCAGGCTGACGGCAGAAGCGTGGTGGAGACTCTGGGTTCTTCTACAGAGCTGGCATTAAGAGATTTTCAAAACGCAGCCCAGCATCATGCTTCTCGTTCTTTCCTCGTGTTAAAAATGCAGCCATCGGGGCTGACGCTGTGGCGTAGCAGGTAAAACCACTATCTGCAGTGCCGGCATCCCATATGGGCGCCGGTTCGAGTCCCAGCTGCTCCACTTCCTATCCAGCTCCCTGCTATGTCCTGGGAAAGCAGTAGAAGATGGCCCAAGTCCTTGGGCCCCTGCATCCACGTGGGAGACCTGGAAGAAGCTCCTGGCTTCAGATTGGTGCAGCTCCGGCCATTGTGGCTAATTGGCAAGTGAACCAGCAAATGGAAGATCTCTCTCTCTCTCTCTCTCTTTCTCTCTTCCTCTCTCTCTGTGTAAGTCTGACTTTCAAATACATAAATAAATCTTTAAAAAAATAAATAAAATAAAAAGCGACCATCTTGTAAATAATAAGCTCTTTGAATTAATATGCGACAGGTTTATTATTAGTGTTTGGTAAGTTGGTGAACAAATGCTTTGTTATTTTAATACTCCATTATTTTTAATTTCTCACAGGGTAAGTATTGAGAGAATGAATCTTCGTAAACAAAAGCTCTTTGGGGTTGCAAATATTTTTAAGCGTCTAAAGGGATCCCGAGACCACAAAGCTCCAGTCACCGCTCCATGCAGTTTAAGCAACATTCTTTTTTTTTTTTTTTTTTTGACAGGCAGAGTGGACAGTGAGAGAGAGAGACAGAGAGAAAGGTCTTCCTTTGCCATTGGTTCACCCTCCAATGGCCACCGCGGCCGGCGCATCGCGCTGATCCGAAGCCAGGAGCCAGGTGCTTCTCCTGGTCTCCCATGGGGTGCAGGGCCCAAGCACCTGGGCCATCCTCCACTGCACTCCTGGCCACAGCAGAGAGCTGGCCTGGAAGAGGGGCAACCGGGACAGAATCCGGCGCCCCGACCGGGACTAGAACCCGGTGTGCTGGCGCCGCAAGGCGGAGGATTAGCCTAGTGAGCCGCGGCGCCGGCCTTAAGCAATATTCTTAAGCACTGGCTTCCCACCCATGGGTCTTCCAGCTCTGCTTACTAGACTTGAGTGAGAAAGAAGCAGAGGCCACACCCGAGAGCCAGTGTTTAAAACAACCAGGCTCTTAGTCCTCATCAGGACCCAAGTATCATTTTTTTGCAAAAGGGAGTCCACACTAGCAAGGAAACCAAACCCAAGCCAACAGAGAGAACTAGGGACATTAAAAGAGTCACGCTCAAAATGATGGGTCCCGCTGCATTGGAGAGACTGGAGGACCGGCCCACATCACACAGATGCTGCATTGAGACACGGTCTCCCCAGCACCCCCGCCCCACCCTTTCTCAGCAAAAGGACCCAGGAGCCAGCCCGCTCCCCGGGGCTCCCCGGGGCCAGGAGAAAAGCAGCGGGCTGGGTGGCCCCCCGGAACTGCAGCCAGCCGTGTCCATCTGGGGAATAAGCCCTGAAGAGCAAGGGCGCCCGGCCCATGGGAGGCAGGCAAAGACCCGCAGCCAGGCCAGCCTCCCGCCCGGCAGCACGGAGCTGTCACTTCCCTCCAGATCACTGTATTATGCATGGGCTGCAGGGCTACCAATTAGTTTGAGCAAGTGCTAAAAATAAATAAATGATGAGGAGACTTCTATTTTCACCCGAGATAATTAGGGCCAGTGTTCGGGGCTGCGGGGTGGGGTGGGGGAGGGGAACAAAGACAGCATGGAGCCCTTGGACCCCATTCAGCAAAGCCAACGGCTGCTGCTGTTTACAAACGGCCCCCTGGCCCCACCCAGGCCCCCTTCCCGGGGTCTGGAGCTGCAGGCTGGAGAGAGGCAGTTACACGGTGCTCACATCTGATTCTTTCTTAAGATCCTCTTATATAACCGATGTGTTGTGCAACGGAGCAGTTAGCAGTTCAAGGAAGCAGCCCATCCGTAGATAAGAAGCTGGGTTCTTCCAGGGGGCGTTTGGAGCCAGGCGGGCGGGCTGGCCCTGGGCGCCGGAGCCGGCCTGCCGCGCGGGACGCCGTGTCTGGGAGAGGTTCCCCATGGGGCAGCACACACGCCAGCCCCATTTCCTGAGCATCTGCACTTGGTGAGCACCGCAGCTTCTCCCCTTCCCACCGAAGGCCCCTGGCTTCCCCCTGGTGAGGTCAAACACGACCCGGCCGCAACGGAGACAAGGGCAGGGCGGTCTGGCGGGAGATGAGGGAAGCCAGTCTGTGCTGGAAAGCACCGTGAGAGCGGGAAGGAACACGGTCCAGGAGGCTGTGCGCACACACACGCATTTGCATACATCACGCTCAGGATACCGTGTGCACACACATGCACACACATACACACACCCACACATATGCACACACCCACACATATGCAAAAATATGTGCACGTGCACACACATGCACACACGGGTACACATGCACACACAGGTGCACACACATGCACGTGTGTACATACATGCACACAGACACACGCATGCATACATGCACATACAGGCACACACATGTGCAAATGTGCGTACATGCCCGCACTGTACACACACACAGGCACACACGCACGTGCACACGCACACACATGCATGTGCACGCATGCATGTACATGCACACACGTGCACACACATGCACACATGTACACACACACATATGAGCACACGCGCGTGCACACACAAGCATATGCACACACGCACGCACGTGCACACTCGCATGCACCTGCATGACTACTACAGCAGCTGGCCAGGGCTGAGGCAACTCAGTGGGAAGCAGGACACAGGGCAGAGCAGAGCGAATCAGGGACACACGGGGGGCACACGGCCCGCCAGGGCTTTCTCCTCCTGGAAGTGCCCGGCAGGGCTGCCTCTCGGTCCCGGGGGACACGAGCGGCCAGCAGCACCCAAGAATCCCACTAGTCCACGTCCTCGCAAGGGTGAACCTGGAACCTGGACCCATGAGGAAACAGCCGAAGAGCTGACACCTGTGCCGACTTGTTCAAAACCAGACACAACGGCCAAGGCTCGGAGCTGTGGCACAGCAGGTTCGGCCCGTGCTGGCGCCACCGCCGGCATCTCACGTCAGGGCACCAGTTTGCGTCCCAGTTACCCTGCGTCCTGTCCAGCTTCCGGCTCGTGTGCCTGGGAAGGCGGTGGAGGTGGCCCACGTGCTTGGGTGCCGACTACCACGTGGAAGACCAGGATGGCGTTCCTGGCTCCTGACTTTGGCCTGGCCCGGCCCTGGCTGTTGAAGTCATTTGGGGAATGAACCAGAAAAGAAGTCTTTAAAAAAAATCAGCGTGTAGCCCCTATGATTGAATAAAAGAAGGGGGAGGGGGACCAGAACACACACACACACACACGCACACATGTGCGCACACACACAGCAACGCACTCCCCGTCTCTCCCCATGATGGCTTGTACTACCTCAGGTCTTGGCCCTCAAGGCAGCCCCTTGACCTTGCACTTCAGGTCCTGTGCACCAAAATAAACCTCTCTCTGTTAAAACTTGCCCAGCCCGTGGTGTTTCGTCACTGGCAACAGAAGCGGGACTGATACAATGGACAAGAGGCAGAGCCCGGGTGGAGGGAACGGAACCCTGACAGGCAGAGCGCTTGGGTCGGAAGACGGGTGTGGCTCTGTCCTCACTGCGTGTGCTGTGATGAGGACACCCAGCAGACGTGACCTCCGGCAGGTGCAAGTCACGGACCCTGAGGGCCAAGGGCGGAGGCCCCGTGGCAAGGACCCCGTAGGTGGAAGGGTTTCTCAAACAGAGAGCACCCCAGAGAGGAAGGGGGACCCTGACACCTTAGCGGAGAACCCCCACTTAGCTGGGGGGATGAGCCGTCCGGTGAACGAGACCAGGCAAAGGCGTGGAGGTGGGGAGCTTGGGGCTGGAGCCCCAGGGGAGCGCAGTGGGCCCCCACTGGGTCACTTAGTCGCACCTACAGAAGTGGCCTGTGGGCACTGTAGGCTGGGGAGGAGCCGTGCCCACACTTGGGTCTGGAGCAATGTCTGTGGCTCTGAGGCCCCGCGGTGGACAGAAGAGGAGGGGCCTAGACAGGGGGCTCGGGCCAGGTCCAGTGAGAGGGGAGGAGGGCTGGCCCTGGGGAAGCAGGTGTGGAGAGGACGGGGGAAGACACACTGCGTGTGCACAACATGAACAGATCACGGATGCACAGGGGTGACGCGGGGGGCAGGACTCCATGGCGCACGCACCCCAGGCTGCACAGGGAGTGACAATGGGGGGCAGGGCTCCATGGCACACGCACCGCAGACTGCACAGGGAGTGACAATGGGGGCAGGACTCCATGGTGCAGGCACCCCAGGCTGCACAGGGAGTGACAATGGGGGCAGGACTCCATGGCGCACGCACCCGGGCTGCACAGGGAGTGACGCAGAACTGATTCCCATGCTCTCAGAATTAGGACCCCTTTGGAAAAATCCTGATCCTCCTCACAGAAAAATGCTTGAGTAGCACACATACCTATAGGTGGGCACACACACACGCACACACACACACGCACACATATGTACACACCGAGACACATATACATGCATGCACACACACCTACACACACAAGAACACATGTACACACTTACATATATACACACAGAAGCACATATGCACACACGCACACACGCATGCAAAACACAAATACGTGCACATATGCACACGTGTGCACACATGCACAGATATACACACACATACACCCATGTTCACATGTACACAGATACACACTTACATGTATACACACACATGCACACGTGTATGCTCACGCACACACACAGTTCTGCCTTCAGCTTCAAGTGGTTTGCAGACCCCCTGCAGCCCGTGTGCGGATCCCAGGCTGTGAATCCCCGGGAAGCCGTTGGTGCTTGGCTGGTGCTGGTGAGACCCTTGACTTCACTTTCCTGGTATCCGTCTCCTCCAGCATCTAGGAGGTGCAGGCAGGACGGCGCAGGAGCTGGAGTCCAGCTGGTAGCTCCGCGGGAGGCCGTAAGCAGCTTTGTGGATCTCAAAGCCCCCGGGGTTGTGGCCTGTGGCCTGAGGGCAGCTGAGAGAGAGAGGTGGCGCCTCCTCCAGCACAGAGCCAACGCATCCACTCCCAAGCCTGCCGTTGGCTGGAGGTCGCCAGGGGCGGGTGACCATGGTGGCTGATCGTGGTGCTAGAACCCGTGCTCCAGCGGTGGTTGGCTGCGATGTGAGAACCCCTGGCAGCCCGACAGCCGGCCGGCCGTTACCGACTCTGGCTCCACGCTGAAGTCACGTGGGGTCACGGGAGAAACACACAGGTGTTCGGGCCCCACTCTGGATCAGGCGAAACAAACCTCCTCCGCGTGGGACGCCGACGCCTGGTTTTCTCCCGCTCGTCCCAGCGACTGCCCAGGGCTGCTGTCTCTGGTGTGCCCTGAACGGCAGTCACACACTCTGCAGGTGGGGGACAGGGCGTGGGCCCCACCGGCTGCGCAGACCCGGTTCCCTGGGGGCTGCTGGTCGCACCTCTGTGTTTCTGGGAACATGGAGCGATCTTCAGTTTGTGATTTTTTTTTTACACAAAGGAACATCAGTGTTATTTTCATAGAACATACACCCCCGTGTGTTTGGAAGAAAAGGCAGCAGATTGTCCTGTTCGACTGGGGCGAGTGGGGTAACAGGAGACTTTTACTTTTTGTGAATACAGTCCTACTGTTTCTCGTTGATGTTTCGGTGAGCGTTATAGTCCATAGGGACTGGGCATTTCTAAGCCAAAGCTAATTATATGATTGCTTAATATGCTTTAGGGGAAGACATGGGGAATGTACAAGGACCCCCAGCCTCCGTATTCTCAGAAGAGCCTCCTGCTAGGAAGAAATTCTTGAGCCAAAGATGGGGCTGGGTGAGGTGGGGGCGGGGAATAAAGAAGGAATCCGGTGAGGAAGGGGGGTGGAACAGAGAAGCCAAGTGGTGGGGAACAGGAGGAGGGAAGAGAGGCAGAGCTTCAAGACAGAGGCTTGGCCCTGTGGGGGCTCCCTCGGGTGGCACTGGACACAGCGGTTAAGACACTCGCTCAGGGGCTGGTGCTGCGGCATAGTGGGTAAAGCCGCCGCCTGCAGTGCCGGCATCTCATATGAGCACCAATTCAAGTCCCGGCTGCTCCACTTCCAATCCAGCTCTCTGCTATGGCCTGGGAGAGCAGTGGAGGATGGCCCAGGTCCTTGGGCCCCTGCACCTGCATGGGAGACCTTGAGGAAGCTCCTGGCTCCGGGGTTCAGATTGGCCCAGCTCCAGCCGTTGTGACCATTTGGGGAGTGAACCAGCAGATGGAAGACCTCTCTCTCTGTCTCCTTTTCAAAGAAAATATAAATATATAATTTTTTTTAATTAAAGGCAAAGAACGGGGGCTCCCAAAAACAAAAGCTCCTCCTCAGTGTGAGGATGTGTCGGTGAGAAGCCCGATAACCCCGAGACACTCAGAAAGTGCCGACTAGCCCAGCCCCTCGGAGGAGCAGCCCCTGGCTCTCGGTGCGGCGTTGATGAAAAGCGAAGTCCAGCACCGTGAAGGGCTTTGTTCGGGTCGGATGCATTTGACATTGAGGAGAGGCGGCCGGTGGACGAAGGAGCACAGGTGACGGGCGGAGAAGAGCGAGCCGGAGGACAGATGCACCTGACGGCCGTTAGCTCACTCGGCGTTATCACCCAGGGACGTGGCGTGTGTCTGCTCTGAGTGGAAGTTTCCGATCCAGAGCCCGGAAGCAGCAAGCAAAGCCAAGGCCGCCAGCTTTGCCCTTTGAAGCTTACGTCTCAGCCATCAGCAGTCCACACGGCAGCCCTGCCCAGGCCCGCGTCCTCTCTCTGAGCCGTGTCCTGCGGCACGGGTGGCACCAACACGACTCCGCATGCCAGGTGCCCATCTCTGTCCTGCACAGAGGGGACATCTGTCGGAAGCTGACACCCTGTCTCCCGGGAGAACGGAGCTGGTCTGCCTTGTCACAGGGCTGTCAGTGACCTGTCCCCAGCCGGCGTTTGAAAGGCCTCTTAGATCAGGAGACAGCAGTGTGAATTGGAGCAAAGGGGCTCCCTGTGGCTCTCCTGGCGCGCTTGGAGAAAACAGTCCTTAGTGCCCAATTATGAATCCCTGGCCACCTGGGCACAGAGCTGGGGGTGCCCAGCCGTGTCCCCACGGAACCCAGGAGGACTGAGGGTCCTGGTTGCTGTGGCCTCTGCTTTGTCGAGCGCATTTGGGGGGACACCGACTGCTCCTAGTGTCACATTTATTTTTTAACCAGTGTCCCATTCAGGCTGCTGTGCCAGCACACCATTACCTGGGCAGCATCTTTCTCCCAGCTCTGGAGGTCAAGCTCAAAGTGCCGGCCGTATGGCACCTGCTAAGGACCTGCCCTTGGGTTCAAAGTCGGTGCCTTCCTGCTTGGTTCTCGCCTGGCAGGATGGGTGCGGCCACTCCCCTCCCCCCGGGCAGCTTTTATAAGAGCACTGACCCACTCGGGAGGTCCCCAGTGCCCTGGTGGTTGGAGGAACACAACCATTCAGGCCCCAGTGCCCGGTGTAGCGCGTGGTGACCCTGTGGCCATCATATGGGGCTGCAGCATTTTTAGGGTCACTTGGGGTAGGGCAGCACCCTGAGGTTGCAGCACTGGCAGAGCTGTCAGGCTGGACCCCAAAAATCCAACTGGCTGGACCCCAAAAATCCCTCCTTCCCATGGCTCCAAATCTGGGGTAAGCGCCCTTGTCAGGGTTCGTGTGTCGCCCATGTGACTCCCGCCACCTTGAGCCCTGCTGTCTCCACGCCGTGTGTTTCCTGGGGACAGGCTCCATGTCCCTCTCCAGCGTGCCATGCACAACACAAAGCCTGCACCAGGCGGCCCGGGGGTATCTGCTGAGTGGCTGAAGGCTCAGACGTGAGTGACGGGTGGGCAGGGTCAGCATCTGTGCTCCGCGGATTTGGCTGAAGGAGAGTGTGAGTGACAGCTGTCGAGTGCCCCACGTGTATGTGATGGCCCCGTGGCCCGTCCGCCCCTGGTGGCTGTTTTCTCATCCACAACAGGAGAGCCGTGGACTTCACTCTCTCTCCACCAGGGGCAGCACTGACCTCCCCGAGTGGGTGCATGGAAATACATGCTGCGGCTTCTTGTAGGGGTCACCCAGCTTCTCACTCGGATGTCACCAGCAGGGGCCAGGGATTCATAAAGCCCTCCAGTGTCTAACGTGATGGAGACTCGGCCACCGCCACTCCCACCCGCACCCGCCATCAGTGACGCCCCATCGCGGACCAGTGTGAGTGAACACCAGCTCTGAAACATGGCAGCCGGATTCTAGCCCTGGCTCTGCCGCCCGCTAGCTGTGTGACCTTGTGCACCCGACCCAGCTCTCCGCGCCGCCACTGCATTATCTGACACCTGGGGATCAATAAACGGCTGAGGGTAGGAGTGTGGTGCAGTGGTTAGCGCGCATTCCTCATCAGGGTGCTTAGAGTCACGTCCCAGCCCCACTTCTGATTCCAGCTTCCTGCGAACGCGCGTCCTGGGAGGCAGCAGGGGACAGCTGAGTTCCCAGTTCCCAGGTCTGCGGGAAAGTGAACAAGCTGGTGGGACACGTCTCTCTCTCCCTCCCTCCGCTCCCGGTCTTTCAAATCAATAAAGAAAATATTGTTAACTACCGGTAAAAATTTTTTAAATTCTTGATGCTTTAATCTCTCTATGTAAAGTCAAATAGTCCCAGTATCCACCCTACAAACAGTGCTGGCACCCCGCGCTGATAGGAAGCGGAGATCACGCAAGCAGACGGTCAGCACCTCTGGGAGGAGGGATTTCCCACAGAGCATGGCCCAGGAGGGGCGCCGGTTCGGTCCCTGACAGTGGGCCCTGCCCTCCTGGTCCTTTCAGTGTCCCTGCTGTGGTGGGAAGGAGAGGAAAGAGGCAGGAAGAGGCAAGCCCCGTGCGGAGGCGGCCCCCTGCACCTGCGCCTGGATGTGCCTTGGCCAGGCTTGCGCTGCCTCCCCGTCTCCACAGGTGGCCCTGGGAGCTGGGAAGACCATGCCGCTCCTGTGCACCGGCCTTGCCCAGGGCTCCCACTGCACGGCGGACAGCGCTGGCCCCAGATCTCGGCTCTGCCCATCCCCGCCCTCTCCCTGCTCTCGGGCTACGCGACTCCCGCCCTGGTTTTCAAAATGTCCCTCTGTTTTGTTTATGATCAGACCAAATGGCTCTCTGCCTTGAAGTCTCTGCTTCCAGACCCCCACGTGGCTGTCTCCATCCATCGTTCAGGTTGGGGCTCAACAGCACCCAGCGCACTCACCTAAAACATCCTGAACTTCCTCCGTAGCATCCGTGCTGATCCTGGAAACTATTTTCACAGGTTTTTGTTCGCTTCTCTGTTTTGTTATCATCCCCCTTCAAGGATGTAACTCCCACAAGGGCAGAGACTGGCTTCTCACCTCTCTACCACGCTGACAGCCATGCTTAACACGGTAAACACTTGACACAAATCCATGGGAAAAAAATGAAATTAAAAGGCAAGATGATTTTGCTGTCAAAACAATTTGAAATCCTTGCATAATAATCCTTGCATAATTTTTTCACAATATGCATTTTCCATGAACTTTTTAAAGAGCCCTTGTATATCTGCTGAATAAAGGAAGGGATATATGCTTGAAAGGATGGATATATGAGTGGCTGGCTGCACGGGTGCATGGATGTATGGACGGATGGATAGAGGCATGGATGGATGGAGGGATGGAGGGATGGATGGGTGGATGGGTGGATGGATAGATGGATGATGGATGGATGGACAGATGGGTGGATAGATGGATGGATGGATGGATGGACGGACGGATGGATGGATGGGTGGGTGGTTGGATGGATGGACGGATGGATGGGTGGATGGGTGGATGGGTGGACGGATGGAAGGATGGCTGAATGGCTGGATGGATGGACGGACGGATGGACGGATGGACGGATGGATGAAAGGATGGATGGGTGGGTGGATGGGTGGATGGATGGGTGGATGGATGGAAAGATGGATGGATGGATGGATGGATGGATGGACGGACGGATGGATGGATGGGTGGGTGGTTGGATGGATGGACGGATGGACGGGTGGACGGGTGGATGGGTGGACAGATGGAAGGATGGCTGGATGGCTGGCTGGATGGACGGACGGATGGATGGATGGACAGATGGATGGATGGACAGATGGATGGATGGATGGATGGATGGAAGGATGGATGGGTGGGTGGTTGGATGGATGGATGGATGGACGGATGGATGGATGGACGGATGGACGGGTGGACGGGTGGATGGGTGGACAGATGGAAGGATGGCTGGATGGCTGGCTGGATGGACGGATGGATGGATGGATGGACAGATGGATGGATGGACGGATGGATGGAAGGATGGATGGATGGGTGGATGGATGGAGGGATGGATGGATGGATGGAGGGATGGATGGGTGGATGAGTGGATGGATGGAGGGATGGATGGGTGGTGGATAGATGGATGGAGGGATGGACAGATGGATGAATGGATTAATGGATGGATATATGCATGGGTGGGTGGATGGATGGATGCATGCATGGATTTCCCCAGATTTAACCTCAGACAGCATCTCCTCCAAAAAGTTGCTTCTGACTCCTGCAAGAGGGTAACACTTCCTTAGCACACACCACTCACAAAGGTGATCCAACTCTCCATTCATTCATCTGTCTCCCCCTCCACTCAGCCTGGGGGCCCCTCGAGGGTGTGGATCGTGTCTCCTTCGAGTCTGCATCTCCATTACCTTGCCCATAGACCATTGCATTAACCTGAACTGAAATAAGCAGTGGCCACCAGCGAGCCCCGTGTCCCCCTGGAGCCATGCACAGCCCACAGAGCCTTTACCAGGAGCAGGTGAGCGCCTGGCACCAGAGAGTGAGGTCTCACGTATTCTGGCAGTAGTGGCAGACTTTCAGGATCTCCCTTTTTATTTTGATGAACAGATACGTTCCTAGAGAAATGCATATAAATGAGGATTTTTCCCTTTTAGATGAGAAATTATTTAAAATGCAAATTCAGAATTAAGTCGGAAAGATTTCATCTTTCCGATGAAAAGATTGAAAAATATTTTCAATAGCCGTTTTGTGCCAGACACGATAGTAGGGAATTCAAAATTCGTTTGAACCTCCCGACAGCCTGAAATAGAGGAGGATGCCACTTTCCCAGGCGCTGGGACCAGGGCTCTAAGGGGCCCGGCAGCTTGTCCCGTGTCTTACAGCTAATGCGTGGCAGAATCAGGGTTGGAATCCATAGACTTTCGATATAAATTCTGTGTCTGGGGGGCAGTGCTGTGGCATACAAGGCTATACGGCATCCCATGTGGGTGCTGGTTCGAGTCCCAGCTGCTCCACTTCCAATCCAGCTCCCTGATACTGCACCTGGGAAAGCAGTGGAAGATGTCCCAAGTGCTTGGGCCCCTGCACCCACGTGGGAGACCTGGAAGAAGCTCCAGGTTCCTGGCTTCAGCCTGGCCCAGCCCCGGATAGCACAGCCATTTGGGGAGTGAACCAGCAGATGGAAGATTCTCTCTCTCTTTCCTCTCTCCTCTCTCCTTCTCTCTCTGTATCTCTGCATTTCAAATAAACAAATAAATCTTTTAAAAAAAAAGTCTCTGCGTCTCTCCCACAGGTCCATCGCAACCCTGCAGGAAATCACCCCTAATCGAACCGCTTTATTGGTTAGAATCGTTGATGTAGGGTTTCCTTAAAGACAGGCCTCCAGAACACCTTGAGGCCCATCCAGGGGCTTGCCACGCCCACCTCTCCGCTCCCTTACCAGCTGGCAGCAGCTGGCACCAGGAGCCACACCGCTGAGCTCTGCCACTGGGGTCTTGCCTCTGCGGTGACAGAGCCTGCATAGAAAGAGGTGCTTGGGAAGACGGACGGCAGTCTGGGCTTGAGGATGGCTGGTGCTGCGGGCCAGGGAGCGCCAGCAAAGAGAGGAACCGCCTGCCTTCCCAACCACTGCACAGAAGATGCCGTCACTGGGCAAAAAAAACTCCACGAAACGGCTTGTTTGGCAACCGATTGCTGTAACAACACGCACAGCGCCTGCAGGGCCTGGCCAGCCGTTTTGATTGGTTTTCAGGGAAAGAGCTTCGGCAGGTGCGGGTTTTGTGGAATTGGCTTTACAGGCAGTTGCTTGAGAGCTGTCTCAGGTTGAGCTTCTCCCCCTGATGTGCTTTGGAGGGGGCGGGGCGGGGCGGCGGGGCGGGAGACATAGGCTCGGGTTTGGGAATTCGGATACTCCCGGGAACGCTTCTGCTACACACTCCTGTGGGCTTTGAGTCTGCCGCCACTGCCAAATTCTCATTCAGCTGCCTCCAGACCCTCTTTGGCAGCCCTGTCCAGGTGGCACTCAGAGTGGTAAGGTGGTGCGGCGCAGTGAGCTGGGGCCAGCCACGGTCACCAGCACAGAACACGTGGAGTCCCAGTCTCGACTCCATCCCCTAGGAGCGGTGCAACCCAGTGTATCTCACACACACACACACACACCCAGCCTCAGCTTCCCTCCCTGTAAAATGGAGCTAACAGTGCCTACTTCAGCCTGTTGTTGCGAGAACAAATGAGATAACACACGTTGCAAGGGGTTCTGGGAACTTGTGCGGATCCACTGCTTTGCAAATAGTTACGGTTCAGAAGGAGTTAAACCTCGTGCAGCTCTTGGGACAAATTGGGCTCCAGGTTTCCTATTGGACTCCTCTGTGGCTGGCCCTGCGCAGTGGGGGTGGGGTAGGGGGGATGTGCCTGTGTCCACATCTGCTGCCCAGAGGGAAAGGCGGTGACTTGTGACCCACGGAGGCCACCTGTGCCATAGTTAAGGGCATGGGGGCCGGCACCATGGTGTAGCAGGCAAAGCCGGTGTTGCAGGCAGCAGCTCATCCCATATGGACGCAGGTTCAAGTCCCGACTGCTCCCCTTCTGATCCAGCTCTCTGCTATGGCCTGGGAAAGCAGTGGAAGATGGCCCAAGTCCTTGGGCCCCTGCAGCCGCGTGAGAGACCTGGACGAAACTCCTGGCTCCTGGCTTTGGATCGGTGCAGCTCCGGCTGTTGCGGCCAATTGGGAAGTGAACCGGCGGATGGAAGACCTCTCTCTCTCTCTCTCTCTCTGCCTCTCCTCTCTCTATGTAACTCTTTCAAATCAATAAATAAATCTTTTTAAAAAGTAGTTAAGGGCATGAGATCTGAAGTCTAAGTGTTTGCATGGCCATGTGCCCGCTGTGTGGTCTTGGGCCTGTTCCCTGCCCTCTCTGTGCACAAGGGAACACTTAATTCAGAGTAGCAGTGAAGATGACGTGGCTGCATGAACACACAGAATGCAACACCCGCTGCTTCTGTTCAGCCTCGTCTTTGCGGCTGAGCTGGGGACAGAGCACTCTCTGGATTGCAAACCCCCAAGGAAACAGCTTTGGTTTCCATTTCTGGGATCAGCAGGAAGAGGAAGAGGAGAAACCTGTAGCGGTGAAAGGGACTGGGTTTGCACGAGACCTCGGCTCCAAGAAGTCCCAGGGCAGTGAGTCCCCGCGTGGCTGGAGGCGGGGATGCGAGAGCCGTGAGCCTGGAGGGACGGAGGGCGGCGCCACGCTCCAGCAGGGTGGGGACCCAGGGACCCTCGCTGCCCGGCACTGCTGCTGCTGCGGGGAGCTCTGAGAGTCGGGACTGCCTGTCCGGCGCAGGGCGCGGTGCACGAACAAGGCGAGGCACTCCGGGTCCACGCAGAGGCTACAGCCGTGTCTGCGCCTGCGCGAGTCTGTGCTGTCGCCGCAACGCAACTCGCGGGCAGCTCACGCACAAGAGAAAAAATTGGTCCCCGCTCCGGGACTGCAGGCTCACGGTGTGCTGGCCTTGCTGGCCAGCGGGGCACAGGCGGGCCAGGGCGAGACCAGGCAGTGCGCGTGTCCTTGTCCTTGCTCTACACAGCCACCAGGATTCCATCACGAGGGCCACCCCCAGGGACCCATTCCAGTCCGGTCACCTCCCAAGGGCCTACCTCTGATCATAACTGGATTAAATATTCACATCCTTGGTGCCATGGACATAGGACGCTCGGGGCTTGAAATAGTCCAAGCGTGGCGCCCAGGGACCTGCTGCGCACGCGCGGATGCTGGGGTTCGCCTGAGTCGGGCCAGTGTGTGCTCTGCACCTGCTCGCACGGGCTCCGGACCCAGACCGGAAGCAGACTTCTGGGCCCAAAGCCCACCTCTGGCACCTCCTAGCTGTGATGTCAGGAAAGGTACTTAACTCCCTCATTGCTTTTGGATTCAGTTTCCTGGTTGTCAGGGGCTGGACTGTGTTCCCTCCACGTTCCTCCGCGGTGCCGTCACCCCAAGGCGTCCGAACGCGACTCTGTTTGCTGAGGGAGGAGATTCGCTTCCAGGGAGCGTGGGCCCTGTGCAGCGCCTCCGGTGCCCTCGCCGGGAGAGGGAATCTGGGCAGGACAGGAGCACCAGGCCATGGGACCAGGAAGTATAATCTTTGTTCCAGGCAAACCAGCGCCCGCTTCAGCATCCAAACTTCTGCTGCGTGGCACAAAGGGGAGAGAGGTGTCCGGTGACGGTGACGGGTCTCTGCCCCCACGGGCAACGTGTGTGCTGATGCAACGGCGTGACCCCGTGGTCTGTTCTCCCCAGCTGTCAAAGCCAGGGCTGAAGAGCTGTGGCCCAGATGGGCGGAACCCTGGTGCAGGGGGGCCCTGGGCGTGGCTAGGGGCTGAGCTGGCTTCGCAGACAGCGAGGGAGCCCAGCGCTGGGAAACTGAAAGGGAAGATGATCCTATGGCTCTTAAACATGACGTCATAGCGCCTTCCAAACGGGAATCATTTTGAGACTGGAGAGAATGTAGACATATTCCGATCTCACCACGCCTTGATCTGTAATGGATGTTATTATTGAAACATTTAAAAAACCTGCCACCTGCCAACGCCTCCAGGGGACAGGCGGATGCTGGGTTGCCAGCAGGTGCAGCGGTGAATGGGGGAAACTGAGTCACCGTGCGAGTGGAGAAGCTTCTCTGGCTTCCAGCAGTAGCCGGCCCAGGCAGGACACGTGAGTGACATCACCAGCGCATTCCCCTCGGCTGCCACTCCGTCCCCAAGCTGTCACTTCCAATTCCCCCGGTCAGAGTGGAAACTGGGGGCTGAGGTCGGATGAGAACTGCAGGGCTTCCCAAGGCTACGCTGGGATCCGGTGCAGGTGGGGGCGCTGCCCTGTGAGCGCGTGCTTCTCCCGAAATAAGCTGCCTTGGAGCTGATGGTTACGCCACCGCCTGCCACGCCGGAGTCCCATATGAGCATCGGTTCGAGTCCTGGCTGCTCCACTTCCGATTCCACTCCCTGATAATGTGCTTGGGAAAGCAGCCGAAGATGGCTCGAATACTTGGGCCCCTGTCACCTACCTGGAAGACCCAGATGGAGTTCCAGGCTCCTGGCTTTGGCCTGGCCCAGACCCTGTTCTTGAGGCCATTTGGGGAGTGAACCATCAACTAGAAGATTCTCTATGTAACTTGGCTTTAAAATGAAACAAATCAATCTTTTCAAAATATCTTAAAAAAATTAAAAAAGTAGCAGTGTTCAACAGAAACGTGATGCAAAGTCACACCTGTGCTTCTCAATTTTCCAGTAGCCATGTTTGAAAAGACATTTTTTAAAAGATTTATTTATTTATTTGAAAGTCAGAGTTACACAGAGAGAAGGAGAGGTAGAGAGAGAGAGGTCTTCCATTTGCTGGTTCACTCCCCAAGTGGCTGCAATGGCCGGAGCTGCACCCATCTGAAGCCAGGAGCCAAGAGTCCCTTCTGGGTCTCCCATGCAGGCACAGGGGCCCAAGGACTTGGACCATCCTCCACTGCTTTCCCAGGCCATAGCAGAGAGCTGGATGGGAAGTGGAGCAGCCGGGACTCAAATTGGCGCCCATATGAATGCCGGCACTGCAGGCAGTGGCTTTAACTGCTACGCCACATCACTGGCCCCTGAAAACACATTTTAAAATACACTACTTGATTTCAAACTGTATCATAAAACCAAAGTTGTTAAAGAATTATGTTGCTGACAAAAGATCAGGCATGTACCCCAGTGTCAAACAGAGAACCCTAAATCCACACCCCTGCAGTCAACGGATCTTTGACAAGAGTGCCAAGTGTACCCGAGGTGACAATGAGAGTCCCTTCAAGAAACGGTGTAGGGAAAACTGAACACCTGCTGACACAGTAGCGAACTCCCACACCATAGGCAAAATTCAGCTCAGAATGGACTAAAGACTCACAGAACCTAAATACACACTTTTCCGAAAACCTAAAATGACCACCCAGAGTGTGAAGAGATACCTGGTCTTCAGGGAAATGCAAATCAAAGCCAAACGGGGCCACCTCACCTGCATGATTATGGCCATCATTAAAAACCAACCCACAACGGGCAACCAGTCTTGGTGGGGATGGGGGGACTGTAACCCTTAAACACTGGTGGTGGGATGCCAACACAGAGAATAAAAGGGACCTTTCTCAGAACACTAAAAACCAAACTACGTTATGACCTAGCGATGCCACTTCTGGGTGTGTGGCCCATAAATGGAAAAAGACTTGGCCGGCGCTGTGGCTCACTTGGCTAATTCTCTGCCTGCATCACCGGCACCCCAGATTCTAGTCCCAGTTGGGGCGCCGGGTACTCATCCTGGTTGCTCCTCTTCCAGTCCAGTTCTCTGCTGAGGCCCAGGAGGGCAGTGGAGGATGGCCCAAGTGCTTGGGTCCCTGCACCCGCATGGGAGACCGGGAGGAAGCACCCGTCTCCTGGCTTCTGGCCATTTTTGGGGTGAACCAACAGAAGGAAGACCTTTCTCTCTGTCTCTCACTGTCTATAACTCTACCTGTCAAATAAAAAAAGACTCAAAGAGAGGCGTTGAAACCCACATTCACTGTAGGGTTATAAACATCAGCCCAGACACGGAGACAACACAATGTCCAACAGCAGATGTGTGGTTTTGGCTGTCAACTGTGCAAGGGACCATCCATCAGTCTTAAAAAGAGGAACTCTTGCCGCGTGTGACAACACAGATGAACTTGGACGATGTGGCAGTGAGTGAAACACACAGAGGGTGATACCAGGGGACCCCTCCCACAGGAGGTATCTCAGACAGCCAAAGGCGCAGAAGCAGTGCACAGAACCGTGGGTCCCAGGAGCTGAGGGGAGGAGATTAGGAACTGTTCACTGGTGCAAAGTGTCAGTTGTGCGGCAAAATAAGCCCAGGAGATCCACCTGAAGTCAGAGCCCTGGCTTGTGTCCTGAACGTTGTCAGAGAGCGGAGTCCGCATTAACCATTCTTACCACCCAAAGGGTTGGGGGAGGGGACGCTGGGACACTTTCACAGCTGATGGGCGTGTCCATTCCCTGGATGGTGGAGATGGTTTTTTGCGTGTCCACACTCACCAAGTTATATGCATCCAATATACACGACAACAAAGACCACTTAAGTATATGCCGTTGTTAGAGATCAGTTATACCTCCAGACTGTTTTATTTTTTCCCAAACTGTTTGAGAAAGAAATTAATACCACGTATTATTTAACCCATCATATCGACAAATTATCATTTCACCGTGTAATTGACATAAAAAGCACCAGATACGTCACATCCCTTTGGAATCTGGTATGTATTTTCATACCTAGCTACAGCTGGTTGGAACTTTTTTTTTTAAGATTTATTTATTTATTTGAAAGTCAAAGTTTTACAGAGAGAGGAGAGGCAGAGAGAGAGAGAGAGAGAGAGGTCTTCCATCCACTGGTTCACTCCCCAGATGGCCGCAATGGCCAGGGCTGAGCCAATCCGAAGCCAGGAGCCAGGAGCTTCTTCCAGGTCTCCCACGCAGGTGCAGGGCCCCAAGGACTTGGGCCATCTTTTACTGCTTTCCCAGGCCATAGCAGAGAGCTGGATAGGAAGTAGCTGGATCAGAGCAGCTGGGACTTGAACTGGTGCCCATATGGGATGCCGGCACTGCAGGCGGAGGCTTTCCCTGCTATGCCACAGCGCCGGCCCCTGGTTGGAGCTTAAAGCACATCCCAGCTCTAGCTAGCCGTGTCTCCAGGGCCCGACAGCCACGTGTGGCCTCAGCCACGGCCCTGGACATGTGGCTCTGTGGCACGGGCGCTCTGCTTAAGGAATGCTCTTTCTTTTAGCGCCTTGAGCGGCCGGTGAGTCGGAGCCGTGTTCTTTATCGGAGAAGAACATTCGATGGCAATGCCAGCTCTCCTGTCCAGATGGCTCACTGTGGCTGGGCAGAGGGGCGGGATGGACACCACTGTGCACGCGATGGATGCAGTAACCACAAGGACCCCAGGCCCCACCTCGGCCACACTGGACGGGACCTGAGGGGTGAGTCCTGCCATCCACTTCCAAGTACAGGTTTCACCATGACAACCAGTGGACAGCGGGAGGCAGAATCCCAGGGGGCAGCGACTCTCAGAGGTTCTCAGGGGTCCGCCGGCCCTAGAACCTCCCAATCTCATTCGCCGACACAATACCTGCTGGTGTTTGACAGGTGTCAACCCACGTGCTCTGGACAAAGTAGCCAAGGAGGTAACATGTGAGTGCCTCTCGCTCCAGCCAGGGGAGGCAGGCTGCCTTTCTCCTGCGCTCTGGCCTCCTCGCAGCCTAGAAGCGCTGTCTTGCCTGCACCGTTACAAACTAATCGTGCGAGACATTAACAGGCCACAGCGACCTTGGGGAAGCCATGTCCCCAGCACCTGTACTCCCTCTCTAGAAATCCGCGGGCACAAGAGAAGTTTAAGCCACAGAGCAAAGCTACCTAAACAGCCCTCAGGAAATGCGAGCACAGACCAGGCGCAGCAAGAACAGCATCGCGACAGCGATGGGGAACCAAGTCCGCTCCACAGCGGCGCTGTTGCTCCTGGTCCACGTCCGTGACGCGCGGAAGTCGGGACGGTGGCCGCTGCGGCACAGCTGGACTCGGCAGGTGTGTGACGGCGTGACTTACCGATCACACCTGGAAAATTCACTCTACTCAGAGTGGACGTGAACGCAGTCACGTGGGCCGCCACCAGCTCCCACACCGCAGCCAAGGAGGGAGGCAGAAATGCAACTGGGCTCATGGAGAGCGCTGGGCCCCTTCTGCTGGACGCTTTTTCCAGGGAAGGCATGGCACGGGAAATGCACTCTGTTTGGGAAGACTCTAAATTTAGAATGCCAAACTGGCTTCAGGAGAGAGAGAGAGAGAGAGAGAGAGAGAGAGAGCTTGACAGAGATTCTTACAGGCGTCCTCTAAGCACGGAAGGCGTTTGTGGGGGTCTCTCAGCACAGCGTTAGTAGGGAAGGTTATCCTGACCCCTTCCTTGGGCTGACCAAGAGCCTTAAGTTCCATCGCACTGCACACATGAATGAAGGCGGCTCAGGGACATTTGGTGCACCTCACATAAATATGTGTGCGTATATACACACTGCATTATGTATACATACCCATAAGATGTATGAAAAAAAAAACTTGTGGAAATAGAAATAAAAGATGTGATTTTGGTACAAAAATAGTGAAGACCAGCACTATGACAGATCTTCCAAAAGTCCACGGAAATCTGTGTGATGAAGAAGCTACATGTGGCTTTCAAAACTTTTGCACCAAAATGCACTCCCGTTTCATTCCATTTTTCCATGAAATTGGTAACGACCCTCATCTCCTTTAGTGCGTGTATTTTTATGTACTTGATCGTGGTGTTAGATGGCGTCGTTTGTTCAGCAGTCATTGAGCAATTACTGGGTACGAGGCACTGCGTAGGGGATGTATCGGCGAGGGTAACGGACACAGATATGGCCCTAGCGCTCAGGGAATCAACAGAAGAACAAAGCGCTAAATAGACAATCTCACCAGAAGTATACAATTGGACTTGGGAGTATGCACCGTGAAAGGCAAACACCAGAGAAACCATGAGGATGTGTTAGAAGACAACTCCATCCTGGAGGCGGCGTCAGTACAGGAGGGGGCCCCTGAGCTGAGCCCCCACGCCGTGCCTCCGCTAAGACCCTGTCACCTGAAATACACTAGTATTGCAGGGGGCACCTAGCTTAGTGGTTCAGAAACCCATGTGGGGCTAGCACTGTGGCATAGCAGGTAAAGTTGCCACCTGCAGTGCCAGCATCCCATGTGGGCGCCGGTTCGAGTCCTGGCTGCTCTACTGCCCATCCAGCTCTCTGCTGTGGCCTGGGAAAGCAGTAGAGGATGGCCCAAGTCCTTGGCTCCTGCACCCACGTGGGAGACCTGGAAGAAGCTCCTGGCTCCTGGCTTCCAATCTGCCCAGCTCTGGCTGTTGCAGCCACATAGGGAGTGAACCAGCAGATGGAAGACCTCTCTCTCTCTCTCTCTGCCTCTCTTTCATTCTGTGTGTAACTCAAATAAATAGATCTTTAAGAAGAAAAGAAAAGAAAAGAAAAGAAAAGAAAGGAAAGGAAAGGAAAAGACAAGACAAAACGAAACCCATGGACCACAGTGAAGTGCCCAGTCTCCATACAAGCTCTGGCTCCTGACTTTAGTTTCCCCCAAAGGCAGACCCTGGGAGACAGCAGCAGTGACGGCCCACGTGCTTGGGTCCCTGCCCCCCACGGGGGAGACTCGGGTTGAGCCCCCGGCCCCCAGCTGCAGGCCTGGCGCAGCCCTGGCTGTTGCAGGCAATGGAGGAAGTGGACCAGCCGTGGGGACACCTTCTCTGCACCCCTCTCCTCTCTCCTCTACCTTGACCATGGGTACCTGGTTTTTCATGTTAATTAAATGCCAGTTGTCTTCCAGGTTCTCCAATTTTAAAATGCTTGTACAAGGCTACTCCAAAAAGCTCATGGAAAACGGAACTAAAGAATAAAGTCATTTTGGTGCCAAAATGTCTGGAAATCTGCGCAGTTTCTTCCTAATGTGGCTTGTAGATGAACTGTGAAAACTCTGCCCTGTGCATGGGTTCCGGATTACAGTGCACCAAAATCAGCGAATCTTTCCATTCCATTGTCCGTGAGCTTCCGGAAGGAATCTCACGGGACCTGGGGAAACCTTGGCTATTTCGCAGAAGCAAGCTTTTAATTTGCATTTACACAGACACACGAAATAAATACGAGGTGACTTCCAAAAGGCCTTGGGAACTGCATGGATGTCCATTTTTATTTTTTTGCACAAAATAAACTTTAATTCCCCCCTCTCCCCCCAGTGTTTTGAAGTTCCCATTTAAAGAACTGTTGCTGTCTGCTGGCATCAAATAGCTCTCTAGTGTTCAGCTCTTCAGGTCGGACAAACCCTAGTGAGCTCAGCTGAGGCAGAGAAAATACACACATGCACGCCACACACACACATGCACAGATGCACACGCACACACACGTGCGTGCACACACACACGCACACACACACATACCAGACAAACCCTAGTGAGCTCAGCTGAGGCAGAGAAAATACACACATGCGCGCCACACACACACATGCACACACGCGCATGCACACACACGTGCGAGCACACACACACGCATACCAGACAAACCCTAGTGAGCTCAGCTGAGGCAGAGAAAATACACACGCGTGCGCCACACACACACATGCACACACACACACCACATGCGCGCACACACACATGCACGCACACACACACGCACACACACGTGCGCACACACGCACGCCAGACAAACCCTAGTGAGCTCAGCTGAGGCAGAGAAAATACATACACGCGCGCCACACACACACATGTACACACACATCACACACACATGCACGCCAAACCCTAGTGAGCTCAGCCAAGGCAGAGAAAATACACACACGTGCACACACACACATGCACGCACACACACGCACGCACACACATACGTGCGCACACGCACGCCAGACAAACCCTAGTGAGCTCAGCCAAGGCAGAGAAAATACACACGCGTGCACCACACACGCGCGTGCACCACACACGCGTACACACACACACGCATGCACACACACACGCATGCACAACCACGCCAGTGAAACCCAAGCGAGGTTTCGACACGGGGTCGCCTTGGCGCCTGTGCAGAGGTTCAGTCGCTCTTGTCCGCTGGCTGAGGGAAATCCGTGCTCCACTTCCAGCCGCGGTTCCGACGCCAGGGAAGCCGCGCTCGCTCGGGTCCGGACGCCGGAGCGCGGCGGGAGCCTGCGGTGCGGGCTGGGTCACGGTGCATCATGGGAACGGGCCGGGGTTTTGCAGAGTTGGCTGTGACGCACTTGCCAACACCGGGCCGTTTGTTCTCGCAGTTCAACAATTAAATAGGCAGTTTGTGTTTGTTTAGCATACGGACTGTAGCCAGTTCCTGCTGACAGCTCCCCGAGGAAGCCCGCATCTCCGAGCTCCTGCAGGGCCCACAAAGCCGCTCCCTGCAGGCGGGGGCATCGCCCCAGAGCCAAACTCCCCCTCAAGTCTGCGAGCACCTTTTCGTCGCTCCAAACCATAAATCAGCTCACAGCGTTGCCATCCAAAGAAAGCAGCAGCCCGGCTTTATTGGATGCGATTCTGTTCTCTGGGGCGCTGAGCTGACTTGAAACTGCTTGGCTGTGGGGGGGCGGGAATGGGCAAGTTTTGCTCATTTGCATCTGTTGGCCTAAAGGGAGTGAACTTGAACCTGATGATATAAGGTGGGGGCGGGGCAGGGGAGCAAGAGAGCTTGGAGCGGACAGTAGGGGGTTTGGAGAGGCCCACCAGGCACCGGGAGACACAGCACCACCGAGGCCGGGGTGCTGTGGGGAGCCTTGGA
Source organism: Oryctolagus cuniculus (assembly GCF_051225735.1). NCBI lineage: Eukaryota > Metazoa > Chordata > Mammalia > Lagomorpha > Leporidae > Oryctolagus > Oryctolagus cuniculus. Next base: position 139,232,810 of record NC_142874.1, read on the forward strand.
ACAATCCAGAACCAGACGGAGTGGAAGTTCCGGGTCGCCTGAGCTCCTCCGTGGGGAGGAGACCTCTTCGCCACTGCGGGTAGGTGCTGAGGGAGACACCTGGCCAGTGCTTTTGTGCCGTCCCTCCTACAAGGAAACGGGGTCTTGCTAGAGCTTCCCGGAGCTCCCAGCCTGTGAGGGGTTTGCTCAGCGCAGGGTGGAAAGGGGTCCCGGGGTCCCAGGACCCAAGCGGGAGCAGGGGGCAGGAGGCTGCCCAGCGGCATGGCAAGGTGTGGGGACCACGAACGCCATCATCCTCCGCTGCCCCGGCTAAGGACCCGCCCGCGGCTAGAGGCACGGTGGTCACTCGCACGGGAGAGAGGGAGCCGGGGCTCCGGGCAGACCGACGCGTTTCCTCTGCGCCCTGGCACCCGAAGCAGGAGGGCCGCTCCCAGGGGTCCGCTCGGTGCCCTTCTCTGTCAAAGGAGCGAGCCGCTGGAGGAAGCCGCAGCTCCACCCCCACCAGCCCCGCCACCCACGCACAGGCGCGCATCTTCCGGGTGGGCGGAGGGTGACAGAGGCGGGCACCGCACCTGCTTGCCGCCCCCCCCAACCCAGGCCTCAGTCCCCACTCCCGGCCCCGCCTCCTGCAGCCCCGTTTCCCCTCCCCCCTCCATCCGCTGCCCCATCACTGGCTCCTCCCTGGGCACCTTGGCTGATGGAAGATCCCACAAAGGGTCGTCAAAAACTCTAGGGAAAATATGTGTTAGGAAAAAACGCATGCGACTCCAAGATGCTTTCTCCCAATCATCTTTCCAACTGTTTTCATTTATTTTTGTTTGCGACACAGGGCGAGTGTTCCGATCTGCCGGTTCAGCCCCAGCTGCCTGGACCAGGTCCCCCATGTGGCCGGCAGAGCCCCCGCCACGAGCGTCACCTGCTGCCTCTCGGGCTTCAGCTTGTCTGTTCCTTCCCTTTCTCCATGAATTCTTGACGTTCTTCTGTACTTTCCACACTTCTGAGCCCCCGTGGGATCAGCGTCACCAGCTTCACCCAGAGCCCCCCTCCCTTCCTCTCAACATGACCCCCCCCCACCCCCGCCAGGAGGACTTGGGGCCAGGCGGAGGGCTTGGCTGGGACTGAATGTGGTCCGCGAGGAACCAGCGATGCAAGTCTCGCCCGCGCGGAGCGCGGCTCTGCGGGACATCTTGGGCAGAGTTCAGAACCAAGTCTCCAGCCCTTACTCGGCGGGACATGGCATTCCCCAGGGACGCTTTGCCTCTGCCTCGGGGAGCCCTCGCCACCCACAGCACACAACCGGACTACGCGCAAAGAAGCGAGACCTCGGCCCGAGGGTGTGCAGAAAGCAAGCGGGAGAGCCGGCGAGCTAACCCAAACGCCGGACAAGAGGCTTAGGGCTAAATGCGGTGCAGCTGCGTTGTTGGGGGGTGTACCGGTCCATTTCCTGCTGCTGTCACAAAACAACAGAAGCTGGGTAACTCGGGCTCCTGGGGACTGGAGGGTGCCTGCAGCATGGCACGGGCGCCCAGGCGAGGGCCCCTGGCCTGCGGCACAGCACGGGGGAGCAGTGGAGTGAGAAATGGCACCTGCACGGGTGGCCTCACTATAGCCACTTGGGCTAAAGGGAATTCATTCACCCAACCCACTCCTCCACAAGACCACCGAACCCAGCCTTGAGGGTGGGACGCTAATACCTAATGACCTTCCACGAAGCCCCGCCTCTTAAAGGCCCCTCCCACCACACTGGGACCAAGCTTCCAGCTTGTGAAGTTCCGGGACTCAAGCCGCGTGCACGCCACAGCAAGACGAATTATTCACCACCACCCTGGAGCACCGTGCTTCGCAAGAGAGTCGAGGAGAGAAAAAGGAAGACGGGAAAAGGGTTTCTGGGTTATAACTTAGGTCTCTTAACTTCTTTAAAGACATGAGAATCAGGGCCTAACCTCCTCCTGATTTCTTTGGATTGCTCTATATGTCTCTGGATAGAAGTTTCTAGAAACAGAGCCACCGGGGGCCAAAGGGAGTTGCATGCTGGAGATAGGGTACCTACAGGAACCCCTGAGCGCCTTTAGAGTAAGCTCAGACCACCGAGTGTAGACGAGGGACCATCCCGGGAAGCTCCCGATGGCATGCTCTCAGCAGACAAAGTTTTCCGAGACCATCTAATTCAGCAGAACTGGAGCAGGACGAGCAGCCGCCCCGTGTGTGAGGTGTCGGACACATTCTCCCTCCACCGGGAGGCTAAAGCCATCGCGAGCCTAGCAAAGACGCAAAGCTCCCCAGCAGCCGACACAGCGCGTTTTGGAGCCAGAAGAATCGTCTTTCGCCAAAGTTCAAATGGCATTCAGAAATCCAATTACCGGTGGTTTTGAAAGCAGCGTCTGTAATTGTGTTCCGTACCGCCGACTGTTCCACTGGAGAATAAAGCGAGCTACTCTCAAGGCAGCCTGGAGTCATTAGGGAAAGGCTAGCTCTGTGGGTAAGATCTCTCTTTGGAATAATAATATCTCATATTTATATAATTTCTTTCATCCAGGAATTTCAAAGCGTTTGGAAATCGTTTGGGGTGATGGGAAATGCAATGTTTCGCAAATTAAGCTGCACGTGCCCATGCTTTGCCTGCGGGCAGAAATTCCTTATTCCAGGCAAGGGAAGCTTGGGTCTGATCGCACTCCATTGGGTAGTGTGGAAGATTCGTGATTAGTAAGGATGAGGAGCGGGGGGCTTGCTCCGTTAGGAATCGTGCTGGGTGCTTCTTATCTCACTTAATCTGAATGGATCGAGTTCTACGTCTAATCCTCTTCTAGTCTGAGTGCAGAGTAAGGCACCACCCTGATCCTCCTTTCCCGGATGACGTCAGTTAGTTCAGTGAGGTGGAGCACTGCCCGTCGCCACAGAGCTTGGAGAAGCGGAGGTGTGTCGCAGCAGACCCTGGTGTCGCTTTCTTCTCCAGATGTCACCCGTAGGACACGTGGTGACGCCTTTGGATCACCCGTGCGCCCATGGCGCCACTGTCCCTTGGCACTTTGTCAAGTCCTGGAAACTCAAGGACGATTGTAAAAACATAGCCTTGAACCACCTTGCTCACCTGTCAGCCGGTTTTCTAGAATTACATCACAGCACACACCGTGGCCCGCGAACGTTGCAGGATTTGAAGACAAAGAACTGTCATCTTTCCCTCGATCGTTACAACCTCCTCCTAATGGGTGCCCTCGCCCATGGTTTCGTCCCACTGCAATCTAGTGTCCATGCAGCCTCTCGAAGGATTGCCTAAACATGCCAAAGCCACATCCACTCCCTGCTTCGAGCCCCGCGTTTCTCATCAGGGTTACAACCCCACCTGTGGCTGAATCCACACCTAATGGAGCCTCACTCGCTGAGAACCTGATCTCAGTTTGCACCCCGCGCTTCCCGGCCCCTGCCAGCTTCAACTGGTTTCCTTCACCGGGGTCTCCTGGCTTCGCACCGCATCCCGGCTCCGGCCCCTGTTCCCAGCTCCTCCCTCCTTCTCTCAGCGATCAAAGGTTGCAAATGGTGTCCAGCTCACACACACCCCACCAAGCCAAGCCACATCCCTACAGCTCCTCCTGGCACCCCAGGTCTTGTCTCTCTTTACGAGTTTCTGTATTCTGAGTCCTTCTTAGTCTGTGAGTGTCTCCGCGGCTGGACTGAAAGACCCAGGAGGGAAAATCCCGTCTGTTCACCGTTCTACACACAGTGCCGAGGACGTGGCTTGTCTAGTCCAGACGCCAATGAAAAGCACTTGATGTCAAGTGACTCTAAGTTTGATTCCTTATCCACCATCTAATTGTTGTGCAACCTTCAGAAATATATTAAACTTATTCTCTGCAACTCAGCCTTTCCATCTGTTAGATGGGTTTCCCACTACCTATATCCATATGCAGAAGACAGCATGGATATGATGAGTACACAAAATGCTCGGTCAACTGGTAAACCTTTTGGTACAAAATTTCCAACTAGTGTCACGTCTCTGAAGCAAAGGGCAGTCCTCTGGTCCACTGGGCTGAGCTTGCAGAAGGAGCAAGCTTTGGCCAGCGTGAGGGTCGTTTTCACAAGGCTTTAACTGGGCACCAGGCCCAGGATGCCCAGAGGCTCAGCCAGGAGGGACCTCGGCCCCACCGGTCCCCTGAGGAGTTCACTGATCCCTCAGCTGAGCCGAGCCAGGCTGCTGCCCCTGCTCCAGGAGCTCAGTGCTCCGCTGGCCCCTGGGTCCCTTTCCTAACTGCCTTGGCCCTCACGGTGCAGAGCACAAAGGCAACCCACCGGCATTCGCCTCAGCAGGACGCAGACCCTTGGAGGGTCCTGCTGACCCCCGCGGGCACCGGGCACACCCAGCCCCCGGCTGGAGCCCACACACATGCCCTGACTCCGCGGCTGTTGGGGGTTTGGAAGGAAGGGTCCGAGGCAGCCTTGAACTTCTCCTGGGAGCTGCTGAGCACCGTCTTCCTCTGGACTTTAAGAAGCAGCGGGGACCCTAATTGCACCCGACGTGGACAGAGGGCACCCAGGAAAGCAAGACCTAGCATGAGCAAGGGACCGTCCGACAATTCACAGAGGATGTGCAGCAGGAGAAAAGCACACACCCGATTTCGAGTTTTTGCATCAAAAATGTATCTCTTAATTCTGCCTTCAAGAATGTTTGGAATTACTCTTGCGTGTTTTTCTTTCACTTCCTGAGTCAGCGGTAGGCAGACTGGGCTCTGCTGTTCCCAGCATCTGGGGAGCCCCAGGAAGGCAGAGCAAACCAGAGGCACCCCCGTGTTTCTCTGTGTGAAGGTCTCAGAAACCAACATGCGCGTTACAGGTTAGGGCTACAAGGCAGTCCTTTTAAAAAGGGAAGACTTTATTTATAAACTATTTATTTGAAAAGCAGAGTCAGAGAGAGAGAGCGAGCGAGAGAGAGAGGTCTCCATCCGGGTCTCTCACGTGGATGCAGGGGTCCAAGCGTGAGGGCCATCCTCTGCTGCTTTCCCAGGTGCAGTAGCAGGCAGCCGGATCAGAAGTGTGGCAGCTGGGACTCCAGCCGGGGCCCACAGGCGATGCTGGGGTCACAGACAGAGGCGGCACCCGCTGCACCACGGCCCTGGCCCCCGGGAATTCTCACCTAATGCGGAAGGGGTGGGAGATATTTTTCTACACTTGCAGAAGAGCCGTGGGGTCTTAACCGACATGAGACTCCAGGCCGATCTTTGTGCAGTGAGAATCATGACCCCACAGCCCGGCCCGAGCTGCCTCCCTCCCCCGCCCCGCGTGGGCCACCGGCATGGACTTCTAGGTGGACTCCTGGCCTCTGGCCTGGCCACACCCCGCACGCCTCACCCGAGTGGCCTTGCTGATGTCCTCTCGCGCCTCCCACGGAGAGGCCTGGCCTTGGTGGCTGCGGCCAGGCCGGGCCTTCTCTCGTCCATCCTCCTGGCGTGCACCCGGCCATGTGCCGGCTTGTCACCCTGCCCTGCTGGCACTACCGGGCCCCCAGGCCTCCACGTCAGCTGAATAGGAACTTCACCTTCCCACTACTGTGAGGGACCTCAGAAAGTCTGCGGAAGCGAAATTAAGACGAGACTCTTGATGCAAACAACTTTCCTTTTGAGCTTTTCGAGGATCTGTGGATTTCGGCTTTGTGGCATCAGAATAAGTCTTCCTTTTAGTTCCATTTTCCGTGAACCTTTCGCAGTCCCCTGGTACTTAGAGAAAATGCTTTCCTTCAATGCTGCCTACTCTTGGGAGTGAAGATCAGAGACCTGCTTTGGGCTGCTTCAGTCCAGGGGGACCAACAGATGGACAAACAAATCATTGCTGTTCAGGAGAAAATGCACAAACACCACAGGGCCCAGAGAAGGGAGCCGCTGAGTTAGCCGGGCACCAGCGTCAGGAGTGTGGTACAGTGGTTAAGACCCCGTTAGCCCCACTTCGGATGCCTGCAGCCCACGTCCGGGTGCCTGGTTCGAGTCCCTGCCCCAGCTTCCTGCCAGTGTGCACCCTGGAAGGCAGCAGGTGCTGGATCGAGTTCTTGGGCCCCTGCCACCCCCGTGGGAGTCCCAGATGGAGTTCCAGGCTCCTGGCTCTGGCCTGGCCCAGCCAGAGCTGTTGTAGGCTTTTGGGAGTGAACCAGCAGGTGGAAGACCTCTTTGCATTATTTCTCTCTGCCTTTTGAATAAGTGAGAATAGATAGTTCACAAAGCAACACCTCTCAGATCGATAAATAAAAATGAAAAAGAAATAACCTTAGAGATACAAGACAGGAGAACAAAACGGTTGCGCTAGACCTCAGTTTAAACCTTGACTTACATACTTTGCGGCTTTGGGTGACTTATTTCACTTCCAAAGCATTTCTGCTGTCTTCAAAGTAGAAATCACATTTTAAAAAAACAAATCAATCTTTTTATAGTTTTTAAGAAAAAAAAATACAAGTACCTAGACTATTCCTGGCACTTAGCAAGAGTCTCCCAGAAGCTGCTCCTTCTACTAGTCTTGGGTTACAGAGAGGTCAAATACTTTTCTCAAGGTCACGCAGAGAGTGAGTGCCGAGCCAGCAGGCTGCAGGGCCCAGGCCCCACGCGCCCCACGCGCCCCACGCCCGGCGTGTCTCCCGAGGCTGGGCCCCGGTGGGACTCGGCGCCGAGCACTTACAAGTGCTTCCCCAAGCCAGATCAGGGAGGCAGGAAGCAAAGGTTGCGTTGACAATGCAGCAGCCTGGGAACAGGTACTTGGAACCGAAACCTGCAAACCGGTGCTCGCGCCCAGAGGGGAAAGTGCTGAGGCGGCTCCAGCGCAGGTTGGTGCCACGCCTGGTGGGAAGAGAGTGGCAATTTCCACTCTGCCCAAGGCTGGCTGAGGGCAGCTGGGGCAGCCCCCAGATTCAGAGCCAACTCCTCCTCCTCCTCCTGGCCCAGGTTGCAGAAGCCAGAATGCGCCTTGAAGGCAAAACAGCTCCCCGGCCGGCCCCCCCACCCCGAAGCATCCGAGTGCACCTCCCCCGCTCTTCTCCCTAGCTCTATAGGAGCTGGGGGTGGGGGGAGGTGTGCCAAACCCCCCCAGAGCTGGGGATCCATTCCACAACCTTTAATTGCTGCAAAGGAGCGGTTATGGTGGACCCACATAAAAGACCCTAATTACCCTTTAACCCAGTAGAACAGGTCTCAGAGGGCCCACAAAGGCCTTTTTACCACACGCGTAATCTGTAATTATAAATCACCCATTGGGCAATCAATAGCTGTTTGGAACCATTATTTGAAAGTTTATACGCATCCAGGGGAGGCGGTTTTCCCAAGTCCTTTAATGTTTGTTTTAAACTGGAACGGACGTCAGGAGCCGACCTGGGAATGCGCTAACTGCCGCTGCGGAGCTCACAGAGGGTGGGGCAGTGTCTCCACGGCCACGGGTTTCCTGGTGGAGACGCTGGTGTCGAGAGGGTCCCTGGACTGTGCTAAAACGTTAACCGCAGGAATCAGCCAAGCCCTGTTTGGAACTCACGTGGCGCGAAATATCCAAGTTACCCAATTGTACTAAAGGTAACCGACTTGGGCCCTGAGCGCTGGAACTCTGTCTGCATGAATGAGGTCCTGCTCTTCATTCAAGACCTCGCAGGTTCCCGGGCGTCTGACTCGGGATCCCTGGTGTGAGGTCTAGAATATTCCTTGCACCTAGCAAGTCTAGGCGAGTAGATCCTGGCACTGGGGCTAAATGCCAAGGTGGTTTCGTCCCCACACTCATCTGTTCAACCGACAGATTTTTAATTGTACCCTACTTGGTGCCCCACAACTTTGCTAGGTGAGGTTGACAGGCCCTGAGGTTGGAGCTTGTGTTTGGAAGTGGCCGTGAGGTAGATAAGATAGACGTAGACCTGTAACTTCAGAGAGGAGTGCTTGCTACTGGGACACTAAAACGCAGACATGACCAGGAGCCAGTGTTGTGGCACAGTGGGTGAAGCTGCCGCCTGCAACACCGGCGTCCCATATGGCTGCCGGTTCAAGACCCAGATGCTGCACTTCCCATCCAGGTCCCTGCGAATGCACCTGGGAAAGCAGTGGAGGACGGCCCACGTGCCTGGTCCCTGCACCCATGTGGGAGTCCCTGAAGAAGCTCCAGGCTCTTGGCTTCAGACTGGCCCACGAGCCCTGCTCTGACCGTGACCACACCTGCTGGGTGCCTAAGTGGATGCATCAGGTTGGCACTGAATGGCACCAGGCTTGGGGAAATGTTGAGGCTGGAGCTTCGGCACATTCAAAGTCATCCCCACCTTCAGCAACAGAGACATCAGCAGGTCAAGGGTTGAGCTGTGCCCATACAGCTCAAGAGTGGACGTGTGATGACCTCGTATATGTCATCTCGTCAGCTTCACCCGCTGGAGCCGCCCCCTCTGCGTCGCCAACCCCCAGCCCCTTGGAGTCTCCCTCCATTCTCACACCCGCCGAGCTCCTCCTGCCTCAGGGTCTCACGCACAGTCCCCCTGCCCGGACATCTTCCTCCTCTTCCAGCCGCTTTGCGCCCACCGCAACTGCACATCTCAGCAAAGCCCCCTCTGAGTCCTGAGGCAGACTCCATGTCCCTAACACGGGCATTCACAGCTCCTCCCCTGCGCTAGGTGTCAAAGCAAATCTCAGTGTGTGTGATGACGTCATTGACTCCTGCAAATCCACTAGAGAATTCGCTTCACAGATGGACTCCTGCCACTGGATGCGCAGTGCCTGGCAGCTCAGGAAAGGTACATTGTAAGTAGTAATTGATGAATAGTGATGTTGAGTGAATACATGTCGCAACAATAGATACTTTTACAAGAATGAATTGAGAGCAGCTGACATTGCAGAGGGGGAAGCCATCGCCTGCGATGCTGGCGTTCTGTATGGGCACCAGTTCATGTCCCAGAGGCTTCACTGCCTATCCCGCTCCCTGCTAATGGTCTGGGAAAAGCAATGGAAAATCACCCAAGTGTTTGGGGCCCTGCCACCCACGTGGGAGACCTGGAGGAAGCTCCTGGTTCCTGGCTTTGGACTGACCCAGCCATGGCCATTGGAGCCATCTGAGGAGTAAAACAGTGGATGGAAGACCTCTCTCTCCCTCTCTCTCTCTAACTCTGATTTGTGATAATTAAATAGGTATATGGTTGTACTATATGGGTCATGTTGAAGAAGTTATGTGGCTTTGATATTCTAGAAACTTGAGATAGAAATTTCTCCTCTATCCTTTTGAGAAATGTTGCAAGACTAAAGATAAAAGTGCTCTGCGGATTTAAAAGGGCCTATGTGAGTGCAGGGTATTTTTAAATCCAAAGAAAACAGCAAAGCATCATTTAGTTAATAGTCGTAATTGCTCCACTTTCCCAAATCTTTTCTTGGAGTTGCAAACAAATTGATTTCAACACATTCCCGGCCCCGTTCTCATCCTTTGTTGGCTCATTTTTAGGAAGTGGAAATTCTTTTCGAAAACATCTCAAATATCAGCAACGGAGAGGGGCCAGGAATGTCTCAAGAAATCTGTGAATAATTGCGGAATTAATGGCAAAGCAGAGGTTAGAAAAGCCGAGTGCATTTTTCCTCTCCCCATGTGCCTGTCGCCTCTTTCATTGGTGGCCAGGAGACGTGGGGTCTTATCAAGCCTGCCCATGGGCTCTGTGAGCCATGGGAAAGAAAAGGCCACTTGTACTTGACCCGGAGGATAGGCGTCCAATTACCCTGCTGGGGAGGCCCTGGGATGACGGGGACAGTGAGGGGCCAGCCCAGCCCTCCCCCTGCCCAGCTGAGCCCAGCCCTCTTGCCATCCCCACCAAGCCCCAGAAACATGAGCGAGTGGGCCCGTCCTGGAGACTCCAGCCCATCAACCTCGCCACGTGACTAGCGTGCAGCTCGGGCTACGCTCTGAGTAGAGAACTGCCAAGCTGGCCCGTGGAATCTTGAGAGGCTGTCACCTGTTTTGCAGAGTGGCTTTGTTCTGCAGCAATGAATAGTCACACCAGAAATTGCTACAGGGAGCAGGGTTCTTCACAGACACCTAACACCCGTGACCGTGGAAGCCTGTGGGCAGACGGAGGCAAGGAGGGCAAGACGGTACTTTGAGTCAAGCTTGGACAGACGCTGGGGCCATGCTACTGCAGCCCGGAGGGAAGGTGAACTTGTGTTAATGTGGCTACCCACAATGTCTCCTAGGCCTCGGGGGGACAGAAAGGTGCTTAATCCATCAGCACGTGGGGCTATGGACACTTCCAGACGTGGTATTAATCACGTCCAACTTGTTTCAGCAAACTGTCTACACTACACACAAGATGAGAGAGAGTCGCTCAAGAAAGAGCTGCTCCGTGTTCACGAGGGATTCAGGGACCAGCAGGAAGCTGGACGCTGTCTTTGTAGGTGGAGAAGGGTTCTCAGATCAAGCAATGTCCTGGAGCGAAGATTGCGCCCAGCACGCCGCCAGTTAAAGGCGGCCTCGGGGCGAATTCAGCCCCCACGTGCAGTTGGCAGCTTGGTTAAGACCTGCAGGGAAACGAGAGAGACTGTCTCGGCGACGCAACCCAAAAACCCTGCTGTTCTGCAGGCTCCAGGAAGCAAGGCGAGCTTTTTGTTTTTTAAGATTTTATTTGTTTATTTGAGAGGTAGAGTTACAGACAGTGAGAGAGAGAGAGAGAGAGAGAGAGAGAGAAAGGTCTTCCATCCGCTGGTTCACTCCCCAAGTGGCAGCAACAGCCGGAGCTGTGCCAATCTGAAGCCAGGAGCCAGGAGCTTCCTCTGGGTCTCCCACGTGGGTGCAGGGGCCCAAGGACTTGGGCCATCCTCCACTGCTTTCCCAGGCCACAGCAGAGAGCTGGACCGGAAATGGAGCAGCTGGGACTAGAACTAGTGCCCATATGAGATGCCAGCGCCTCAGGTGGAGAATTAACCTACTGAGCCACAGCACCAACCCCATCAAAGCAAGTTTTTGAGCATTTAAGCGATGAGATGAAAGAGGTGCTTTTTTTTTTTTTTTTTTTTTTTTTTTTTTGACGGGCAGAGTAGACAGTGAGAGAGACAGAGAGAAAGGTCTTCCTTTTTCCATTGGTTCACCCCACAAATGGCCGCTACACCTGGCGCACTGTGCTGATCCGAAGCCAGGAGCCAGGTGCTTCTCCTGGTCTCCCATGGGGTGCAGGGCCCAAGCACCTGGGCCATCCTCCACTGCACTCCCTGGCCACAGCAGAGAGCTGGCCTGGAAGAGGGGCAACCGGGACAGAATCCGGCGCCCCAACCGGGACTAGAACCTGGTGTGCCGGCGCCGCAGGCGGAGGATCAGCCTAGTGAGCTGCGGCGCCGGCTGAAAGAGGTGCTTTAGAAAGATCCGCCTGGCATGGAACATGGGATGGGTTAGAGTGATGCCCCCTGGGGAATGAGAGCCCAAATGAGAAACATCCAGCCGGGGTGCTAAGCCCTTCGCAAACAGAACTGCAATGTGTTCGTGACACACAGACTGGTGCAGCACCCTCTGCACCGTCTGCAGTGCTGTGTGGGGTGGACGCATGATAAGTGGTGTCCAGTGCATGAACGTGTGTGGGTGCTTTCAGAGTAGTGGCCACGAACGGGAGTGGGAACGAGGCGAATGCCACAAGGACCCAGCTTGGATGGGCTCGCGGGCTGAGCGCGAGCCAGACCTGCTCCAGCTGCGGCAGAAGCAGCAGGAACCGGAGCCGGGAGAGACACAGGCACAGGGAAGGGAGGACATAGGAGACTTTAGCCCACACCCCCGCCAGTGAGAGATGAGAATGCTACAAACAAAACATTGAGATAAGCTGCTCACCAGTGGATCCCACGTATACCTGGATGGAGAGAATACAAATGGACCACACACAGAGATCCAGACACCCACTCCACCCAGCGACTGCAGAATCCGTGCCCCTCTCCAAACGTAAGGCCAGCACTGGGAAACTGTCCATCCGCTGGGCTACAAAGAAAAACTCACAAATTGCAAAGCATTGAAATCACCTGGAGTGCGTGTGTCTCTGACCCCCGTGGAGCTGAGCCAGAGAGTGACAACAAGAATATCCCAAGTGCTGGGAAAAACTCTAGGGAAGCAAGCAGAGAAAATTAAAGGAGGCAGAAGGATCGGGTGACGAAGCTCAGAAATCAATGAACGGAAACTAACAGAGGAAACATTTTCTGTGAATTGTTGGACTTCATTGCAGTTGAATTTTATTTACTACTTTATTATTACAAATGTATTAGTAAAAATGTAAACATTTGCACATACGCACGGGGTACTTTGTGAAGCTCCGATAAATGCACACGCTGTGTGCCGTGCCGTCAGGGTAGGCACATTTATCTCTGCAAGTGTCACGTGTCTTTATGGTGAAAACATCCAAAATCGCATCCTATAGCTTACTTGTGTTTTCATTTAATAAGAGGAAAACGGAATGCAATGTAAAGGATTAAAAGTCTATTCTGGCCAGCATCACTAGGCTAATCACTAGGCCTAGCTCACTAGGCTAATCCTCCTCCTGCAGCGCCAGCACCCCGGGTTCTAGTCCCGGTCGGGGTGCCGGATTCTGTCCCGGTTGCCCCTCTTCCAGGCCAGCTCTCTGCTGTGGCCAGGGAGTGCAGTGGAGGATGGCTCAAGTGCTTGGGCCCTGCACCCGCATGGGAGACCAGAAGTACCTGGCTCCTGCCATCGGATCGGTGCAGCGCACCGGCCATAGTAGCCATTTGTGGGGTAAACCAACGGAAAAAGGAAGACCTTTCTCTCTGTCTCTCTCACTGTCTAACTCTGCCTGCAAAACAAAACAAAAGAAAACAAAACAAACCAGAAGCTGGACGAACCGGATTTCCCTCTGTATTCCAGGATGAGCTTGGCTGTAAGTTCTGTGTGTCCAGCTCTTTGTCCAGTTCATCTAGATTGTTTAATTTGTTGGCAAGAAAAAAAGTCGTCAACTTTTTTTGAGGCAGACAGAGGAGAGGCAGACAGAGGAGAGGCAGAGAGAGAGAGAGAGAGAGAGGTCTTCCATCCGCTGGTTCACTCCCCAGTTGGCCTCAACGGCCGGAGCTGCGCTGATCTGAAGCCAGGAGCTTCTTCCAGGTCTCCCACATGGGTGCAGGGGTCCAAGGACTTGGGCCATCCTCTACTGCTTTCCCAGGCCATAGCAGAGAGCTGGACCAGAAGTGGAGCAGCCAGGACTTGAACCAGCGTCCATATGGGATGCCGGCACTGCAGGTGGCAGCTTAACCTGCTACACCACAGCACCAGCCCCCCAATCATCTTAAAAGAAACAGAAAAAACATTTCACAAAATGCAGCACTCACGTGTGATTAAACAACAAAACAAGTAAAAAAAAAAAAAAAAAAAAAAACCTCCGAAAAGGGGAAATAGAAGCATGTTTCCCTCACCCTGTACGGAATATCTACAAAAGTACAGACCACAGAGCCCAGGGGCCAAGAGAACGGATAGAATGCCCCGGTCACGGCTTCCGGTCAGGGCTGACCTGGATGCCCTGGGCCATCAAACGCAATCCCTGCAGGGACGGAACAAGAAGCTGTAGCAGATACAGAACCAGAACCGGGGCGTCGAGAGATGAAGCTGTCGTGACTGAAAGATGGCGTGACTTGTCTCGCTCCCCAAGAAATCCACACAGACATTTTTATAAATAATTTAACTTGGTGCAATTTCTGAACATAAGATCAACAAAAGACCATGTATATTTTTCTTTCCAGCCACAACCAGCCAATCCAGTTTTTATAAATACCATTTGCAATAGCGTTAAAACGATCAGATATTGAAGACAAAGCATAATAGGAGCTGTGTGAGAGCTACACACTGAAAATGTAAAATATCGTGGGGAGAAATGAAAGAAATCCCACAGGCGGTGGGGGCTGTGCTGGCTTTCAGGGACCAGAAGATCCACCCCATAATAGACGTCAATTCCTGGCAAACAGATCTATAGACTTCATGGAATGCCCGCCAGTACCCCAACGGGTAATTCTGACAAGCTGATTCTGATTGTAAATTTTACATGAAATACGAAGAGTCAAGAATCCCCCCTGAATTGTGGAGAAGTCCAAAGTTAGACGACATACATTGTCGACGTTGAGACGCACAACGACGCTCTGTTAACAAAGACGGCATAATGTTTGCACAAGGATAGAGGAGCAAACACGTGGCGCGCACCTGAGAATGCAGGATCAGATCTACACGTGCTTTCCTGACAGTCAATGTCTGATTTATTTTGTCGTCCTTTATCCACAAGCCAGAGCGGAGAGGAAGCTCCGATCTTTTCAATCCTTGGATGGTCATAGGGAGAAAAAGTGCTGCTTGCCCCTTACCTCACACGGCACACAGGGACCAGCTCGAGGTGGGACGATGGCTCCTAGGAGGTACAGTAGGGAATATCTTCACCGCAGATCTTTCTAGGAACAACGGTCGTCGGGGAGACGGGAGCTGTATTAGGAAAGACGGTACTGAGAGAGTGACGGGGTAGGTGCCGTGAAGGGGGCAGGTGTTTGTGACCCAGGAAACCAGCAAACCACTCAGATCCCCAGTACTGAAGGGCCTCCAGCACTCAACACAAGACCTCAGAAAGCGCACCGCAGAAAACCCAGTGGGACAACGCACCAAGGCTTCCGCAAGCACCTTGCAAACACGAATGACCCTGTGGACCAAAGGTACAGAGGAGGCCCTCAGCCGAGGAGTGGCGTGGGAGACCTCATCGAGGTTGTGTCAGCAGTGCTCCCGACTGCTTGATGTTTCACTCAAAAGCCGGTCCACCGCGAGCGATGGAGAGATGGGGTGTGATGGAATCCGAGCCAAGAGACTCGCTCAGCAGAACTGCTTGGCAGCAGCTACTCAACCCGAATGTGCGCGAGCCCCAGGACCCAGCCACGGCACTCGGGCCTGTGCCTAGCACAGCCCCCACACAGGCTTGGTCCTAGCTGGATGGTCCTAGTTGAGGCTGCGGTAACCAAAAGACCATCTTACGTCTCAGGGTCATGGAGGCCAGCAAGGCCAAGGGCAAGGCACCTGCTAATTCTGTTGCTGGCAGGAGCCGCCTTCCTGTGATGTCTGCACACAGCAGAAAGAGTGGGGGGACAGGGAACACGCCCTGGTCTCTCTCTTCTCCTAAGGAACTGATCCCATCGAGTGGCTCTCTTTCAGACCTGCTCGCCTTCCCAAGGCCATCCCACGGAGGGTTAGCGTTTCTGGAGAAATCAAATATACAGTGTGGACTAAGGACCATTCTCAATAGCCATACACCACCAACTCCAATGACAACCAATTATAACATGGGCCTATTGTGCTGTAGGAGGAGATGTGAAAAATCGCTTTTCTAAGTTCAGATGACTTTTTTAAAAATTCAGTATAGGGGCCAGCACTGTCCTGAAGCGCCGGCATCCCATATGGGTGACGATTCGAGACCTGGCTGCTCCACTTCCAATCCAGCTCTCTGCTGTAGCCTGGGAAGGCAGTGGGGGATGGCCCAGGTCCTTGGGTCCATGCACCCACATGGGAGACCCAGAGGAAGCTCCTGGATCCTGGCTTCGGATCGGCACAGTTGTGGCCAATTGAGCAGTGAACCAACCAACGGATGGAAGACCTCTCTCTCTCTCTGCCTCTCCTCTCTCTCTGTGTAACTCTGACTTTCAAATAAATATATAAATCTTTATAAAAAATTAGTTGAGAGACAAAGATGAACAGAGAAAGACAGACAGACAGATCTCCCATCTACTGGTTCTCTCCCCAAATGTCCACAGTGCCTGGGACTGGGCCAGGCTGGAGCTGCAAGCCAGGAACACAATCTAGGATTCCCGTGTGGGTGGCAGGACCCCAGTCACTTGAGCCATCGTTGTTGCCTCACAGAAACTGCGGGAAGAATCTGGAGTCAGAATCGAACCCAGGAGCCCTGGTGAGGGATGCAGGCATCCTAACCGCTAAGTTAGACACCTGTGCCCTGGATCACCTGTGTTTAACCTCCGTGAGTGAGGAAGAACATGCAATGTCTGTCTTTCTGCTTATTTGTCTTATCTGGCTTATTTCACAGACCATCGTGGTCTCCAGTTGCACTCACCGTGCTGGGAACGTTAGCATTTCATTCTTTTCTGGCTGAATAAGATTCTACTATGCATACAGAACACCTTTGCTTTATCCGTGCATTCATTTGATGGACACTAGATTGCTTACCTATCTTGGCTGTTGGGCACGGTGCTGCAGTAAACACGGCACAGCCAGTATCTGCTTCATGTGCTGGGTTTGAGGCCTTTGACTATTTCCCCAGGGGTGGGATGGCTGAGTCACACGGGGGATCTATTTTTAGTGTTTTGAGGAACTTCTATGGTGTTCTCTGAAATGGCTGTAGCTACGCTCCCACCACTAAGGTGGAACTGTTCCCTTTGCTGCACGGCCTTGTGTCTTGTTGAAAGCAGCCCATCCACCTGGAGTGAGAAGATGCCTCATTTTGGTTTTGATTTGCGTTTCCCTGATGGCTAGTGATGCCGAGAACTTTGGCACGTATGTGCTGGCCATTTGTGTCCCTCCATTTGCGAGCTATCTATTCAGACCCTCTATCCTTTTCTTACCTGGGCTGTTCGGGTGTTTGTAGTTGAGTTCTTTATGTATTCTGGATATTAGCCCTGTGTTAGATGTATAACTTGCTTATACATATTTTTTAATACTTATTGCTTGATTTGAAAGTCAGAGTTACAGAGGAATAGAGAGGCAGAGAGATCTTCCATCCACTGGTTCACTCCCTAAATGGCTACCAACAGGCAGGGCTGGGCCAAGCCAAAGCCAGGAGCCAGGGTCTTCATCTGGGTCTCCCACATAGGTGCTGGGGCCCAACTACTCGGGTCATCCTCTACTGCTTTCCCAGGTGCATTAGCAGGAGGCTGCATCAGAAATGGAACAGCCTGGACCCGAGCTGGCGCCCATATAGGATGTGAGCGTCGCAGGTGGCGGCTCACCCCAGCACGCCATCGCAGGTGGCAGGTCACCCCAGCACGCCATCGCAGGTGGCGGCTCACCCCACCACGCCATCGCGAGTGGCAGGTCACCCCAGCACGCCATCGCGGGTGGCAGCTCACCCCAGCACGCCATGGCGGGTGGCGGCTCACCCCAGCACGTCACAATGCAGGCCCTGATATCCAGTGTTCTCAGCACCATTGATCGGAGAGGCTGTTCTTCCTCCGAGTGTTTTAGGCACTTCTGTAGATCGGCTGGCTATAGAGCGCTATCCTGTCCCCTCGGTTTTTGCGTCTGTTTTTATGCCGGTGCTGTGTGGCTGTGGTTACAGCCGCTCTGTGGCTACGTCTGAAACCAGGTGCGTGACAGCTTCAGCTTCGCTCTCTTTGTTCAGCGCGGCTCTGGCTGCTCAAGGTCGTCTGCACTCGCATGCAAAGCTCAGGACTGTTTGTCTACTTTTGTGAAGAATTCGTTTTGGTGGAGATTATGTTGAATCTGTAAATCACTTCGGTTAATATATAATGTCAACAATATTAATTCTGGGGCTGGTGTTATGGTGTAGTGGGTTAAAGCCCCGGCCTGCAGTACCAGCATCCGCTATGGACACCGGTTTGAGACCCGGTTGCTCCTCTTCCAATCCAGCTCTCTGCTGTGGCCTGGGAAAGCAGTAGAAGATAGCCCAAGTCCTTGGGTCCCTGCACCCGCATGGGAGACCTGGAGGAAGCTCCTGGCTTCTGGCTTTGGATCGGCACAGCTCCATCCATTGTGGCCAATTGGAGAGTGAACCAGCGGATGGTAGACCTCTCTCTTTCTCTGCCTCTCCTCTCTCTCTCCCTCTCCTCTCTCTGTGTAACTCTGACTTTCAAACAAATAAATAAATCTTTTAAAAAATCATATTAATTCTTCCAATCCATGAACATGGGAACATGAATATTTTTTCTTCCACTCCAGAAAAATGGAATTCTTTCCAATTTTTTATGTCTTGTTCAATTCCTTTCATTAATGCTCTGTAGTTATCATTGTAGATATCTACCACAACCTTGGCTGAATTTATTCCACAGTATTTTACTTTTTGATAACTATTTTGAGTGGGATTGCTCTTACAACTTCTTCCCAGAAAACTCAGTGTTGGTATATAAAAATGCTGTATGTGTTAACGAGTTAGTTTTGTTGGTGTTTTGGTTGAATCTTTAGGTTCCTCTCCATGTAGAGTCACGTCATCTGTGTACAGGGATAATTTGACTTCCTCCTTTCCTAATGTGTGTTTCCTGTTTCTTTCTCTTGCCCAGTAGCTCTAGTTAAAATCTCCAGTACTAGAGGCCAACCTGTGGCATAGCAGGTAAGGCTGCTGCCGGCTATGCCGCCATCCCATATGGGTACCAGCTCATGTCACGGCAGCTCCACTATTGATTAGCTCCCTGCTAATCACTTGGGGAAAGCAGCAGAAGATGGCCCAAGTGCTTGGGCCCTGCCACCCATGTGGGAGACCCAGATGAAGCTCCTGGCTCCTTGCGTTGGCCTGGCTTAGCCCTGGCCGTTGTGGCCACATGGGGGAGTGAGTCAGTTAATGGGAGATTCTCTCTCTCTCTCTCTCTCTCTGTAGCCCCGTAACAGTGGTGAGAGTGGACATCTTTGTGTACTTCCAGATCTTAGTAGAAATGCTTTCAGCTCTTCCCCATTCAATAAGAAATTTGTTGTGAATTTGTCATATATAGCCTTTAGTATGTTGAGGTATAGTCCTGTACCTAATTTGTTCAAAATTTTTAGCACGAATGGATGCTAGATTTTATTGAATGCTTTTTCTGTTTGTTCACACGACGCTGTTGATGTGATGTATTAAGTGCCCGTGTATTTTAGAAATGGAATGTTATACATCAATGAGAATGAATAAACTATAAGACATCAATAGTGTGGACAGATCTTGGAAACATAAGATGAAAATCTCCAGACATACAAAAGTGCACACGTGTGCATATGCACAGGAAACAGAATGAGATAATGTGAATTTTTCATGAACTTGTTTTCGTGAACTTTCTAAAAATGTCTCTAAAGTTAAAAAAAAAAAAGGCAAAGTTTGGGGGCCGGCGCTGTGGTGTAGCAGGAAAAGCTGCTGCCTGCAGTGCCAGCATCCCATATGGGCACCAGTTCAAGCCCCGGCTGCTCTACTTCTGATTCTGCTCTGTGCTATGGCCTGGAAAGCAGTAGAAGATGGCCCAAATGTGGGAGACCCAGAAGAAGCTCCTGGCTCCTGGCTTCAGATGGGCACAGATCCAGCCGTTGTGGCCAGTTGGGGAGTGAACCAGCGGATGGACGATCTCTCTCTCTCTCTCTCTCTCTCTAACTCCGCCTGACAAGTAAATAAATAAATCTTTAAAAATATATTTTGGGGAGTGGTCCTTTAACATAACAGTTAAGACGCCCACACCACCCCTGGAGTGCTGGGGTTCGAGTCCCAACTCCAACTCCCAGCTCTGGCTCCCTGCCAGGTCAGATCTTGGAAGGCAGCAGTGATGGCGCAAGTAATTGGATTTCTGCCACCTTCATGGGAGACCCAGGCTGAGTCCCTGTCCCCTGGCTGGAGCTCTGGCCCATCCCCAGGAGTGAATCACTGGATGTGAGTTTGTGTTTCTCCCTCTCTCCTCCTGCTGATGTGTCCCTGGAGAAGGGGACAGCACCACTGATGCAGCCATCTCACTGGGAAGACACACTCGGAATCTACTCCGGGGACGCATCACGCAAACCCCCGGGGAGGAGCAACCTACACAGGGGAAGGGAGAATCGGGTTCTTCCAAGCTGTGAGAGACACAGAACACAGGGCCCTTCCAGCTCAAGGGCCTGCCGTGCCTGCTCTCACACGGTCGACGGACCCAACTGTCGACGGACAGCCGTGTTCCTACGACATACAGCACACCAGCGTGTTCAGGCATAACAGGGTATAGCGAACAAACGTCTCCAAGACGTTTGTTCTGGTGCAAGACCCAGCTGCTCCACTTCCGATCCAGCTCCCTGCTGTGGCCTGGGAAAGCCACAGAGGATGGCACAAGTCTTGGGTCAGAAAAAAGCATTTCATAGACGTAGACCCACGGCGTGGGAGGGAGAAGGAGTGTCCATGTGGAAGGCGGCTGGGGCGAATCTAAAGACTTCAGTGCTGTGCTGTACGCGTTCCTGGTGATTCCCCAGACCTCCCACGTGTCGGAGGTTGTTTCCACAGAAAGAGCTGTTAGGACAATTCCTGGTGCCGAGACTGTGTGTCGGGGACGGGCTGCCTGCACTGGCGGAGCCGAGAAGCGCTCCAATCCCCGCCGCCGGATGCTGGGTTCCACCAGCAGGGTGCCCCCCCGAGCGCTGTCAGACGCTGTCACCTGGGAGGAGCGGGACTTGGGCGGCATCGTGAATGCTCCTGCTGCAGCGTGAGGAAGGGTGAAGTCGCTGACAGCTGGGCAGTGTTTCTCATCATCCCTCGGTTCAGTCACTGACCACCTACTGTGTCCCACGCTCTGGTGTTATAGAGAGGGGCCAGTGCCGTGGCGAAGTGAGCGCTGGTTCAAGACCCAGCTGCTCCCCTTCCGATCCAGCTCCCTGCTGTGGCCTGGGAAAGCTGCAGAGGATGGCACAAGTCTTGGGCCCCTGCACCCACGTGGGAGACCTGGAAGAAGCTCCTGGTTCCTGGCATCAGATCAGCGCAGCTCTGGCCATTGCGGCCATTTGGTGAGTGAACCAGTGGATGGAAGATCTCTCTCTCTCTCTCTCTCTCTCAGTAACTCTACCTTTCAAATAAACAAATCAATCTTTAAACAGCAAATAGAGAACATATTCAGATACATATGTTGAAAGGTGGGTGGAAAATGGAATTTAAAAATAGGTCATTTGGGTGCAATAATGTTTAAAATCCACACATTATTTCTTCATGATACATATTTTCCATATACATTTTTCTGAGAGATTTTCCATCTGCTGGTTCACTCCCCAAATGCTCACAATACTTGAAACTGGGCTAGGCCAAAGCTGGAACCCAGGAACTTGATCCAAGTCTCCCACGTGGGTGGCAGGGACCCAGGTGCCTAAGCCATCACCTGCTACCTCCAAGGGTGCACGTTAGCAGGAAGCTGGAATGGGAGTGGAGCCCATACCCCAACCCAGGCCTCTGATATGAGATGCAGGCATCCCAAGCAGCATTTTAACCACTAACCCCAGCACTTGTCCTTCCATGACCTTTTGAAGATCTCTTGGGTACCATCAGAACTCCAGAAGGAACCATAACAAAGCAACCAATAACAATAAAATTCAAGCGATCTGTGTTTTACAAATGATTGTTGACTGACTCCGAATACGATGCAATACAAGAGAGTGATGGGAGCTCTGCCTTCCCAATCCTCCTGAGGATTCAGAACAACCCTGCTAAGGAAGCAGGAGTGTGCTGCTGCCTTCCGCCAATGTACCCACAACCCCCCTGATACGGGTTCCCACGGGATCCACACCAACGGGAAGAGAGAACAAGGACACCCGCTGACAGCAATTGCGCTGTCACTCAGAATGGATAGTACCCCTTGTGGTTTCTACTGTGTCCCATCCACAGGTTCATTGATGTGCCAACCCTAGTGTCTGTGAATGTGACCTTCTAAGGAAAATGGTTGCTTTACCTTCAACTTGAGATAAGCTCGGTCATACTGAGGTAGGGTGACCCCAAGCCAGAAAGCCGGGTCTCTGTAAGAGAAGGGAGAGGGGATTGCACACATCACAGAGACATCCAGCACGGGGAGAAGCGGATGCCACACGACGTCAGAGTCGGCGACGTCAGAGTCGGCGAGTGCCACTGGAGGCCAGCGAACACCAGTGCTTGCTGGAAGCCACCAGTCGCTGGAGCCTGGCGGGTTCCCAGAGGGCCTGGCCTGGTGGACATCTTGGTGCTGGCCTCCAGCACGGGAGCTGCCACCTGTGCTGTTTGAAGACTGTCAGCGTGTAGGGCTCTGTTGCAGCAGTCACACTCCCCTGTTTGATAACGAGGACACCAGAGCTCAAAGGCGTATGCAGCTTTGCCCCGGTGCGCGATATTGGTCATGAGCGGAAGAACCGAGCATCGGAGCACAGCCCTCTGGCTCCAAAGCCTGTCCTGCCAGTTCTTGTCTGCAACCTTGACCTGTCTCCTGAGTCAGGCCTATGACATCCAGACGCCTACTGTATACTGTCACTTGGATAAGCAACAGGTGTCTCACCCATGTCAGAATCAGCGAGTCGACTCTCCCCTCTGCCACTTCCCATCCCATGCCTGTGACTGCATCAGGAGTCACCCTCGCTCATCCCCATTCCCTACAGTTACTCCCTCAGCAAACTCTGTCCCACCTCCAAAACCAACTCGGAATCTCGCCATCTCCTGTCACCACATGGTCCGATCACCATTACCCCAGTGGTAGCCTCTGCTCTCAATCTCGCCCCTCACCAGCCTCTCTCCCCTCGGAGCTGGAGTGGCCTTTTAGAAATGCAAAGCGGATCCCTGCACTTCCCACTGCAAGTCCTCCAAGGACTTCATTTTGCCCTGAACTAAACCTCGAACTCTGGCCGCGATGGACTGAACACTCGTTGTTTCTCGAAGCCTAACCCTACACGTCCTACACTCGGGACCGCCCCTGCCCTCTTGGGCGGGTGGTAGACATTGCTCCCCATGCAGGGACGAGTCAAATCCTCTGTGTCCCACCTTCCTTGGCCCCCAAGCCTGGGCACGTGACCACTGAGCCAAGCAACCACACCACCCACCGTGACAGTCAATTCTCAGGACTTTGAACTTGAACGGAACTGCCAGGTACCCTCTGTGCCCCTGGGGCCTCCAGCCCACCCACTGTAGATCTTGGGACTTCTCAACCATGCAAGCAGATGTCTTATCTTGCTCTCTCTGCCCTCTCCAGACACAGGGCACCCCTCCATCCCCAAGGTTCTGCTGCCCTGGAGAACCTCACCTACCAGATGCCCCCAACCCTGGCTCGAGCTCTAATGACTGCGGAGAGTCCAGGGCCCAGGACCCAGGGCCGGCGGAGGTCATCGCACAAACAGTAGCACGGCGATGCCCGCCGCAGCCCCCTGCTCCCTGCTCTCTTCTCCACATTGGTCCCTGGCGCTCCTGGGGGCTAAGCTCCTCTCCACAAACCCTTTGCTGATGCAGTCATCCAAGTGGACTGACGGGGCCCTGCGGGTCCTGGCTGCTGCCTCCTCCTCCGCCCTCCACCACTGCCTCGGGGCCCTGCACGGCACCCCTTAGCGCCTGGCCCCCTCCAGCTCTTTCCACCAGGGATCCTTGGCGCTGTCTTTTCTGGTGGCCAGAGGCCTCCCCTGGGCTTTGCAGGTATCTCTGGTTACCAAGGACCTGGCTCCAAGGGCTTCCCCTAGGGCGTTTAGAGCATGCTCTTTCCCCACCATGAACGAGTCTACTATATTTTCTTTATGGAACCCATGTCTGATCTGCCAGCGCCCTGGTCACATTTCCATGGGGTCCTGGTCTACTATCCCCCAGAGCTGCCCAAGCAGGGCAGGGCCATTGTCTGGCCCATTCATGCTGCACCCCCAGAACCTGGAAGAATTCGAGGCATAGGAACCATTCGTAGAGGAAGGCACAAGGGCCCCTCGGGGGACGCGCCCTGGCCAGACCCCTCCCCCATCCCACAAGGCCCACTCCCCTGGTGCCCTGCCCCCTCCTCTCTGGCCTGAGCATCCGCCTCTGAGTGTAGCCCCCTCGCCCAGGATCCAGCCCTCCTCCCCCTGAGGGTGTCAGCAGGCCGGTTCTCTTCCCGGCTCCGGCTGTCATTTAACCCTGAACCCTGGTGGAGCGTTTGACAGTGAAAAGTGAGAAGACCAAGAGCCGCCAGCCCCCCACGCTCCACAAATCACCCCAGCCCCGGCTGTGCCGGAGACGAGCTGGGAGGCAGCAGCACAGGAAAGACCGATTCCTCGTCCCCCGGACCGCACTTCCTGCTGCAGGAAGAGGGGTGCAGAGTGGAGAAGTATTTATAGCTCGGCTGGGCGGCCAGGGAGGAGGATGGAGGGGGACCGGTGGCGGGGGGAGAGGCAGGGCAGGCAGGCTGCAGGGAGGAAGGGAAGGAGATGGGGAGCAAAGGGGGGGAGAAGGAGAGCAGGCCCAGAGACACGCAACAACTTAACAAGGCGTGCACCTGATGCAGCGACATCCACGCCGCTCATCTCAAACCCGCCTCCGTCCGCTGTCACTGAATGGCTTCCACACCGCTCCTCTCTCTGCGTGTGTGCCCCACGCCGCCGTGTGCTAGGACGGCAACCCCAGGACCCCGCCGTCCACTCCACGCTCCTCACGTGCCTGGCACCGGGTCCCATGCAGGACGGAAGCTGGGGGCACTACGTGATTCACTAAGTGATACCACGGCTCCCACTCCTGAGCCCTGCCTCAGACTCCAGCCTGGAGCGCCCCACCGCCTGGTGTGGAAGACGCCGAAGCAGCAGCCAAGGCGGCCGAGGGAGGAAGCGCGAGGCTGCCTGTCTCTGCCCCCGTTCATGCCCTCACATTGGTGCAGCAAAGTAAGATCGGGGTGGGGGGTGGAGATTACGATTTTTCAAAAGCAAGGAGGTCTGGTGTGGTGGTGTAGCGGGTTCAGCCGCCACCTGCAACACTGCCATCCCATGTGGGCACCAGCTGGCATCCCGGCTGCTCCACTTCCAGTCCAGCGCCCTGCTAATGCACCTGGGAAAGCAGCAGAAGGTGACTCGAGTGCTTGGGCCCCTGGAAGGAGTTCCTAGTTCCTGGCTTTGGCCTGGCCCATTTGGGGAGTGAACCAGCAAAGGGAGACACCTCTCTCTCTCTCTCTCTCTCTCTCTGTCTCTTCCTCTCGGTGTCTGTCTCTGTCTCTTCCTCTCTCTCTGTAACTCTGCCTTCCAGATAAATAAATCAACCTTTAAAAACAAAACACAAGGAAAGAGGTAGCGAGGGGATTGGGCACTGCCCCAGCAGCTCACGGTTCCGACGAGCTGGGGCCGTCCCGGGGGCGGGGTGAGGTCTCTGTTACATCCCTGGGCTCTGAGCTGCTGGCCTCGCTGGGCGATGTGCTGGAGAGAGATCATCACCCATTCTCGCTCTCTCAGCTGTCTTCGCCTAATCACAGACCCTGGAGATCAACCAGCCCAGTGGTTTCCAAAAACCTCTTTCACGCTCTGAGTAGCAGAAGTCTTTCCTCTAAGCAGACACGGAAGGTAGATAAACACCCATAGCTCGGGTTCAAACAAGGGTGGAGACGCAAGGTCCTACCCACCCCCATCCTCACGCTGCTTGAGGCTTTTAGAGCCCAGTGAGACGAGGGTCCTCTAACAGCTCATGAAATATGCGTATTATGAAAAGTCATGGGATTCTAAATGTTTTTGCACCGAAAGAAACTTATCTTGGCCCATCACAACTGTCTCATTTCAGAGCTGACAGAGCCACCCCTCCCCCACCCCAGAGCCCAAGAGACCAGTGCAGAGTCCCCGGCTGCCCTGGCGGCGGCTGAGCCTGATCAGAAAGATTCCTCCTCTCCGCCCTCCGCTTCCTTCCTAAGGAGCGAGTGCCTGAACAGTGCTGGGGAGGCTGCGGGCCGGGCATTTCCAGGGCGGTCGCTGGAGCCACAGCCAAACGCTGCAGCTTCCTAGGGCTGGGCAGGACCGCATTGACAAAACATGAAGACCTGGGGTGAGTGTTAGGTGGAGCGATCATGCCCACAGCCCACGCTGGAGTCCCTGGGCTTGACAGCCTAACTCCAGCTTCCTGCTAATGCAGATCTTTTTAAAAGATCTATTTATTTATTTGAAAGGCAGAGTTACAGAGAGGCAGAGGCAGAGAGAGAGAGGGGTCTTCCATCCGCTGGTTCACTCCCCAGATGGCTGCAACGGCCGGAGCTGGGCCAATCAGAAGTCAGGAGTCAGGAGCTTCTTCTGGGTCTCCCAAGCAGGTGCAGGGGCCCAAGGACTTGGGCCATCTTCTACTGCTTTCCCAGGCCACAGCAGAGAGCTGGATGGGAAGTGGAGCAGCCGGGACTTGAACCAGCGCCCATATGGGATGCCGGCACTGCAGGTGGCGACTTTACCCACCACATCACAGTGCCGGTCCTGCTAATGCAGATCT
This sequence comes from Oryctolagus cuniculus, assembly GCF_051225735.1. NCBI lineage: Eukaryota > Metazoa > Chordata > Mammalia > Lagomorpha > Leporidae > Oryctolagus > Oryctolagus cuniculus. The sequence goes on from NC_142874.1 coordinate 139,258,842, forward strand.
TAAGAGGCAGAGTGGATGGCCCAAGTGACTGGGTTCCTGCCAACCAGCGGGAGACCTGGATTGAGCTTCTGGCTCCTGCTGTGGTTCCAGCACATTGTGAGCACCTGGGAAGTGAACCAGCAAAAGAGGAGCTTGCTCACTCACTCTTGCACGCGCTCTCTCTCTCTCTCTCTCCTTGCCCCCTCTCTCCCCTCCCACCTGCCTTGCAAATTTAAAAAAAAATAAAAAGAAAAGTGAAGCCCAGAGTTGGGTTGCATGCATTTGTATCACTCCTAACAGCTTTAAAAACTCCTTTACAGATGGGGCAGAGATCAATTTGTACAACAGGCAGAAGTTGCTAGAAGACAGTCCCCACCTCCTTTTATAAAACCGTTTATCATACATTTTTGGGGTGCAGTGCGGTAACTCAATCCTCCAAGAAAGTGTGGAGTGATCAAACCAAGGCAATTAGCATTCGCACTTCCTCCTACACTGAAGACAGCTTTTGGCTGAACGCGTATCAGCGTACATATGTCCGCGGTACGCTGCGATATCTCAGTACACACACACAATGTCGGGGTAATTAAGGTCTCGTCTCCGCGTCACCACTCGCCTGGCGCCCCGTTCCTCTCTTCTGGTTCTTCATGAAAGACATAATAGGGCACTGGGAACCATTGTCGCCCCATTGTGCTCAGAGCACCAGAACTGGCCAGGGCTCCCCCGTCTCCCCATTTTTGGTGTCCAGTAGCCAGCTTCCTCTATGCCCCTCCAACAGTGGTCTCCCCCTGCCAACCCTTTGGTTGGTGGGAGGCATTCTGTGGGGTCTTCCCGGAGGGCGCGGGGCAAGCAGGGGCCACACAGGGGAGGTCTCCTGAGCCGCACGGGGAACAGGGGTTTCCCAGCGCAGCAAGAACCTCCTTGCTCCCAGCAGAGCAGAGAGGAGCACTGTGACCCCGGGGTCTCCAAGGTAGGGAAGCGCCAGGCCCCCAGGCGTCTGGATCTGCAGCCGGGCCAAACCGGCTTCCCCCACTGATAGCCCAGCAGCAGCCAGCAGTGCCCCGCTTCAAGGGAGTGTGCGCGAAGCAGAAATGCACGTCTAGTGTTGGCTCTGTGGACCCAATACTGCAGGAAGAGCCCCCTCGCCATGTCAGTCCAGTGCCTTCCACGCGTTTGGGGGGCCCGGTAATGACTCGGATGAAGGCTCCTCCTGCCACTTGGTCGGCTGGAGGTGGAGCGAGGGTACAATTTGATGTAGCAAATGGAACGCAATGCGTGGCAATGCGTGTTCTAAAAACAAGGCGAGACCCTCCCAATGCCAACGCCAATGCCAACAGAGGGACCCCGGCGCCTGCCTTGTTCTCTCCTTTGATCCCGACAGAGCTGTGTGAGACAGGAAGGGAGGGTAGGGGTTCCCGCCACGCTCCTGGAGTCGGGGAGAAGGTGGGGTCTCTGGGGGCCTGGTGGGGGGGCATGGCCTGTGAGAGGTGGAACTGAACTCGGCTCTCTGGTCTACCAATGCCCCTTCAGCTCCCTTCTCCAAGGGAGCGTCCCAATATTTGTCTCGGAAAAGAGGAGAATCAATGATTTGATTCACAAAAATCCCTTAAATGCAATCACTTATTCTGGGACCAGAAAGAAATTTCTCTCATGAGTCTTAAGAGTGCTGTTAATGCTAATGCATTAGCAGCAATCGGGCCCAGGCATTGGTTGATTAAAACAACCAAAAAAAAAAAAAATGCTGGCTACAGTGGCTAATTATTTACAGACGGCGCTGTGATCGCTCAGGAAACATTTCTCTTAAACTAGCCTGGGAGGGTGCGCTCCACCCCAGGCTCTCCCTGTGGGCTGTAGGATTGAAATCCGGTGCCGTCTTCCTCGGGTAAACAACACCCACAGCAGAGCATCCCGCCGTCTCAGTTCCTCTCGGATGCAGTGTGAAATAGACAGTGTGTGAAGCCTCCCGAGTGTATATTTCTCCCCCGGGAGTTTCGTCACCTTTAAGCAGGTGGTCCAGCCCCCTCGACTCTGGCAGCACCGCTGGGGGCTGCTGCCCCTGAGGAGGGCCCTTCCAACCGTTCCCTGGATTTCCGTGGAAATCACAGCGCCCGTCACACGTTTTGGACTATTTCATTGAAATGCTGAACTATATTACGGTGATGACGCGCTGAACCTGCCCTGGTGTGGCTCAAAGGAAACCACTCATGCAGGCAAGCGCACTCTGTGGTGTAAGCAGAGGGGGCTGGTGACCCGGAGAGTGACCACTGGTCAAGAGCACCCAGCAGGGGCCGGCACTATGACGTAGCAGGTGAAGCCACCACCTGCAGCACTGGCATCCCATATGGGCACCAGTTCGAGTCCCGGCTGCTCCACTTCTGATCCAGCTCTCTGCTGTGGCCTGGGAAAGCAGTGGAAGATGGCCCAAGTCCTTGGGCCCCTTTACCCACATGGGAGACCCAGAAAAAGCTCCTGGCTCCTGGCTTCAGATCATCTCAGCTCTGGCTGCTGCAGCCACTTGGGGAGTGAACCAGCGGATGGAAGACCTCTCTCTCTCTCCGTCTCTACCTCTGTCTGTAGCTCTGCCTTTCAAATAAATAAAATAAATCTTTTAAAAAAAAGAGCATGCAGGGGTTTGGACCTCAGCAGCTGAGTCGCTCGTGGAAACCACGGCTGCTCCGGTCACACCAGGCACGCAGAGCCACGCTGCCCACGCGTCACACGGGTTAGCTCATTTCATTCCCCAAACAGCCTTGGGTCTGGGAGTTGTTCTTATTCCTATTAGCAGGTGACACAGCCGAGGCACAGAGAAATGACACAACTCCCCTGAAGTCCTAGCAAGCGGATGGCAGAGCCGGAGACAAAACCCAAAGCTCTGGGCTCCTGCCACCCACTGTCACTCACGGTACGGTTCTTCTGGCTAGGGTGGGAGCCGACGGGATAGCACAGAGGATCATCTAGCCAAAGCACTGGGGGGTTACAGCAGAACACAACCCAACCCATGCACACAGCTTCCCTACCTTCCCGGACAGACCTTGCATTTCCAAGGAGAAGGCAGACGGCCCGATGGAGACAATGGTGCACAGGCATTGTTTCCATCAGCAAAGCCTTTGATGGGTTCTGAATGTCGGGGGTGGCGGCTCCACGGGCTGACAGGTACCTGGAGTGCGGCTCTTTTCTTCGTGGGTTAAGAGCGGGCTAATGCTTCACCAATCAGCCCGAGCGGCAGTGAGGAATGATTGACACTCCTGGGAGGAGGGGCCCGTTCGCTGGAGAGCCGTTCAAAGGGAAAGTGATAACCTATTGTTAGCTAACAGTGTAGCCCTGGTGTGGTTTGGCGCCTGCACGGTGGAAGTGTGTGTGTGATTGGAAAATAACTCCTTTTCTGCCAATCTCCTGGAGACGTCGGAGAAAAGCTAACGAGCTTACGTCTAAACCATATTCAATACAACCCACTGCAGGGCACGGCGCTTGCCTTCTGCTGTCTCGCTCTGTCCCTGCTTGCACAAGTATTTTCAGGCTGAATCCAGATCCGCTCCCGGGGCCCGTGCCAGGCTCTCCCCGGGGCCACCTCTACCCAATGAGCCGACTTGGCTTCCAATCCAAACAAGCTGATAAATTCCATCCTCTTCATTTGGTAGAAGTGGAGCAGAAAACCCAAGATCTCAGACTTGTAATAGACGTCAAGACATCAAGTTCTTCGTCAAAGACACGAGGGTTTGGTACTGGTGCCTCCTGTGGGAAATTATTAGGTTTATGTAACACATGGTGACCTGTGTGATGGTCATTATACCTAGTGAGTTAAAAGTTTAATTTGTGCCGGCACCGCGGCTCACTAGGCTAATCCTCCACCTTGCGGTGCCAGCACACCGGGTTCTAGTCCCGGTCGGGGCGCCGGATTCTGTCCCGGTTGCCCCTCTTCCAGGCCAGCTCTCTGCTGTGGCCAGGGAAGTGCAGTGGAGGATGGCCCAAGTGCTTGGGCCCTGCACCCCATGGGAGACTGGGAGGAGGCACCTGGCTCCTGGCTTCCAATCAGCGTGGTGTGCTGGCCGCAGCGGCCATTTGGGGGTGAACCAACGGCAAAGGAAGACCTTTCTCTCTGTCTCTCTCTCTCACTGTTCACTCTGCCTGTCAAAAAAAAAAAAAGTTTAATTTGTAGAACACACACACACACGCATATACACACATACATGCACAACATGTAAACACCTATACATGTAAACATACACATGTATGATCCTGTTTCTTTCAAAAACAAATATACACATATGTATAAAAATAGGCAGGCAAGAAAAAGTCACATCAAAGTTAACATTGATTACCTAAGGGAGAGTAGGAATTGAGAAAAATCTTTTCAAAATAACAGTACAGTTTACCCTCCATAGCCATGGGGTCTGCATCCACACATCAGCCAACCACGGACAAGGACAGGCGTCCAGCAGGGAGGTTAGGACACCCCTGGGGACGCCTGTACCCCACATGGAACCCTTGCATTGACCCCCAGCCCCCCACTTCTGACCAAGATCCCTGCTAATGTGCATCCTGGGGACAGAAGTGATGATTCAAGTGCTTGGGCCCCTGCCACCACCATCGGAGACCCATGGGGTTCTGGGCTCCCAGCCTTGGCTGTTGCTGGTATTTGGAGAGTGAATCAGCAGATTGAAGATTGATCTCTCCCCCCGCCCTCCCTCTCTCTCTTCCTCTATGCCTTCCCCCTCTCTGCCTTTCAAATAAAATATTTTTTAAAATTTAAAAGAAAAATCCCTAAACCTGTACTGCACATATTCCAAGAATTTTCCTGTCATTATTCCCCAACAACACAGTATAGCATCTGGCTGCATAGATGCCAGGTCTATACACTGCGTTAAGTATTCTAAGTCATCTAGGGGTGGTCTCAGATACAGAGAAGGTCCTGTGTAGGTTCTTTGCAAATACCGCACCATCCTGTGCAAGGGACTTCAGCATGTGTGGGATTTGGGATCCCCGTGGGCGCAAGGGACAGCAGTCTACTAAATAAAAGTTGAAAGGAGGGATGGCACTGTGGCATAGCAGGCTAAGCCTCCACTGTGGTGCCTGTGTCCCCTATGGGTGCAGGTGCATGTCGCAGTCGCTCCTCTTCTGACCCAGCTCTCTGCTACGGCCTGAGAAGGCAGTGGAAGATGAGTGCTTGGGCCCCTGCATCTCCATGGGAGACCTGGAAGAAGCTCCTGGCTCCTGGGTTCAGATCGGCTCAGCCCCAGCCATTGTGGCCATTTGGGGGAGTGAACCGGCAGATGGAAGACCTCTCTCTGTCTCTCCCTCTCTCTGTAATTCTACCCCTCAAATAAATAAAATCTTTTTAAAAATAGTTGAAATCTGAAAACAAGAGCCTTGGCAGTGGGGAAGGGTCCAGAGCCCGGCAGGTGCCTGTCTGGGGCCCTGCTGCTGGCTTCCTGATGGGGATTCGACAGCAGCAGCCGCAGCAGGTGGAATGCTCCGATTCCGTGGAGAGGGGCCGTGGAGTCTAACAGGATTCACTTAATCTGCTTGAGTCTCAGTTTGCTTGATCCCTGTCTCCGAGGGCTGTTGTGAGGCCAGGAAAAAGGATGGGATTTAAGTGCCTATGCTTAAGACTCGGTCCCTTTAGAAAAGAGGTCGCCTGACTGCAAGGAGTGGCACAGGCGAGGCAAGACGCAGGCCTGGAGCTCCCTGAACACGGCACGGCCCCGGCTCTCCCTGTCACCTTAGGCACCTTGTATTTCAGACGCCTGGGTTATGTCAGCGGTGTGCCTGTCCCCTGAGAGCCTGTCCACCCTTGGCATTTCTTCATTTCTGTTTGCTGAAGCTCCCTTTGCAAGGTCAAGAGTCTCACTCAAGGTCAAGAGTCATACCCTATGGGGCCGGCACTGTGGCACAGCAGGTTAAAGCCCCAGCCTGCAGTGCCAGCATCCCATATGGATGTTGGTTCAAGTCCCAGCTGCTCCTCTTCTGATCCAGCTCTCTGCTGTGGCCTGGGAAAGCAGTGGAATATGGTCCAAGTCCTTGGGCCCCTGCACCCATGTGCAAGACCCAGAAGAAGCTCCTGGCTTTGGATCGATGCAGCTCCGGCCATTGTGGCCAGTTGGGGAGTGAACCATCAGATGGAAGATCTCTCTCTCTCTCTCTCTCTCTCTCTCTCTCTCTCTCTCTGCCTCTCTTCTCTCTGTGTAACTCTTTCAAATAAATAATTTTTTTTTAAAGAGCCTGGTAAGAGTGCTATGTGAAACCTAGCACACATACTGCAATGCCCCATACCCACGTCTAGGCAGACATAACTAATCAACTACAGCATTCTTGCTCACTGAGCCTGTGTGAAATCTCCGTGTGCTTGTTAGCAAACCCATTCCTGTAACTGCTAAATGGTTAATTCTCCAAATGAAAACCTTGTCACATCCTATTTTCATGTCCACTGGAATATCTGAATGCAGCTGCAGTCGCCCATCCCAGTCTCCCACACCGGAACCCTCCGCGGGCACTCAATGCTCCCTGATTAGAAGCAAATGATTCCATGGCAGGGAGGCCCGGCCCTCAGGCCAGGTGCCTGCTGGGTGGACACGAGTGTTCCCAGCTGCCCCAAAAGCCTGCTCACATCCTCCTCTGTACAGCAGGAGAGTGAGTGCTGAACCATGGACCATGCCCGTGCTTCAGAGCCAGCCACGGGTGGACGCCCACAGGCAAGCCCCTGGACAATGCTGATCTCAGCTGGGGCATTCACACTGCGGTCTGAGCCCTCGCGGGGTCAGACCCCACCACCCGACCACGGAGGAGCCCACGTCACAGAAGCTGCCTACAGGGTTTAGGAGCCGGGTGGGAAGCAGTGGCCGCTGTGCGAGCCAGGGGGAGGTGGCGTCTGCATCCACACCCCCAGGGATCTGAAATCCCTGATGCGCCCCTCCAGTGCCCCTGTGTGTGCTGCAAACCTACATTCCTCTGTGAGTCAACTCAGATGAAAGAGATGGACGCTTGCGATGGAGGGAGACTGGTTCCTGGAGGACACGGGGAAGGCACCATGGGGCATGAGGGACCTGTGACGCCCTGGTGGGGCCTTTCTTAGCTTAATTATTATTACTATTAAGATTTATTTAGAGACCAGTGCTGTGGTGGAGTGAGCTAAGCATCCGTCTGCAGCGCCAGCAACCCATTTGGGCACTGGTTCGAGTCCCGGCTGCTTCTCTTCAGAGCCATCTCTCCGCTAAGCAGTAGAAGATGGCCCAAGGTCAAGAGTCTTACCCTATGGGGCCAACACTGTGGCACAGCGGGTTAAAGCGCCGGCCTGCAGTGCCGGCATCCCATATGGGTGCCAGCTCAAGTTCCACCTGCTCCACTCCCAACCCAGTTTGATCTCACGTGGGAGACCCGGAAGCAGCTCTGGGCTCCTGCCGCTGCAGCCATTCGGGGAGTGAACCAGCAGGTGGAAGGCCTCTCTGTCTCTCCCTCTGTCTGTCACTCCGCCTCCCAAATAAAAAAGAAAAACAGAGACAGAGTCACAAAGAGAGATCTTCTATCTGCTGGCTCATTTCCCAGATGGCCACAACAGCCGCGGCTGGGCCAGGGTGAAGCAGAACTCCACGCCAAGCACTGGGGCCGACTTCTGCTGTTCTCCCAGGCGCAGTAGCAGGGAGCCGGGTTGGAAGCGGAGCAGCGAGTGCTCTGACATAAGATGTCGCTGTTGCAGACAGCAGCTTACCCAGCACTCAGCTTTTAATCCAGCCACATTCTCATCGATGCTTTAGGGACGCTGGTCACAAGTAGCCAAGTGCCTGCTCCTCTTGCAGTCTTAAGCGTTTGTGGTGTGTCTGAGACACAGCCTGTGACATACTCTGTTAAATGTTGTTTGTTGTCGGTGTGACATTCCAGTCACTGGGTGTCCACCATTGTACCTGGCAACCCTGGTCTTTGCAGGGGTAGAGACAGAGTTGGAAATTGTCACCTTGAAAGGGACAGCCGCTCCCAGAGACAGGAGGAGAGGGGACAGTTAGGGACCAGACGCTGGACCTCGAGTCTTTAAAGGGCGGTGGGTGAAGAGAGGATGGGGAGGACTGGGGACACAGGCCACGAGGCACGTGACAAGCACAGGTCCCTCTGCAAAGCGGTTCCCTCGTCCCACAAGCCCCGAGCGTCTGCTCCGGACTGGGTACCGTGCAGACGTTGCTCTGGGCGACAGACCCAAGAGGGAGGCTCTGCAATGGCCACGGAGCTGTTTTAATGCCCGGGGGGTGGGGGACAGGTCACCTCCCACAACACAGAGGGGCTCTGGGAGGGGCTCCGTCGTGGCTAGAATTGTGTGCCCGCCCCTGCCAAGTTCACGCGCAAGTCCCAACAGTAACCCCTGTGACTTTCCTGGGCAGTAGTGAGTTGAGCTGGGTTCACAGTGGAGCAAGGTGGGGCTCTGATCCCGTATCACTGGCCACGGACACCCACAGGGAGAGCACCACTTGGTGACAAAGCTAGCCAGCGGTACTTCCGGATCATTCCCTCTGCACCCGGGACCCCTCCTGTGGGCATCCCCCATGCAGGCACCCATCAGCTAGGGTCCAGAGGGACCTTCCTTGTTCCCCTTTCCCGTCTCCCCAAGGCCCCTCGCCCATCTTGTTTTCCCTGGAGTCAGTTCCTCCCAGATGGCTCTCCCTCACCCTCAATGCTGATGGAATGTTTAATTATTCGTTCAGAAGCCACTAATGACTCACCAAGCACACGTGAGCCGCTTCAGGCATGTCTGGGATAGGGAATGCATGCTCCCTGCCCCCCACCCCGAACACGGAGGCCTGGTGACCATTTACGGGGCACAGGTTGAGTCTAAGCACAGTGGATCGGTATGGGCTTCCTGCAGAGGGCTGACTTCCGAGACATCTTGGCTCAGTGGGAGAGTGCTGGGATAGATGAATGATGTCTGCATGGGCACGGTGGTGGACGGCCAGGCATTTACCATCACTGAGGTGCACAGACCTGGATTCAAACTCTGATTCCACCTGCTTGGTAAACTGGAGCAAGTCTCAAACAACTCTTGCAACCTCTTGGGCAATTTAGCTTCCAAGCGTGGGGATAATTTAAACAAATAAACGATACCCGTGAGCCAGTGACCAGAGCACACATGGGTACTTTGTGTGGATTGATTGCAAGCAAGAATATAGTGCAGGAGGTAAGAGGGGACCTAAGAGCGAGGCAGAATGGACAGACACCTTCCATAGAGGACTCTGATCTGGAATCTAGGAAGATGGAGGCTCGGCGGGAAAGAGGACAGGAAGGAGCCTGCGGATGTGGGGCCCACAAGGACGGCAGACCAGACGGACGGCAGGCTGGAGCCAGAATGCAGAGCCCTGAACTCCTGCCTGGGGTTTCGGGATTTTACTAACAGCACAGAGATCTGGGTAGCATGGCCGTTTCACCAGCACAAGACAGCGGGCAGAGGCAGATCCCTACAATCCTACGCACGTCCCGCCGGGACGGGGCACCCTCCCCCTCCCGCCTTCAGGGGCCTCAACAGCTATGAGTCACCGATTCTGATGGGCATCAAGCCCCGGCGGCCCTGGCAGCTCCGTGTCCTCCCGTCCAGACCCACACGACCACTGACGGCGCGGAGACCTCAGGCGTTCATCGCACAGAGCATACGGCACTCAGTGGCAGAGACGGGCCCCGGTGTGAAGCAGCACCAACAGGCACCCACTGCGACCAGGCTGCAGAGAGCTGGGCCAGCCAGGAAACAGGTACAGACACACACACACACACACAAACTATAGACTACACACACACACTACAGATCACACACACAGCTACAGTGACCACACACACACAGCTAGAGACCACCCCCACACACACAGCTAGAGACCAGAGACCATACACACACTACAGAGACCACACACGCAAACACACAAACACAGCTACAGAGACCAGAGACCACACTAGAGACCACACACACACACACAGCTAGAGACCAGAGACTACACACACAAACTACAGACAACACACACACAGCTACAGAGACTACAGAGACCACACACACACACACACACACACACACGCTGGGCCAGCCAGGAAAACAGCTACACACACACACACACACACACACAGCCGAGACTGACGGTGTGCAGGTGCCCTTCTGCAGGTGTGGACGGCAGGTCCGCACAGGAAGCTGAGTCTGACCGTGGGCATCGTAGGTTCGTGCAGACTCCTCCGAGTGTTCTCGCTGACTGTGCGATCGGAGGCCTCAAGTTGTACAAATAAAACGTGGTGTCTTTTGCCTAATGCTTACGTGTATAAAGCCCCCAAGGATCTGAGAGCCCTGCCTGTGTTTCATGCAAACTGGGTACAAAATGTTTCCAGCATCAGGGCAAACACACCTTAAAGTTCCATTTCACTATGCTTGAAACAATCCAGAAACTCCATTTTATTTTATATATTTACATTTTTATTAGAATTCTTCAGAACTGTGAACAATTGGACAACACATCAGGAAAAAAAAAGACAAAACACCAATAACCGCTCGGGTCGCACCGCTTACGTATTTACACATAAAGTTACTGTATATATAAAAAATATTTTCAAGGACTCGTGGGCTTGGGAATATTCAAAAGACATTATTGCTACATTTCAATATTTACAGAAAAAGCCATAAAATAATTTCAAACATTAAAGCCACTTCAAAGAAACATCTGATGTAAAAAAAAAATTATAAAAATATAAACTTTCAAGAATATCCAAGACAAAACTCTCAGTGAAGTGCCCTGAAGTACCTAGACATCCACCACGAGCCACTAACTGATTTCCTTTCCATAATCCAAGTCGACAGGAACGCAAAGGAATGGTTTTCAGACACATCTGGCCAACGGCGGCCATCTCCTACGTGACAACGCAACCCCAGAACCGGCTGGCTTTGGGCAGGTGTGAGAGCATGGAACTCCAGTGCCTATGGTCACTGCCATGGCCACGGCGCTCGGGCTGTGGCCTGAGGGACGCAAGAGCGCAGAAGGAACCCTGAAGACAGCATGCCTAAGCCTAAACCCAATCCTAAACCTGGCCACCCGCCTCTTACGCTGGGCAATGAGAAGAAAAGAAAGAACAGACAGTAAACTACAAGAATAACATCCAGGCTCTAGCCTACAGGGCAACATTGAAGTACGTGTGCGTGGTAAGCATGGGGACAGTATGCTGGGGACACCCCGTGGCCCGCCTGCCGCCCGGAAGCTTTGTGGGAGTCGCGGCAGCAGCATGGATGCTGGGAGCTGGGCGCTGTCCCTGGTGCTGGAGGGCCGAGCCCCCCTGGGACTTGGGGTGAGGACACCACCCCCACTATTCGGCTAAACCCACTCATACATACACACACACACACACACACAGCCACAGATACTGGCCCAACGCTCAGGACACGCCTGCCACGGAACTGAACCCCACTCGTGCTTCCTGCCACGCGAGAGCCCGCGCGAAGGCAGCACCGTCTTCCCGCACCGTCAACCTCTTTGGCAAATGACATCAAATCCATCGACTGGGCAGCTGGGCGTCATCCGGCAGAACCAGGGAGCAAGTTCGTCGGCTGGCCGCGGAGACCACCGACTGCGCCTGGCAGGTGCATCTTTCTCCCCACAAAACAAAAACTGGCAACTGTTTGCTTGACACCTGGGAGGCCCTGAATGTGCCCTGCACGGGGAGGTGGTGACAGAAGCCAGACCCGCGGGCCCCCGGGGGCATGGACACGCACAAGGCCACCTCCCTCTCCGCCAACGCGCGGGGACACGCTAGGTCAGCTGAGCCAGAGCCCGGGCAGCGTCCACAGCGTCAAACACCAGAGTCCCAAAGCCCGACGCCCCTGTCCCCAGCCTTCGTGCTCACGGTGTCGCACGGCCACCAAGGGGCTCGCGCTCGCGTCTCTTCTCTTGGTGCCCCGGCGTCATGGCAGGCTCTGCCGGCTACTGGAATGTGACAACTACACTGCTTAGCAAATCAAACTCTCCACCGCGCTAGGAGGACAGAATCGGCAAGTCTTGGAGAGGCCTCGGGGCCCCGGGCCCGCCGCCCCCGCCCGGTCACACTTTTTCTGTGGCCTGTAGGAGCTACTCTGCTATCGGGAATATATTTACAGTTCGAACCTCTGCAAGGGGGTGGTGGCCGAGGGGGCGGCCCCAGCGGCCACGGAAGTGTGCTCATCGCGAAGGGATTACGGCGGCCCCCACCCTGGAGGAAGGGAGAGGCCATGGAGGAAGCCGGAGCCCGAGGCCCCTCCCTGCAGGGGAGGCCCGGGCTGGGGCCTTGCTCAGTCTTCATGCACGAGCAGGGGCTGCGTGGAGGAGGCACTGCTGCCCACGGAATTGACGCGCACCGAGTGGTCCACGGCGGGGTGCGCGGGGTTGGGGCTGCTGTTGCACACGTTGGAGTAAACCTGGGGAGACAAAGCCCAGGTCAGCGAGGGTCCCTGTGACCAAGGGCGCACCCACAGCCTCGGGCCAGCACATGGCCAGCTGCCTTTGCAGGGACAGCGGGCGCCAAAATCCAGCTTTGTCTGACCCCGCACTCTGCCAGGGTCCTCGCTGCACCCAAGATGTGGTGGCCGAACTGGCACACGGCCAGCTCACCGTCCTGGTGGACACAGCTGGGCCGAGCACCATGTAACCCATGGAGATTTCCCCACGGCCAGCGCCGGCCCACGGCCCTTCCAGGCGTTGTCTGTCGAGAATCAAAGCAGCTCCAAAGCCCTGAGCCGGGGCCGGTGCTGTGGCATAGCGGGTTAAGCCTCCACCTGTGGCATCGGCATCCCATATGGTCGCTGGTTTGAGTCCCAGCTGCTCCACTTCCAATCCACCTCCCTGCTAATGCACCTGGGAATCCAGCGGAAGATGGCCCAAGTGCTTGGGCCCTGCACCCACGTGGGAGACCCAGAAGAAGCTCCTGACTTTGGCCTGGCCCAGCCCCAGCCATTGCAGCCATTTGGGGAGTGAACCAGCAGACGGAAGACCTCTGTCTCTCCCTCTTCCCCGACCCGAGGATGAACCCAGGGACCCCGTGACCAGCCCTGGGGGGCGGGGGAGGAAACACGGTGAACCCCGACGGGAGCTTGAAGCTCCACGGCTCGGGTGCACCTGCCCCCTGCTCACCGCACCCCCTGCCGAGGCTCGGAGGGGGGCGAGCAGCGAGGACAGGTTTCGGGCGCTGTCCTCGCCCACGAAGCCCCGGGCCGCCTGCTGGTGGGGGGTTGGGGGACTCACGTGGTGGGTGCTCTCTGAGATCTGCGTCTCGATGAGCTGCACGATCTGCTTGAAGGTGGGCCTTTTCAGCGGGTCAGCGTCCCAGCAAGTCTTCATGATGTCATACCTGCCGGGGGAGGGGCCTTCAGCACCACTCCCAGACGCTGCCACAGGCCAGCCGCACACCCTCCCCCGCCCCCTCGGGCTTGCTCTCCTGACGGAGAGACGGCAAAGGGCCGGCTTACATCTCAGCAGGTGCATGCTCGGGGCTCAGCATCCGGAAGCCCTCCTTGATCATCTTGTAGAACTTGGAGTCCACCGGCATCCCGGGGTAGGGGCTGCTGCCTGCGGCGCACACGGCGGGCGGGTCGGCGCTCCCCAGAGCGGGGCAGGGTCCTCCCCCCCCACCCCGACCCCTGACCCCTGACCCGGGGTGTGGTTACCTAAGGAGAACAGCTCCCACAGGAAGATGCCGTAGGACCAGACGTCGCTCTCAAACGTGTACACGCAGTTGAAGATGCTCTCCGGGGCCATCCACTTCACGGGGAGCCGGGCCTGTGGCACAAACACAGCCGGCCCAGCCGTGTCGACTGCCGAGCTCACAATCACCCGCCTGAGGCCACCCCGGCAGACAAACTTCCGGGACCTCTGACTATGTGGCCACCACCTGCTCCGGAACGGGCAGTCGGCGTGTCTGTCCTCTCCACCAGGGACGGGGACACCGACTCCACGCGGCATGGTCGTTAAAGCCGCAGGGTCAGAAGCACACAGGTGTGGGTTCTGCTCCCGGCTGCCCCTGGCCCTGAGCGATGTCCCCAAGCCCTGCGCCCCTCTCTTCCTGCAGTAGAGAAACGGGGCCACGCTGGAAACTGTGTGGCAGCTTTGGGTAAACCTCAGAACACAGTCCCCAGATGTGACGGCTGGCGTGCAGCCGGCGGTCGCCTCGGACCCCGAGGACAGGGGCGATCGGTGGGAGGGCACCAGAAAGAGGCCCCACGTCCCTCTGACTCCCTGCCTGTCCACCTTATCCTGGGATTTGTCACACGCAGGCAGAACCACGCAGGCTCACCCACGCAGGCTCACCCACGCAGGAAGTCACCCAGGTACTAAAAATCGAGCCCCTGTCTCTTCTACCGCAAAACAAAACCAATGCTTGGAGTTTCGTGGGATACAGGAGACGGGGCGAGACCTGACAGTTAGGATCTGAAAACTCGCCTGCCCCGGAACGGCTCGCCCACGGGGCGAGGCTACCACCCAGCCCAACCTCGCTCCTCCCTCTCCCGCCCACGTCAGGTCCGGATCCCAGCCTGCCAGAAAAAGCTAAGCCAATCCGTCCCTGGCTCCATTTAGGACTAAGAACTGGTAGGCAGCGCCTTCTCACTTCAAAGTTATTTTTGTGGCTGCAAGAGGGGAAGCAGCGGGCACTCAGCACACAGGTCACGGTGCCGCTTGGGACACCCGCAACCCACGTCAGCGTGCCTGGGCCTAATCCGGCGCCTCGTCTGAGTCCACCTTCCCACTAACGCACGGCCTGGGAGGCAGTGGGGACGGCTCGAGGCCCTGGGTCCCCCCACTGTGGCCTGGCCCAGCCCTGGACGTCGTAAACACCTGGGGAGGGCACCAGTGGATGGGACATCTCTGTGTCTCTGCCTTTCAGGTGAGTAAAAACAGACGACGTTGGACACTCCCAACATCCCTAAGCGGCTCTAACCCGAGACCGGTCACCATCTTGGATCCAGAGGCCTTGGAACTTGGATGGGAAAGAAAGCACGCTGGCTTCCACTCTCTTCTGGGAGAGTCTGGCATTCACTGGAACGGCCCCACGGGAGTACCAGCAGAACGTGTGGCTGTGCCACCCGTGAACGACCACAAACGTCCCCTTACTCCTCTCCGGGGCTCCCAGCCGTCTCTCAACAATCTTACAGTCCTCGCCACCTTGAAATTACTCTGCCTGCTTCCTTCTTTCTAAGTTCACAGTGTTTTGTATTTGAAGAAGAGAGATCCCACGTGCTGGTTCACCCCCCAGTCGCCCCCACGGCTGGGCCCAGAACACACGCCAGGCCTCCCCTGGTGGGCCAGAGCCCACTCACTTGCCCACGACAGTTTGTCTCCCAAGGTTCCCATAGCAGGAAGCTGGAGCCTGCAGCTGGGGCTGTGAACCCAGGACACGTGCGTCTTAACCACTCGCTAAAGGTCTACTCCTACAGAAGCTTCTAGAACCACAGCTAGACTCTGTTGGAAGCACGTGTGTCGACTGTGCACAGCTGTGCTTTATGAGATTCTGATATCTGTACTTCGGCACGGCTGCTTCTCTCCGGCACCCTACGCGCCTGCTCTGTGCACACCGTACAGTGTTCTGATGAGGGGTCTGTGTGCGCCCCCAGGCCCTGCACGGGGTCACGGCATAGACGCTACCAAGAGCTCGGGCCTTGTGAGACCGACACGACTCGCGTTATCTGACTTCCTGTGCGTTTAAATGTGAACTGAATTCCCTCACCTCCAGGGAGCCACTCCGGGTTCACATACCTGGGTCAGGAGAGACCCAGCGACATTTTTACAGACCCACAGCCAGTGCAAGCTACAACGGAGAAGCAGCGGTGATGAACGGGGGAAATACCGCGTCAACACGAGACACCCCCCTCCAGGAAGAATTGCAGACCGCCAAAGCGGCCTGGGCGACAGGCCTGGGGGAGCACGGGCCCGTGCCAGCGGGGCTGCCAGGCCGGTGGGCACAGCCCCGGCACCAGGGCCTCTGGCCACAGCCTCCATGTCCAGCGGCTGCCTTAGGATTCTCAGGTTTCCCCGGCTTTGAAAAATGGGCCGACGTGGCACCTGGGTCACGATTTTGTTGGGAGAATACAATGGAACGAAGCACTCAGAAAAATTCACCGCTCTACCAACCGAGGCGCGGTAACAGCCAACACGGTACAAGGCTAACTCTCAACAGGACTGTAGACTTTCCACACGGTAGGTCAATCTCCAACAACAAC